>NC_071394.1:7779394-8098171 GCF_022682495.2 Desmodus rotundus | reverse complement strand
ACGTTTTTCCCTCTCTGTCCGTGCAGTTTGAGTGGGGATGAAACTAATCCTGGTTCTTGGAGTGGGGACTTGACCCAGGCTTCCCTAATGAGAGAACTGTATTCCCTGGCTACACCTGCTTTGGAAATAAGCACGTGATTCCAACAGGGAAGTGACAGAAACACCCACATCTTTTCCTAAAACTACCAGGAAGGAGATTTTCTTTTTTTGCTGAGGTTGCTAATCTGGTGAAAATACAAGTCTGAAACCATGTTGCCAGCACTTTAGAAGAGCTGCCTGAGAATGAGACCACTATACAAGAAGAAGAAGTGTCGTGAAAGAAAAAACAAAGAAAGAATATGATTCTCGGTGACCCCATTACAGCTCCTGGGTCCAGCTGTGTGTGAACCCTATCTCTTTTTTATGAGCCAACTTGAATGGGCTTTGAACATCTGCAAATCACATCTTAGCACATGGTGCTTACCAGATCTTGTCATTGATTACTGACTTACTTAAACTTGCTATTCTCCAGGGTAGATGTGTAGTCAGGATGGGCTACGGTTTGCTGTGGTAATAAACTGTCCTGAAATTTCAGTGGTTTAAAACCACAAGTTTTTTCTTTCCCAGCTCAGATACAAGTCTGTAGTGGGTAGACTATAGGCTTTGCTTAGTGTGTTCTCACCAGGGGGTTCAGGCATTCTGTCCCCTCTCCAGGGTTGGTGGTGGAGACTGCATATTGAAAATGGTAGCATCCCAAGTTGAGGAGCTGGGATCACTGAACCATTGCTCAGAGGAAAGCTACTCAGGAGAGCCATAGATCAGGATTGGCCTATGACACGAAGCAAGACATAACCTATATGCAAAACCAATGAGTTTTTCTTTTTTATTTTTTTATAGCTCATGTCACTTTTCCTCTAATACATCAAAACATAGAGAAACAATCTCAACCACTTTATAGTAATTGCTCTCTTAGATTCCAGTGACCACAGGAGTACCAAAAAGGGTATTTGCATCAGACTCCGTGGTCAGAAAAGTCTTGCTAGATCAGGTGATAGTGGAGCATGGTAGAAAGTGACAACACAGTGGGCATCCCTGCACTGGGGACAGCATGTAAGAGGACATGCAGGCATGAGCTAGCATGAGGGGGCTTGGCAATTTCTAACTGACCCATATGAAGAGAGAACGCATGGTCTCTTTTCCCACATGCAAATATAATGATGCTGGCAAGGAAGGGATTATCACTCCCTTTTTGAAGCTATTCCACTTCCAGAAAACATTTCTTTCCTGGATGCCCACATGCTTTGGGTAAGAGTCCTAAGGACTCACTAAGGGACCAGTCTTGCTGATTGTACCCTTGACCCAGAATCAGTTCCCTTATACTTTTTCTCCATTCCCTAAAAAAACAAACCCTTCACATTATTTTTTTTTATTTCTGTCCTGCTGATTCTTTCTTAATTAAAAGAAAAATCCTCTTCTCATAAACACAAGATCAGAAAACTGATTCTCAGGAAGGAGTTGAGATGGCCTCCAGGAATTTTACTCATGTTCAAGGCAATTTTTGGCGGTGTCTGTGTCAATGTGTCACTGTTCCACAGAATAGTCGTCCACGTAGGTGTAAGCACAGTACACTTGTCTGTCTTGAGCCATCAGAAATGAATGGAGATCGAAAGTGGGATCACAGGGGCCTTGCTGCATAGCACAAATAGAAAATATAATGAAGGGCTAGGACAGGTTTAAATTGGCAGCATCTGTAATTAAACTTGATCTTGTTCAATGGTGGTGTTTGAGTATAGGCCTCTTTTGAAGGGGGGACATTACTCTAAGAAAATACACACGTTCACATACCCATAATACATTACCTATGATTCTAGGGGAATTACAGTTTTTGAATTTCATGCACAGCTTCCTATGAGTTACTCACCTTTGATCTAGTCTACCCCAGCACCTGGGTTGGGATTTGCTTGAGACCTCTATGTTGATATCTATAAAAACACTTCCCCAAGCCCCCAAGATTTGTGAATATTCAAGTCTGAGAGCATAGAACTGGTTACATGATGATTCAACCAGAAAGGCAATCCATCCACATACCTCTTCACTTTGGTATAATGCTTTGGGAAAAAATTCTGATACAGCCTCTTGGATACCCCCATGGATGAAGTTTTGACAAATGCTGCTCAGAATGATGTTGATTGGCAGATGAATTGTGGAGTAAGTTAAGGAAGATTAACCATGGCTCTGGGTCGCAGAGAAGTGTCTGGAGTGGAGGCTGGTGACTAAGGACTCTTGATGGTTTTGTCTGTTGCTCAGGAGATGCCATGGAAGGAATGCATGTGGAAAGCAAAGATTATATAATTCAAAACAACTTTAACAAATTAAAATGTTGAAAGAAAATAATGAAATGAATTAGAAAATTGAAGTCTATCATTTAGGACAACATGAATTCATTAATGGAAATGCATTGAATAGATCACCATCTTCTACTTTGGCTAGACCACTTCTTAGGATACTTTTGGCAATTCTGCCTCAAAGACATAAGTGAATTGAAGCAAGTGCTAATGTCAGCATCCAGTAGGATGGGTGGTCAGTGATTAGAGTTGACTTGGTCTGAAAATCATGAAGATTTGCTACATGAGATGAAGGACGTTTTACAGTAGTCCAGAGGACTAAAGAGAGAGATAAATCAGCTGTCAAATACTGGCAGAGAAACTAGATTCTGGGTGACGCCTGAAAGTGAGTCTCTAACCTGTATGTGGAAGTAATAAAGAGATACTTTTCATTTGTTCACAGGGAATAAAAGTCTTCACTAGGTTCCTCAGTATGTAATAACTTGTCTGAGTGTCTGTTGGGCTCCTATTATCATTTGCAATGGTTACAGGATAACCATTGACCAGGTTTGCTAGAGAAATAATGTTAACATTCTGTGGATGATTAGGTTGAGAATCACTAAGGTCTTTAGGTCCTTACAACTCTAACACTTTGTATCTGTGACTTACTCTAACTCTTAAAAGATCAGTCAAGGAAAAGGACTTGTATTTGATGCTTAAGTGATAAGTAAAATAGTAAATAAATAATGATTCACACATTTTATAAATTACCATCCTATGGCCTTGATATAGAACATATTAGCTTTATTTAAAACTAAATATTTCATAAATATTTCTCATAAAATAAACATTATTTGCTGAGTCCCTGTATATACCATATGTTTACATAGCCCCTCTGATGTAGATACGACATTATTTCCCATGTATAGAATTTAAGTAAAAGGGTTAACTATGTGTAACAAGGGCATGAAATGGCTAAGATTCAAAACCCAGGCACTTTACCAATCTACCACATTGACGCCTCTTAATTTTTCTGGGACTTGGATTTATTTCCTGGGGCTATAACATGTTGGGGTGGGCATACATAATCTTCAGGAATCTCTATTTTTGCCCATTTATTATGGGTCATTTTCACTGCTTGAATTCTTTAAACTTTAATAGGACCAATACAAATGACTGAACTTGACAAATATTTGAAAAGCAAACATCAATGAGAAACATATAAAACGCTTTAGTGGGCTCTCAGGAGTTTTCCTAAGTGAACCAGAGGAAGCTGAGAGGGGACCGCGCAGCTGACCATTAGCACACACTTTGAGAAGAGTCACAGATGTGATGCTTTATGAAGTGCATTTGCATTCGTTAAAGGTCACTCTCCACTGAGTATCTGTACTTATGTCTAAGACACAAGGAAGCCACTCTACCTTGTTCCTTCAATTTGTCTGTTCCATGATCAATATCAGAGTCTAGACTAGGAGGACTAAAGAATCTTACTGCTGCTTAATTTCCCATAAGATTAACTGGACTTCCTGAAACATCTGGGGTGGGCATCAGAAGGAAATGCATCAGAATGACAAATGTCCTGATGCCACATTAAGATGCACAATTAACAGAGCTGAGTGCTTCCTGTTATTTTTTTACTATTCCACTGGGATTCCCCCAGAAAAATATTTGTATCTTATTTACCAAATAAAGAAAATGCTGCAAGAATGAGTCACAGAGCTGAGCATTTGAAGAAAAGTCAAAGATAGATTTGGCATTTCACACTCTTGTCTAGTGACGGTCTGAAAGTGCCACATGCCTACAAGCCTCCTTTGCTCTAGTGGACCCCCTTTTAAGGCTCTGCTCATCTCAGCCTCATGCACTAGAGTTGTCTTTATTTCAGGGACTTAAAAGAGCCCCGGGCAAGCCCTCTAGGGACACAGCACTGAGTTCTTCTTGCTGCTGCTAGTCCTACCCTGCCTTACATCTTCAGTCCCAGTGACTGGCCTCTGCCTGGCCTGAGGTCTTGTGTCATTCATACCTAAGTTTTTAGGTACTTAGCTCTCTTCTTTTCCCTGTGTCTGAATTCCTGTGTCTTTGAAGACTAGGTCCTTGGGACCCCAGGCATAGGCTACATGTGAATATTTCCTCCAGTTAAAAATGCATTAGCCCTAGCTGGTGTGGCTCAGTGGATTGAGTGCCAGCCTGCAAACCAACGGGTTGCCAGTTTGATTCCCAGTCAGAGCACATGCCTGGGTTGCGGACCAGGTCCCCAGTAGGGGGTGCATGAGAGGCAACCACACATTGCTGGTTCTCTCCCTCTCTTCCTCCCTTCCCCTTTCTCTAAAAATAAATTTTAAAAATTAAAAAAAAACCCAATGCATTAAACACTTAAATGTGCTAAGCTGCTAATAACACAGTGAACAGTTTTACACGGTGAAAATCACAGTGATGAACAACATAGAGACATTTTCTGCTCTCATGGAACTTACAGTCTAGTGGAAGGAGACTAAAATAAACATAAATTATACAAGATAAACAAGATGGCTAAAGGAGAGAGAGCCCTTTGAGGAGGTAACAGATGAGCAGACACTCAGTGAGCTAAGGAATCTAGTGTGCAAACAAGCAGGAGATAGTACCTGAAGTGAAGGGCAGTGAAAACAAGATGAATGAGGAAGCCTGTGCAAGGTGTGTTTGAAAGAAACGATAAGGCCAGTGGTGGCATAAAAAAGGGTCAGAGTGGGAATACAGAGGCTGCCTATGCAGCCCAGGGTTTTGACCTGATTCCTTAAGTCTTGGGTGGATTTCAGTATTGTTTTTATAAAGGCTCCCCATCAGATTTGAGGACAACTGCTGTAGAACCCTGGAGGTTGTGATACAAATGTTTTATTAAGCCCATCAGTGATAGAAGCCACCCGAGGGTTTCAGCAGAAAAGAATGTCCTGATCTGAATTGCACGTTAAATGGATCACCGTCCCCCTTGCTCAGTCTGTCTCAGTTACCTGGAAACTCTGTAAAACTCTCACATATGCCTTTGTGTGTGTTCTTCCTTCCACCTGGAGTTTTTTCTCCCACTGTACCTGGTAATTCCTACTCGTGCTGTAGATCTTGGATTAAATATAGTTATTTCCACAAGCCTCCCTGACTTTGCTCAGACTGTTAGCTTCCCCGTTTTTTCTTTCCCATAGCCTCCGGTGTCTCTCGTTCGTGTATGTCATCATGTTGTTTTCTATAACTGTGTAATCTCCCCTGCATTGGAGTTCCATCTCTGTTTTGCTCATGTCAGCATCCTTTGTACTTAGCACATGGTCTGGCACATGGCAGGTACTTAAAGAGCTAACTTTGTTTGAGCTCTCACTAGGTATCATGCTGTGAAGGTCCACTGTCTGCTCCCAGATCTGTTCCTCCCTCAGACTCATCCTTCTATGTGTTAGAGAGAAGTAGGTATAGCCAATGGAAACCCCAGTAGGAAAGGTCTGTGTATTTGCCCAGCCTTTGGTAGCTCTGGCTGTAGCTGCTACTCCTCTACAGCATCTCCTTCCACCTGTCAGCCTCTTCCTCTAAGCTTCCATTTGCTGCTGTTCAGACCCCATCATTCTGGCTGCATCTGCATCCTCAGCTTCTGGGTTGTGGTCAGTTTCACAGTGTTCCTTCGCTCAGAGCAATGGTGCTGGCTTCCTGCCTCTGCGCATCTCTGCATTGCCTCATTGTCCCATATTTCACTTAGATTTTTCATCATCTGAGTAGCTAATTGCAAGTGTTAAATCCTCTTTATTGAAAAGTCTAAGTGATGCCTGTTTCTTGGCCAGACACTGATAGATACAAATGTGAAGTACTTTACATAAATTACCCTGTTCAATTCTCGACCTGATCAGTGGGTGAGGTGGATGGATAGGAACTTTTATAATTACTACTGTCTACCAGCTGATAAAATTCTGTTGAGAGAAAGTGACTCATTCAACATTAAATAACTAGTAAGTGGTGGATTCCAGGTTTGAATCCTAGCTTTGACTCCAGGGACCATGCCACCTAATTGTCATGTTGTACAGTCTCATTTAAACAAATGGCTGAAATTTCATTCCTCCTATTCTTTGTTTGACCTATAATTTGCCTTTGTGAAGTTTGTGCCCCTTACTTATTGTTCTAGCTTCTAAAAATAACTGAAAAGATTTGCTTTTGTCTGGGTCTGGCATATAATGAACTTTCCCCCTCCTCCCACTTCCCATAGTTTGCTCTCAGCATGACATTCATTTTTGGGGGGCTGAGTTGACCAAACTCCCTGAGTCTTGTCCAAGGTCACACAACTGGGAAACAGAAGAGGTCACTTTCAAATTCAGGTTAATTTGAGTTTTAATTCTAGCACCATCATTTTCAAACAGTACAGCCTAGAGAAACTTCTTTGCCTTCGTAAGTATGAGATGGAGTTATATCACTGGTCGCTAAGAAGAAAGGGTTAACGGATGCCAACTTTAACAGTATCTTACATATAGATGGCATTTGCTGTTAGCTATAATTAATAATAATATACCAGATTTACCAGTTTTTTCAACTGCTTATTTGACATATTTTTGGTCACATATTTTAAAATTAACTTATTATTTTCTCTCTCCTCTCATACCTGTTCTTCACTGATTGTCTTCTGTTTCAACAAATGGCACCACCATCCATTCAATTATCCGAAGTGACTCAATCCTCTTCCTGAATTCCTATACATAGTCCATCATGAAGCGCCTGTGTGTCTACATCAGATGACCAGTTCATCCTGGTTTGTCCAGAACTGTCCCAATTATAACACTGAAAGTTCCCTATTCTGGGAAAGCTGGGAAGGTTGATCATTCTGTGTCTACCTCTCGAACATTTCTCAAATAATTTTACTTCTCCTGATTTCTAATCTAATCTGTCATTTTACAGTGGCTACCATGTTAATACAAAAGTTGAAGGGAGCCCTAAAAGAAATAAATAACATTTCACCAGATAGTGGCTGGCCAGCAAGTGTTTTGAAGGAGGCTAGTCTACAGTTTTTCTACATAAAGTAAAAGCATGTTATATTTGGTCAAAAGGTCTTTGGACTTGATATAATTGAACTGGGACCAAATGTTTAACTGCACTGACTGACTACGGGATCTCAGTTGCTTAATATCTCTGAGCCTATTTCCACCTCAGTAAAAAATGGGTTAATCCTTTCTTCTTTCACAGGCTCATTTGGAAAATCATGAAAGATGAAGTATTTTTCATAGAGTGGACTCTTTGCTATAGTAACTTGAATACATGTGGAAGTACTATGTAAACTCTAAAGCACTATATAATAAGACATTGTTATTACAATAATTATTAGGGAAAATTAAATTGATACCAGAGTAGAAGGGAGGACCACAGTGACTCCCTCCTGAGTATTCACCTGAGTGTATCTCCCTTGATTTGTATTCCTAGAAGGAAGAATGTGATGACCTGCATGTTAAGACATATTGACTCCATTCCACATTTGCATATCATGGATTGCCACTGGCATGAACTGAGTAAAAATCTTTATTTAAAAAATGGTGCTGTTGCAGCAGTCTGTGCTATGGTAGCTTTTATTCTCCCTTTCCTGAGTACGTAAGCCTTTTAGCCTTGAGCTAGGGGGAAAAAAGGAATTATTTCAAGTGAACTTCCTAAAATTGCCATATTGATACAAACAAAAGTAATGTGTGGATGCTGTTTAGCCCTGATGCACATAAACCAACTGTATAAAGGCATCTTCTAGACAATTAGACAAATTTGAATATGGACTGTACATAAGATGAAGCAACTGCTTGTAGTTTTACTAGGTGTATTACTGTCACGGTGTTAGGGAGCCCATGCAAACAAAACACGACCTCATCATTCAGAAATTCATACCAAAGCATTTACACATGAAGTGATGTAACATCTGGGATTTGCTTTAAACCAATCCAGCAGGCAAAGAAATAAACAAACAAAATGAGGGAGGGCGGTGATGGGTGAGAGGTGATATGGGTAAAATTAGGACTATTGTTGAAGCTGAGTGATAAAAGGGAGTTCATTTAAGTATTTTTTTATGGTAGAAAATTTCTATAATAATAAAAAGGAACTTCAAAAATGTTTCTGTAAGTGGATGAAGTCATTTCTGGGGGTGTAGAGGAGCTTCTAGAGAGCCTTCACAAACAAGGAGTACTTTTGGAAACATCCTAAGCAGCTCATGCCAAGAAGGGGATTGCTGTGGTTCACTATGAAACCCCTTCCTGTTGTGAGTGTGACTGAGAGATGAACTCCAAATGTGTTATTGCAGCAGAAGCGATGTATGAGAAAAATATAGCCGGTTCTAATTCATCGGAACTGGGAGAAAGTGATGAGAAAGACACAGCTGGCCCTCGATCACTAAAAATAATTTGATAGTCAAGCCTTTTTCTGTCAGTCCTCCTTCTCCTAGCCACCCCCCATGACTTTTGAATGCTATGACATCCTGTATGCATGTTTATTTAAACATGTGTAAGTACATCCATATGTATGCTTAACCCACAAATATCCCTTGTCAGGCGCATGTAGACAAATGGATCATCCAGAGCTGTAGAAAAATCTACAGGTTATAGAAGTGGCAAACAGAGCTGAAAGAATATTAATGATAATGACTCATGCATTTATTGATTCATTTATTCATTCAACCAAATTTGAGTGCCTATATGTGTGTGTGCGTTAGACACTGTGACTCAAAGGGTGAATCACTCATGGAACATACAGTTAATGATTCTGGGACTCAACATCTTGTTATAAATGAAGAAATGGAGGACCAAAGAAAGAAAATGATGACTCTGTATGTGTATGTATGCGTGTGTATCTGAAATCCCACACGGGGGAAAAAAACTGATATTCAGAACAATCACAAAACAAACAAAAAAGCCCAGTTGTGACCCACACATATTTACAATTTTACAACCAGACTAAGATATATTTTATTCCCTAAATAGGTCACCCAATTTGCTATCTCCACATCTACTTTCCTGCCTGAATCGGCTCCCCTTCTCCCTACTCAAAAAGGCCAACTCCACTTTGTTCTTCAAAACCTAGAGTACATGTTACCACCTCTCAGGCTTGCTGTGATTCTCCCTTTCCTGTTACCCAGAGAAACTGCATACTCCCTTATCTGTAATCTCATAGCACTCCATTCAGACAGGTGTAGTAGCGCTTAGGACCTGTGTCAACTTTCTTGTTGTTCACATGTCTGGCTTTCTTGCTGAACTCTAAAACTCTCAAAGGCAGAGTCTGTATCTCATGCATTACTGTAACATCAATGCCTGATTCATAGTAGGTGATCAATATGTATATATTAAATAAATGAGTACGTTAATTAATGAATCATATCCAATGAGCCTCCTTGATAAGGTTTATTCCTCTGAGAGCTGTATATAACACTTTTTTTCAGCCAAAGTCACAAGATTCCAAAGTTGAAAGAGGTCTTATTATTTAATTTCTTCATTGATTTTAGAGAAGTAGAGAGGAAGGGGGAAAGAGAGAGAGAGAATCATTGATTTGGTGCTCCACTTATTTATGCATTCATTGGTTGATTCTTGTATGTGCCCTGACTGGGGATCAAACCCACAACCTTGGCATATCCAGACAATACTCCAACCAAGTGACTTACCCAGCCGGGGCAAAGTTGGAAGACTTCTTAGAGATCATCTATCACAAACCCATAATTTAGCGTTAGAGTACATATTGTGATGGATTGAGCTTTCCTTGTTGGCAAAAAAAAAAAAAAAAGAATTGCCTTGTTATATTTTGATTGCTTTCATGATTCTGTGTCAATAAACTCAAAGAAAAATAGGAGAACCAAGACATATGAGAGGGAGTGGCAGGGAGAAGTCAAGGCAAACTTAAACATTTACAAAGGGGCTTATCTACCCAGGGAAAAAGGTCACATACTATCTTAATGGCCTCTGTTTAATACTATAGGCCCCTCCCCAAACTCCGGACACCTTACCCTGCTCTAGTCTTTAAGATTTTCCATGGCACTTACTAACTTTGAACGTGCAATAGCCCTTACTTATTGCTCATGCCCATTGTTTATTACCTTCTGGCTCCTGACTTGGTGTCAGGGCTGGTGAGAAGGAAATTATGTGTTCCTTTCTCTACGTACATTTACATCTCGTGGGTTTATTACATTCATAGCAAGCACTGATCTTTTGAAGCCTGTGTAGCATGATGTCTTAGAGCAGTGCTTATCAAACCATATCTGGTGAAGGACTGGGTTTTCAACTTCCAATGTTTCCTGGATCTATGTGCGGTCCTAGTGTGCATAACCAGCAGGCTCCCTACACCACATGAACGTTGCCATGTGGGTTTGCCAACACCAGAACTGCTCATACTCTTGGATGCCAGGTGAGCAGCAAAGTGCTCTAAAATTTCCAAGTGCTCACCCTCATTTTCTGGACTTATCTCATCTCCCATAGGTAACAGGTCATGGACTGGCACCAGTCTCCTGACACACTGTGAGGAGCAGTAGACTCCAGAGTCCATTGGCCTGGGTTTGAATTCTGGCTCTTCTCTTTCCCAGTGAGGCTTTCTGGGTCTCAGTTTGCTCTTCTGCAAAATGGTGATATTTATAACAGATTCCATGAATGGTTGTTGTAAAAATCACACGAGTTTATGCATTTGAATGGCTGAGTACAGTGCCTGGCACCAAGTCAGTATTCAATAATTGTCAGCTCTTATTGTTGCCACTTGACCTTTTCTCAATCAGGAGCACTCATTTCATCTCATGGTTACTGGATCTCACAGCCAAGAGTCACCCTGAGAGCACAGGAGAAAGAGGTTGTCAGGATGGTCTGGGGGAGGGGAGGAGGACAGGTGTCTAGGGACTGAGGGGGTCTCTATCTTTCCTTCCTCTTTCCTTCTAAGCAGCAGTGAGGGTCATTTTGCACCTCCAGCACAGGAAAAAAAAAGGATCCATTGCCCTACGTTTGAATGGCTGAAGTTGAAAAGATAATTTTTTTCTTGGCTTAGAGATTCCCAGGGATTCTCTCCATTTTTCAAAGAAGTTTTCACCTGTGAGTGAAACTCAGTGTGTCCCAGAAAAGGTAAGAAAGTCAGAATGGTGAGAGTTTGCATCATATTCTGGATAGTTCAGAACCCTAGCTCTCGTCAAAACTTTATGGGCATTGCCTGTCTTACGTCAGAACATTTCTGATGGAAAATCTCTTTGTAGAGACATTTATTTGAGTTGTTAGTAGGGTCCCGAGAAGCAGTAATACAAAAGTGTCTGGCAATTGTGTTTCTTGGACCTTGGTAAACATCTATTCATTAAGTGGATTTGCATATATATGCCCAGCCTACTTCCTCAAGAATATTTAATAAACATACTACTTTGTCATATTGAACATTTAGAAGAAAGAGAAGAGTTAAGTAAATAAATGAGGAGGAAATACATTCTGTTTACTAAGCTGGTTTGCTTAACTTAACTAATATTTATGGGATGACTAGACTAAATTATACACCCATGCATACTTGTATTATAAACTTTTACAGAGCACATACTGTATTCTATGGCACTGTTCTAAGGTTCTTATATGTTTTAACTAATTTAACCTCCTTCAAAACCACATATAGGTACCAAGTTTATCTCAGTTTATAGATGAAGAAACTGAGATGTAAATAGGTTCAGTGATTTCCTCAAGTAGTAAGTGGCAGGGCTGGGATTTGAACTCAGACAGTCTGACATTTAACCACCATGCTTTACAGGATGGTTAGAGCTCCATTTGAGGGAAAACCTATCAAAATAAATATTTTTGTCAGGTAAAAAGAGTTGGTTCCTGTGATGCGTGGCTCTGGGTGAGTTACTCCCTGCCTGAATCTTAGTTTACCAGTCTTATAAATGGGGTGACTTGATAAGACAATATGAGGAGGCTCTTTGAGACTTTCCTGCCTCTAATCACCACCATAATTTCCTTCTCACCAGCCCTGCTTTGTTTTACCATCTCTCCTTTTCCTAGCATCTCCTCCCTTTCCTGGTTGCCCCCATTTGTCACCCTACTTCTGCTGCAACAGGCAGGAAGGAATGTTCCAAACTATTTCTGCATAAAGGACAATAAAATTGCCAGGCACAATCCTGGGAGAGAGCAAGTAGAAGGATTCACAAATGGGACAAAATTAACGGCCATCTACATCTTCATTACACCAATGCTCCGGCTCTGAGAAGCATATTTCCTTCCCCCCACCCCCTACCCGATACAAATGTCATGTAAAGCCCAGGATCAGAGAACTACAGAAAGATAACTTAAAGATATCCTCCAAAAAAACTGAGACTGTGTTTGTTTGATTCATTGAAAAATCCCCAATGGTTAATGCTCAGCACAGCTCCTGCTACACCCTGAGCACTCAAAAGTTTTGTGGTATAAAGGAGGTCACCTAGCTCCACTTCTGTCCTATGCATAATCCCACCTTTATAATTTCCGTCCATATTTGTATAGCTATGTTGAGTTTAAGAGCCCTTTCATATCTAATCTTTCATATATTTGCAATGATCTCTCTTAATTCTGCCTACTTCCTAGTTTTTAAGAGAACTTCCCTCTACAAGCATAAAAGCCTCTTTGCCCAACCCTTCCCCTCCCTCCCTCCTGAAGTAGGTTAAGGATTCAATTCTAGAAACTTTTTTTGAGTACCCACTGGGTACCAGGCACTCTAGCTAGACACGAAAAAGCAAAGGACAACTGACAGCCAACAACTTCAGCAGGTAACAGTGACTTGAAGGTTAGGGAAAGGAAGATAGCATGTAGATTTCCTTCTTTTCTTTAGTCAACACAGCACTCAGAGGGTTTGCAGAAATAGATGTGACTCACATGTGGTCACACAACTGATTCACAAGATGGTCTGCCCTGGTATTAATAGTAGGAGAGAAGGAACTTTGGATACTTCCTACAGCACAAATTGGAAAGAAGCAGTTTAGTTTATTTAGGAAAATGTTAGTCATGTCCTTCCTTCTACCAGCAATGGCTGACAGTGGAAATGATGGATACTGAATATGAGTTCAGAGATTTTTTTTTTTATTATTTTATGTAATTAGTCAGGAGGACTTACCCTTTAAAAGCCTTACTTTAGAGAGAGTTGCCTGCCCTTCAGTATTTCAAGCTCTGGCTTATTAGAAATATGAGTTAAATAATCTCTAGTAATTGTAAACTCCCCTCTTTAAGTCAGAGATTTGGACTGGTGACTGCAGTGGGCATTGATGGGCTTAGTGCAGCCTGTGCCTTTTTGGAAGATGGAGAGTGGATACAGTGGTATTTTGTGCTGGCACTAACTCATGTAGACGCTCACCCATGCTAAATTAAATCCCCAAGAAGATGGAAGGTTAGGATGAGGATTTTTTTTTTAAATCATCCTATTTTTCCATGGTTTAATAAATTTGAATGAGGATATACATGTGAGGTCTGTCCAGAAAGTATCCAGCCATGTAATATGAAAAATAGGGACATTTATTGAAGAAGATACAAGAAATGACACCTCAGTCTCTTTCAAAGTGGGTACCCACAACTCATCTCTGGTTATAACCTTCTTAAGGAGATCTGATTTGTTGGTAGTGGTTTGAATGAAGTCACTGCCAACGGCAGCATGATGTTCCTTCTGTTCTAGTAGCAGAAACAACAGACAAATTTTGCCACGACATGTTTCAGGCCGAGATTCTGTGTCAAAATCTTGAATATGGTAGTTTTTGGAATCCCCAGATCAGCTTCTAGTTCTCACACTGTCAGTCACCGATCTTTGTTGATTGCAGCCCGAACACGTTCAACATTCTCTGGTGTTCTGCTTGTTGCAGGCCTTCCAGAATGTGGATCACTTTCAACAGATTCTCAACAATCATTTGAAGCATTTGTGCCACACTTTATTTGCACTGCACTCATTGTGTCATCCCCAAAAACCTTCTGAATCATCTGAACAGTTTCTGCAGAGGAACGTTCAAACTTAATGCAAAAGTGAATGCAGATTCCTTGCTCTACTTGCTCAGTCATTTTTAATGTGATGGCCACAGTACACATGCTCACTCAATGGCCTCCACTGACCCCACTGCCTAGTACAGTGAAGTTTTCATCATTCATGCATGCGCATTCCAGTCCACTCTCCTAGGCTGCCAGGTTACATCAATGTCGTTATAGTAACACTGGCTGGACTTTTTCTGGACAGACCTCATATATTTATTTCTCCAAATTCAGTGTTCTGTCACAATGGGAATTCAAGTATGAGAAAGTAATCTGAGCTCCTCTGGGTTCAGTTTTATAAGGAATATTCCCTCGTAGGTTGTTGATAAGGAAAAGAGGGACAAGCATTTTCTCATGCTTACTATGAACCAGGGGATGTATGAATATAAGCTCACTTAATGCTTAAAATTCTTTTTGCAAATGATGAGGAGATGTTCCATGTGATCGGGTAACTTACCCCAGGATCAACCAGCTAACAATATGTAATAGGTGATGGAGTCCTTATTTAAACCCAAGGACTATAGGCAGCTGCATCATATCACACTACACCCCAACACCTCCATGTGACCAAGTTGGTATCTCTCCTTGTCTTGTAAAGATATTCAGCTAATTAAAAGCATTGGATACCTAGGGAGAGTGGGGATGAAAAGAAGGTAGGCAGAAGATGTTCCATTCTTCTTCCTTCCTTCCAGTAAAGTACCAACTTTGGAACTGAGTTACTATTTGTCTTCTTACTTCTTAGCTCCTAAACCTGGGAAATGAACATCACCAACCTGACCTCTGATGAGCTCCACAGTCTCCATCGTGCCCTTGTTCAGCTCTTTCTTCTTTCCCTCAGTGATACTTCAGACCTTTATCACCCTCTCCAAGCATCTTGTCAGCAGAAAACCTTACCATTGAGACCACAAGAAATGGAAACCTACATTGCTCTCCCATGAAGAGCTACATGTCTATTTTCATCCACTTTGATTCTTTCTTCCTGTTCTCTGGTATCAGAACGGGAGGTTTTCCTCCACATGATCAAAACTAATTATTCCTTATCAGCCCTTGATACTACCCCTTTGATTTGCAGCTCCCAGCTTTCCCCTCCCCCCATTGCTTTTCTACTCCACCCTTTGCTTTTCTCAGTCCTCATTCACGGTAGAACAGATGCTCTGAGACCTGTAATCTTCTTGGTGGGGTGTGGTTGAAGGGGTATCTCCCGTGAAGTAAACTGCTTCTTTCCACTCTGTGACCAATAAAAAAACACCTTCCTCATAATTTTGCCAAGGATTGGCCTTGACACTGCCTATGCTTTAAATAACCCTCTAGTCGAGGGGAGATAGCAAATCTATAGGTGTGATTAAGAACCTTTTAAAGGGGCAAAGTTCAGAGAGAACAAAAATATTCTGCACAAATCCATAAACGGTTATGGTCCTTTCAGACTTTTTAAAAAAATTCAGGGTTGTTAATCAGTTCCTTGCCCAAAGATAGAAGGTGTGATATTTGTGTACATGCCAATCAGACTGTGCCAAAAGTTAGGCTCTCATGAGACCTATCCTTCTGCAAAGTAAACATGGGCTGTTATTGGTTATCACTTCAACTACAAAGAGTTCTAAGCCTAGTACTATTGATCCAAGTAGAAGAGATAAAACCTAAAGGACTGAATGTACATGTTCTTTTGCTTGGAGCAACTTCCGGCTCTCCAGTTTCACATTTCACAGCATCGTAAAAATGAACTATGCAATGGCTCACGTGAACACAGCTGCCACTGACATTGCCAATAATAACAGCTCCTGCGAGGCTGAGGGTGAGAAGTAGGTACAGTGTTGGCATTGTAAGAGGAGCAGGGGCTGCAGAACCAGACAGGCCTATTTCTGCAAATGTTATTATAGTGTAATTGCCTCATTTCCACTCGAGTGCCTGTCCACTGCCATGATCTTTGTATATTTTGAAGCTATTTTGTTAAGTGTATACAAATTTGGGATTGTTATGTCTTCTTGTTGAACAGAATTTTTGTCATTACAAAATCTCTTTATTATTCTTTTAGATCTCTAATGATACTTCTTGCCTGTAAGGCAACTTTGTCTCTGCCTGAAACAAATATGGCCACATAGGCTTTCTTTTGGTGTTCTTGTCATATGGCTTTTCCTGTCTTTTCACTTCCACCTTGTAACTTCCTTTTAATTTTATGTACATTTCATAAACAACATATCAGTGCATCTTTTCTTTTAAATCTAGGCTGACTGATTTTGTCATTAAATTGGAATGAGCCACCCATTTACATTTAATGTGATTACTAATAATATTGGGCTTATGTTGACATCCTGATACTTGTTTCTACTTGTCCTATCTCTTTGCCCTTGATTTCTTCTTTTTTTTTTTTCCTACCTTCTCCTGGATTAATCATGTATTTCAAAAAATTATTTCATTTTATCTCTACTTTCTTTTGGAGGGATTATCTCTATCTCTCAGAATTTTATCTCTTTTACTCCCCAACCCCAGACAGCATCAAAATACAGCAGACATCTTGAGTGGAAAGCTATTGGATGCTTGATGTAGGCTCCCTTTTCTATGGGGACTTTGTGCACTAAGTATCTCAAGGCTACAGCAGATCTCACCCTGTCATTTCAGGTCAGTCTCAGCCTCCATGCCTCCCCAGCACTCAGCTCGGGTTCCCAGGGCTCCCCTAGGTGCCAGTACCTTCCACCAGCCCCTGTGGCTGTCAAACCTCCTCTGGTTTCTTTTTCCCTCATTGGAGACCATCAGCCTAGGCCAAGCCCAATCCTTAGTCTGTGTCCAGAATTGGTAAACACCCTCAGGTAGTAACATGATAGACACTTTCACTTAACTTAAGAAGGAGTCTTTTCTCTACAGGTTTTAGCTCACCCAGTCCTCTTAGTTCCCCTAACTTGCCAATGTACTTAAAATTCTGAATTTGGTGGGGAGGGGCAAGTAATTTATCATTTTAATTTTTTGCAGCCATTTTAGTTGGAACAATGGCCTACTACTACCTTCTTAGAAATGAAGTCCCATTATTTTTGAAATTACACATCTGAGATCAGAGGCACATACCAGCGGTTAAGGAGGCAGGACTAGGGTTAGATTGCTTGGTTTTCATTCCTTTTCTGCCATGTAATCTTTGTCAGGACCTGGGCAAATGATTTAACCAGTGGGCTTCTATTTCTTCTCTTGTAAAATGGGAGTAATGATGGATGGAGCTCATCTCAGGGTTATTGTGAGACTCTGATATTTCACATGATGCCTTGTACATAATAAATGACCAGAATGTTAGCTATTATTAGGAAGTATTGATTATGCTAGTTAAGATCCCAGAAATCACTGCTTTTGAATCAGACACCCCTTAGAAATGTGTGACTTTGAACGACTTATTTCATCTCCTATGGCTCCATTGCCTCATTATGAAACACTGAAATAGTAATAATATCTCATAAGGGCTTAACTTCTAATTTTGTAGAGGCTGGGATTTGAATCATTGGGATTGTGCACCAGGAAGATTAAACCACTGGGATCACAGTGGTTCTCAAGTGCTGGTCCGTAAAGCGGTGTTGATCATGAACAAGACCCACGCTGCGCGTCCTTTGCTAAACTAAGGCCTCAGATAAATTTCTAACTTAATTGAATGAATAGCATTCAGGTCATCGTTCTCGTTACATGAAAATAGATTTCTAACAATGGCATTCCAGACTAAGTTGCCTATTTAAGTTCAACTTTATGTAAGAGTGTTGAATACAGATGTCTAATTCCAAAGAAGCATCAACAAAAAAAAATTGCGTACTCTTTAATACTATCATCTTTCAAGGCACATTGAAATTTTTCTGTATTTTCATGTCTTTGTGTTAGTTTACCAGCTGTATTTCTTTGAGAAAGACTATTTTTTATTCTAAGATTATATTCCAATTTTTCTAAAAAATTAAAAAGATTATTGCTTTATGAAATGATGCTAGATAGTATTTGTGAGTGTTTTATTTTAAATGACTTTATTTAGCTAAAATATAATCATGAAAAACTTAGAATAGTCTCTTAGTTAAAAAAACAAACAAACAAACAAACAAAATTTTTTACCCATCCATAAAATCTGACAGTCTGAGAAGCACTCACTTGGGTATATCATAATTCACTCAGACTCCTCCCAAGTTTTATTTTCTCCTCAGCCTCGGATATACTGTAAAACTTTCTACAAGTTTCTACAAGTCATGAATTTCAATTTTTCATTTATACTTTTATTAAAAAGTATACTTTCATTATTGCATTTTATGAAAGAAATTACATGACTGGTATTCAAAATTTTAGGAATTCTCAAAAATCATACAAGTATTAAATTTGAATACCAAGTATTTAAGTTGTGAACATATATATGTATATCAGATATCACACTGTTGACATTTTAAATCCCTTGGTTACAAATGAGACAAACTGAGGCACCGAGAAGTTGAATGGCTTGCTTGAAATTTCATGATTAATGTTGGAAAGCAAAAATCACCCAGTTCCATGAATGAATTCCTAATGCTTTCCAGGCAAATATATGACCCCTTTTTCTGTTCTGAAGGCAGGGCAGATGTGAAAGTAAGTCATAAGACTCTTCCCCTCCCCAGCACATTTCTTTCCTGCCCCAGAAGCCATATCATAAAATTACCCTGTTCCTTTCTGACTCCTGAATCCAAATTCTGCCCCTGCTCCATCTGTTGGCCTGGGGAAGACCAGCCACTCTTTTTCCTCTCTGGAGGCCACCAATCAAAGGTCCGGATTCTAGCACCTAGTTCTTACCCATGTTTCCAGGAGGTGTACAGAAGACATTTTGTCAAACTTGCCCTCCACCTCAATGGCCTTCTATTTTTTCTGTCATCAGCCCAGACTGTTCATCTGGTTCATGCATACTTTGTGGTTTTTATCCTGTAGAACTTGGAGCCATGGTATTGCAGTCAGTTTTCAAGGAAGTGGTGGATTGAATGTGACTCTTTCAATGAAGCTCAGAATCACAGCACTTACTTGTGTCTTGATGTTGACAGCCTCATTTTTCTGGAAGGACTTTCTGGCTGGAGTGTGTTGTATTTATGTGGGCCTCACACGATGACAAAGTTCTGATCGCTGAAAGTCAACCACCACACACTGGGTCCTCGAAGGTCCCCTTCTCAGCATTGCACAAACTTAGAATTTCTGATTTTCAAATCAGAGTGTCAGCATCTATTTGGTTCAATTCCTTGTCTTTGAGGCACTAAGCTATTATTAACCCGTTGGTCAATGAGCCAACTGACCTAAACCAAGATAAAGTTTCTCCCAAAGATCCAAAAATATAGAAGGAATAAAAGGAAGTAAGCCTCCCTTGTTTTTAAATATTGTTAGCAATGAACCCTTTTCTTAAAGAAAATCTTTTATGGAAACCCAGTTTTTAAGCCTATGAAAGCAATTGGCATGCCATTACTTCAGAAGTTCTCATTTATTACATTTCATTTACTACCAATAAATGAAAAAATCCTGAGGCTGTTTTCATGAAATAAATATGTGGTTTTGCAAGGCTGAGATGATAATCATTTTATACTAGCATCCATGCACAGTTTACTTTTGGATTTTGTTTCTTGTTTTGCTTTTGCAGTACCAAGAAGCTTCCACTCACATGAGAACATAGATGTAAAAGTTACAGTAAGGAAAGGACTTGTCTTGCAAACACTGTATATTCTTTGGTTATATCGATTAAGAAACTTCAAAGTGCATTGGATCTTTTCTACTCTATGTTGAATCACTAACAATATCTAGCTACTGCTCATATTTCTCATTATAAATAGAAGAGTTAGAGGATCCAAAACCTACAAATAAAAATGCTAGAGTGAAAACATGGTGCTGTGGTGTTTCATGTAATGTGTGTACTTTTTATTGGACCACCTAAATCACACTGTGTTAAGAGTATGTTCTAAGCATGTAGAACCATGTCTGGCAGTTAACTGAGTGTAATATATGTGTGTTCATTCATGCCATTTTAGGCAAACAGATATGTACAGACCTGAATTCCAAGAGAAGGCATTCCAAGTAAAAAAACATTTTAAATAATGATATAATTCCATGCAGTTTAACCATATGCAGAGATGGGGAGGGAATCTTTATTCTAAGTTCTGTACAAAAGCTAGTTAACATTGCCTAGGATAACATCTTAGAAGGTCTCTAAGATTTTAACCTTCAAAAACCATATTTGAGCATCTTATTGTTACCATTTTTAAAAACAGCATAATTTGAGTTGAATATCGTGAAGGTAATTCCTTCCTGTGGTCTGTACCTGTGTACATCTCTGGCTCTTGACGGCTGCCACATCTATACCTTCTTCAATAGTCTCTCTGTATCGTCAGTATTTATGCTCTTCCCACCTGAGTGCCTTTGTATTAGATACTGTTTTCTCTCCTTCAGACTCTCGTGACATCCATGAAAGCTTCTTTCTTAATCTTGGTTCTTCACTCAAATATCACTCCCTGAGGAGAAGAAGCCTCCCCATTACAGTATCACTCCTTCCAAAGTACCCTTTTCTCCGTCCGTCACTCCTCATCACATCACCCTATTATATCCTAAGACTCTTTTCATACTTTTACTTTTTCTATATTTGTTGCCTGCCTTCCCCAACTAGAAAGAACATTCTTTGAAGATAGGGGCCCCGTCTTGTTGACTGCATACCTCAATTCATCTGGACAGGCCTGTGACATGCCTGTTGTTCTGAGTGATTCTTATTATCACTTGTTTCATTTCCTGAAGTGAGTCATTTTAGGCACTAAGTTATATGATCACTTTGACCATGCCGGTCTCATTTGAAGCTCCATCCCTTCATTCTAACATAGTACATGGTACATGGTAAGTGCTTAGTATGTTTTTGCTAAAGTTAATGTGCCCTGGATTGGAAATCATGGGTCTCGGGTTCCAGTCCCAGGTTCAAACACATAGTGTGTCTAATACACCTGCATGATCACCAAAGCAGGTGCAAGATTTAGCAGGCAACATCCCAAGTAATTTCTCATTAGCACGTTCTATTATATTGGGCAAAATTCTGCCTCTAGAGATTTGCACAGAACTTCAAAGTTAATTAATGGTCCAAAGCTTTCATTGACACAGTGGCAGAGTTTGGCGTATAATAAGGAAGAATTATCAGAGTCAGTCAGTCCTCATGAGGCAGTGAGGGCCTGTCGCTGGGAATGCTCTGTCAACTCCCCAGGGCAATGTATCCCCATGGAAAGAATGCTGGGTTGGATAGTCTAATCCTGGCCTGTCAATTAATAGCTGTGACACTTAATCTCTCTGAGACCAAGACTTGTCATGTGTAACATGTAGAATATGATTTGATCTTCCCTATCAGACCCTTGTATTTTCTCTCTTTTAAGTTTGCTGGTAATTATGTTAGAGTTGATGAATTATTTTATTGTAACGTGTAAGTGACAAAAATGTCTGCTGCCATTTCAATGGAAAGGCAGCCCAGCAAGACATAATTCATCCTGATGGCTGGCTGGATCCTAGGTCCAGGGACTGAGCGGTCGGGTGAACCATATGAGGCACTGAGATGAACCAACACCTTGAGAGCCTTGTAGACAGAGACATGTTTGTTTCCATCTCTTCTGTCTCAGTTTTGGGCTTGGTGAAATGGGTGTAATAACAGTTATTTTGCTTCTCTCTAAAGACCAAAAGAGGATTCCAAGTGTGAATGTTGCTTGTGGGTGGGGATGCACTATGTAAATATGAAAACCTTAAGGTGTTGCAAAAAATTCAGGTGGGGGTTCTTATGTGTCCATGTGGGACATCTATGACAAACACTCACAGAATGAACTTCTCTTTTTTTCCATGTGACAACGCTGGAGACACAATTCCTACTGTACCTGACACTGGATAATGTCAGTATCATCCCATGCTCTGTGTTTTGGGTGTTCTCCTCTACCATAAGCAGGCTGGTTCTTGGGTTCCGACTTAGGTATACAGTTGTACTTCCCACTTTAGTCAGTGTATTGAGAGGCTGAAGAAGGTAGGAATCAGGAGTCCAAGTTGGTGATCCACCTGTGTTACTTTGGACTAGCCAATTACCCTTCTGTGCCTCGATTTCCCTATCTGTAAAATTAAGGATTCGGTTTTAATAATCTCAAATTTCTTATCAGGTTTACCCAGCCTTATTTACTGAGTCATGTGCATTTTCCCTCCTATCCAGAGAAAGCTAAAAGCCTATAAACTTTATTTTCTTCCACTGCTCATTTGCCAGTTATCTTTAGCAGTCAATGAGATGATTTTTGTGTTTGGGTTAACCTGAAAAAGATACACTGATTAACTGGAATTCCTTTTCTCCATGGTCCTGGGATTGGAAAAGTGTCTTAGAACTGTTTCCTGAGTATCTGATCCCTTGATTCAGGACCTGAGGAAGAGCCAAGCCCTCTTATAATGAGTAGTGTCCAAGTAGCCCGTCCCTGTGACATCAACTTCATTCTTTTTGGTACTATGATGCAGCCATCTTTAAATGGTTCACACCTGTTGCTACTATATGCGTAGCTAAGGCTCAGATGCTTTGACATCAAAACAAGAATGGTTGCTGGGAGACAGAAGAAAGATGTAGCATTCATGGACAGTTGTGTCAGTATTGCAGAATGGTCAGCAGCATGTCAATTCAGATAGCCTGTTGGCACATTAGGGAGACACTCTGATAAAATACAGATCTCAACATGCATCTACAGAGAAAATCTTGGACTCCTACAGTCAAAGGAAGCTGAAATAATTATCAACCACTATGACTGCCATATGCGATGCTTGAATCCCCTTCGCCATATTCTAACCAACGATGTGTCAAGCTCCTGGTAAAATATGTCCCCGGAGATGTGAACCTCGTTTTCTCATGAAATTCTCCTAAAGTCTAGACAATTCTATTAACTAGAATGTGTGTCCCTATAATGACCTAAAGGCTTTATGACCTTCATTCAACAACCCTCACTGATGCCAGCCCAAATACAATCATTCTTTCATAGGGAAGCTCTCAGTTCTTCCCAACTACATCTTTGTCCAAAGATATTTTCTCCAGATCTAAACATATCCTTCCATAATTTCTCATGGGACATGATTTCAAATCCTGTCCTACTTAGGGCAGAGACCACTGTCACTTAGGAAGGCTAAATCCTGTGTATTAATTCCCCCAGCCATTAAACATTGATATCTTATGTGTGTGCCGCAAGCAAGGCAATTCTGCAGGATATAGAGATGAACCATATCTCATCTCTTTCTGTAGGTTGTCTCAACTTTGTCAATTTTTTCTTGCTGTGTGACTTTGGGTGAGTTATTTCACCTTTCTGAGTCTCAATTTTCTCATTTCTAAAATGTGGGTGAGTTGAGCAACCTCACAGGGTTATTATAAGGGTTAAATACAACAATGCATGAGATACTCTTAGAAAACTCTAAAACACCATATGAACATTGGGCATCCTGATTAGAGGAGAGAGGAAGATGACAAACTGTCATATAAGATAGAAGAAGATCAATACCATAAAAGAATTATCTTATAAAGGACACATGGACAAAATCGGGGGGGATGGTGGGGGTGGGGGAGGGAGGTGGGTTCAGCTGGGGTGGGGGGGAGGTAAGGGGAGAAAAGGCATACAACTGTAATTGAATAACAATAAAAAATAAATTAAAAAAAAGAATTATCAACAGTGTGCTAAAACTAATGTACTGAATGGTAAGTGCACAGTTAACGCCAAGGAAGACTTCCTAAGATATATCTAAATTAGGGATCTGCTATGTGAACTTCCAAGCAGACAGAATTAACCCACAGCAGAAGGAGTGGTGATGACCCTAGGGGAGAAAGGCAGAAACTCTTATTGTACAAGATTCCAACTGGAGAAATGACTGCATTCAAAATTCTTTCCATGAGACAAATGGAAGCCAAATACTTTGCAAGGTGGCTTAAAAATAAATGCATATGTGTGTGCCTGTCTCTGTCTACATGCACCTGTGCATGGGCCTTTTTCTTGGCATTCATGCTGAGTGCCACCCCCCACCCCTCCCGCATCTACAACATGTGCCATATAAAAGCCAGTGGCCTGGCAACGGCTCCACAGGATATTTTGGGAAATTAATGGTTCCTCATCGAAATGACCCTGGATCTGGGGTAAAATCCCAAACATGGCCTCTGAGTAAATCAGTATTCATGGCAGGAGCCAGAGCTATCCCCAGGGAGACAGAAGGTAGTGGGCAGATGATTAGAGAATGTGCTTACTAAAGTGGAACACTTTTGAGAAAACAAAAGATGACTTTAATAATTGTGACAGGATACCAGGTGGATATTGGGATTCTCCCAGGCAAATTGAGATGTGTGGTTTAGGGAGTGAGCTTTAGAGTTAGTATAGCCCAGGTTTCTCCTTCATCTTTGTGTCACTTCAGGGGATGCAGAACCTCTCTAAGACTCCTCATTTGCAAAATGGAATTAGTAATATCCATTACACTAGTATAAAATTGCCTCGCTCAGTCATGACATTCTGTAGGCTTGTGATATATGTTGCCATTCTCTTGTTCTCGCCTCTCTCACTCCCCTCCCTCCTTCCTGCCAACTTGCCCACCTCAAGTCTTCAATTGTTGAAACAAAGACCAAGAGTGAGCAGAGACACACTGAGTCTATCTGGGGCCATTGTTCTAATGATTCTGAGCTGTAGGCTCAGGTGTGACTGAGGACAGGAAAGAAGGGAGATGCCACAGGAAAGAGGTCAGCTCTAGGTTAGAACACTTGATTTATTGGGATGTGGACATTTGGAGAAGTACAATATTGATAATGAAAAAGGACAAGGAAAGTACAAACATAGAACGCTGAGATTTATTCAATCATCGGTTCATTCAAAAAGATGGTGTACTGATTGGGTCTCTGACCTTGTGATAGGCATGGGAAATGCAGTGGTAAGTTCATAGGACAGACAAGGATCTGCCCTCATGAAATTAATAACTTAGAGCTCCAAGATGCCTGAGACCCTGAAGTGCTCCATGAATCTAAACAAGGAAGAAAACAATGGTATTTCAGCAAGTGAAATGCTTAAAGCACTTCCTTTTTGCTGACATGTTTGCTTATGCTGAGAAAATCACAGAGGCATATATGGCAATATTTCACTCTATTCTGTGGGATAAGGAGTTCATGACAAAAAGTCGTTATAGTTAAAATGCTATCAGCTAAAGTCACATCTTCCCATCCAAGGGGTTGGCAAACTGTAGTATTTTTATAAATAAAGTTTTATTGGAACAGAGTCACACAAATATATATGTATGGTCTGTGGGTGCTTTTGTGCAGCAGAATTGAAGAATTGGGGAAAAAACCCTCAGATTCACAGACCAAAATATTTACCATCTGTCTGTCTAAGACAAAGTTTCCTGACCCCTGCTCAAGTGACATTTTGGAGAGGTCTGAAAACACATTTGTGTACTGCTGAAAGCTCTGAGAAGCTTCGTGCTAAAGAAATCTTCTACTGTTGTTTAATCAAGCATTGCTGTGCTAGGCAGTTTCTGAAATGGCCCCCTGAGTCCCACCTCCTACTATTCCTGCACCCCCTTGTGCAACTCTCCCCTTCTTAAGCGTAAGATGGGTTTTGATTTATTTTTAACAAATAGAATGTGGCAGAGTGATGAGATGTCACTTTTGAGATTGGGTTATAAAAAGACCATGGTTTCTGTCTGGGGCACTCAGGAAGCCTCTGGTGAAACCCATGTGGGGAGGACCCGAGACCTACTAACAACTACATGAATACACATGGAAATGGACCTTCTACAGCTGCCAAAAGTCACATGAGAGAACTTGGATATTAATTCTCCAGCCTCAAGTGAGGCTTGAGATCATTGTAGCTATTGCTAATGGCCTCATTGCCACATCATGAAAGACCCAGTGCCAAAGGCATCCTGCTAAGCAGAGACCAGATTCCTGACCCCCGGAAGCTATGAGGCAATAACTGCCATGTGCTCTTAACTTGCTAATCATTGAAGCGGTTTGTTGTACAATAATAGATAATTTATATAGCTTCCTCAAATATTTGGTCATTGACAATATTTTATACTCTTTCTTTTCAACTGCCTTCCATGAATCACCCATTGCCTTCTCTCAGGTTGCCACCTGTCCAGAGAAAATAATTTGAGAAATGATAGTGTAAGGTATCAAATACTTGAATCTTCCAAATATTCTAAACTAAATAAGAATAAAGGTAATTTTTGTTTCCATCCTGGGCTCAGATTAAAACCCCAAAGTGTCAGTTTTCTGTTTTTTGTTTGATATAGGAATAATAGGTAATCTTCAGACTAAAAAAGTATTCCAATCAAGGTTTCCACACCACTATAAAAAAGAAATACAATTCTGAAAAATTATCAGAAATAACAACTGCTTCATCTCCTGATCTCTGAACTCTGTGTTTCCAGGTTCTAGAAAAAAAAAACCAAAAACAAAAAAACCCAGAGATACTGTGCTTCAGAGACATGTTACTAAGCACTAACATCTTCACTGCATCCTCACCCTAAGACATAAAACAGTGCATCATTGTTGTTTTTGAGCTCTGGGAAATGTCTTGGTTGTCCTGAAACTGGCTTTGGCTTCTGATTTAGGCCACAGCTGACTCACAGTTTCATGACATTGGTTTATTGACTTGTGAATCACATGGGTCAGGGATGTGTTTTTCCTTCATAAATGACCATAAAGCCTTTTTAATTGAGCTGCTCAACAACAGAAGGGACAAGGGCTCAGAAAAAATGATTCTGGAGAGTTTAAGTGTCTTTTGTTACCAGTGGACATTGAACAAAACTATCACCAATTTCAATGATATCTCTCTAACAAACGTGTCTGTAGTATCTCTTCTGTGCTCAGGGTTGGGTATGCACATGAGCTCACATTCCTATCACTGAGGGATGATAGCTCCTTCCTGCGTAGGCCCATGAAAACTCAAAAAAAAATGTGCACTTTTGGAGTTATACATGAATGAGTTTGAATTCTAATTTCACCACATGCCGGTTGTTTGAACTTGGGCAGAACATTCAGTAACCCAAGACTTTGTGTCGCCATCTATAAAATGTATAAAACCATGGTTTTGAGAATTATGAAATACATAAAATGTCTTGCACAATGGCTGGCTCATAATAGGCACTTAAAAATGATAATTTCTGCCCTTGCTTTACTCCCTGACATTCTAGACTTACTCATCACAGAAAAGCACTTCTGAGGACCTTTTTCTACTTGATGTTCTTCATGGGCTGAGCCTCTGTTCTGCTTGTGTGTTGGTAGCTGCATATTTTGTCATTGTTGGACACTTATTGTGTAACTTTGTTTACTCTCCAGTTAATGTGTACTTTCTGTGGACTGAAAGGTACAAGATTCCAGCATTTTCCATAAATGACTAGGACACTCAACTGTTAATGAAAATTCTTTGAGGATTTTTACTAGTTGAAAGGGTACTAGAAAACAATACAGAGCAAACGAGGGCCCTAGGACTAAATCTAGTCCATTGCCAGTTTTCATAAGTAAAGTTTTATTGTAACACAGCCATGCATTTGTTTATGTATTGTCTATAGCTGCTTTCTCAAGACAAAGGCAGAGCTAAGTAGTTGTGACACAGATCATATGGCCCACAAAGCCTGAGATATTTTCTCTCTGGCCTTTTATAGGAAGAATTTGATGACCCTGATCTAAAGAGTTGATCTCTGGAGGCAGTTTTAGGGATTAGACTCCTGAAGGTCTGAACTGATAAACATGTTTGTGGAAGTAAATTAAACTTAGAAAACAATAAGCACCGGAATGTGGGAAAGGATGGTCTGGAGGATCTAGTACTATGGTGCAATTCCAGAGAGTTTGGCTAAGGTAGAAGTGATGGAGAATAGAGGCATGAATTCAGAAATTGGCGATCCAAAGACATGATTTCCTTTCACGGCCCCATCACTTCCAAGCTTTGTGACCTCGAATAAATAACCTTGTTCTTGAAGAATTGGTTTCTTCACCTGTACAATAAGGACTGTAGCAATTTCTCCTTTAGAGAATTTTTATGAGTCAAATGAGATAAAGTACTCCATAGCCCTTAAAGCTTTATAAAAATTATTTTTATATAGTTATGACTCATAACAGGCACTTGAAATGTGTTTGCTGAATGAATTGAATTAATACCAGAATTACATCTCTTAAGGTTGCTGGCGAATGTCTAGCATTGTACATCACTGTCTATGTTGTTTTAACAGTCAAGTGTGAGTTAAATTCATCCTTACACAAAGTCTCAATTATAGTTTGTTTTTAACTTCAATGGTATTTTAGATTTCAGGCAAAATTCCAATGTAGACACTTTCTAATCCCTGTGGATGGTATTCTGTGTATAAAATGTTGAAAGTCATGAAATGTCATTGTAGTCATTCCATACTGATTTATCGCAGCAAGATTAAGCCTCCTTCACTCTCCTGCAAGGACTAGTCTATCATTGGGCCTAGAAAAACCAGCCTGTCTCAGAGCCATTGGGGCCATATTGAATAAAACCTATTGCCTTCTTCCTTAGGACTAGGGACCTGATGATACCCTGGAAACTTAGATAAAACTCTTTCTCTTCCTACCCACATGACTCTTCTTGTCTTGAAGCAGGTGCAAAGGCTCAGCACATTGATTTGTTGCTATCCACAAATAATATCTCTGGGAAGGTCCAATAAGAATCCAGTTGTTTCCACCACAAGGATGGGAGGAGAGGAAGAGTGAGCTGCTAAGATGATGATAGAGAAGGAGGTCTGCCTTGGAGGTGGGGAATGGGATAAATTTAAATGAAAAATTACTATTCTGGGAAGACACTGGCAGGATTCCCAGATTTCCCTTTGTGTCAATGGCATTTGGTTCAATTACATTTCCAGCCTGTGATGGGCCCCAGCTGTGTTGAGTGCCTGCCATGTCACTGATTTACTCTCTGCCACTTTTAATCCTCACATACTCAGGGTTGGTGACAACACTTACTGGTACCCAGTTTGCAATGACTGCTGTCATTCTGATATCAAAAGTCATAAAATAGAAAGTGCCCAGGGGACAATTTCTTGTGAGCCTGGGGCAGGGAGGAGTCAGCGTATGTGGGGAAAGACACCTTAGGAAGACCTCTGCCCACATCTTGTGGCTTGCACGTTCTCCCCTCTTTGCCCCATGTACATTTATCTAAAATACTGCACATGGGTAAACATTCTAACCATTTTACAGATGAGGAAACTGAGACTCAGGTCAGTGACCTCTGCATGATCACTCAGGTTGGGTAGAGAACCCAGATTTTTCATATTCTTCCTTCTCTAAAAGTCTATTCCCGTGATCCCTGGGTTGACCTGTCAGTGTTGGGTATGTCTATTGCGTCATTCTCCTCCAATTCCCTCCTTCCCTCCTTTCTCCTTTTCTTCCTTCTCTCCTTTTTTGTTTCCTTCTTTCCACTTTAGACTTTAAATTGTCTAAGGTCCACTGGACAATTAGCCCATGCTAACAAAGTTGTTTTCCCTTGGTGGTGTCAGAATTTGGAGTGTTTGGAAGCCAAGTACTCTATCACAGAAAATTGCTCAAATAACTTCTATATCTGGGTTAATTTACAAAGGGGAGTTTGGTTAACTATTTCTGCAAAGGCGTAGATAGTAAATATACTAGACCTTGTGGCCATTTGGTCTTGTTCACAACTACCTACCACTGCAGCGGTAGTTCAAAAGCAGCCATGGGCAATCTGTAAATGAATGAGCTTAGCTATGTTCCAATAAAATGTTATTTACAAACTCAGGTCGCAGGCCAGATTTGGCCTATGGGTCACAGCTTGCTGACCTGTACTAGAATGCCTTCAGCTTTAAGAAGCTGCACTGGAATTTCTCTGCAGTCTACGGCAGAAAGACAAGACAAAGCCTAGGGAAAGATCTGATTGGCATTAGTGTCTCCAGAGGGTTTCAGCTTCCCTGGTATTTGTGTTTATGAGATGAAAGGGATAATCGCAGTGACTCCAATGGCCAGAAGAAACAGCAACTACCTAAGTATGGAGAGGTCAACTGAAGGACCTCAGTGACCAGGGCCAGAACTGGGGGTGAACTTGAGACTTGAAGAGGCATTCAAGAGAAGGTGAAACAAGAGACTGTCCATGGTGGTGGTGGTGATGATGGAGGCATTAAGGGGTCAATGTAGGGATAGAAGTCAGGCCATTTCAAACATCTGCTCTGACACTAAAGACCAACTTACTTTGAAAGACAGCATGTATTTCTTTGCCCCATGTCCTAAGTAGCCAGGACACGTTTGTCCATCTGTCCAATCACCCACCCACTCACTCACCAACTCATTCATTTATACATTCTTACTAGTTATATTAATTATTTATTATGTATTAAAGACTTGCTTTACAAGTCTCTGCCTTTGAGAGGCTCAGAGTCTCAAGGCGTGGGACTGACAGGGGGCTAACAAATGCAGCAGCATCCTATGGGTGCCCTGGTAGAATTTTATATCAGGCACACAAAGGAGGCACAGGGTGGTGAGAGTGCATCTGCCTGAGGTCAGAATACAGGATTCATCCACATCCCAAGTCTGGGGAGGAGGATCATGACTCAGATTTAGCTTATGATGCTTCTAATGAAGTTTATCCTTGAACTAGTAAATAAGCAAGGTAAATACTTCCTTAGTTTCCATGGAGATGTCAGGAAATTTAGGCATCAGTATCTTCTGTAGAGAGTAAATGTCCTACCAGGTTGAAACAGCAAAGAAACTTGAGAGTTCGCTGCCTTTTATACCATCAGATGACGGGAGGTGGCCATGCTATTCAGACTTGTGTTCTGGTCCCATGGCACCATTGGGTCATCCTCAAACATGGTCACACTCTCTCTTACTATTCCATAAGTTAGGCATGTGGAATAAATAATGAAAATTCATCTTGGTGCTTTTTCTGCATACAGCTCAGTAAGTGTTAACACATTTTAAAATTTAATCTTCATTTTATTTTTTCTATTAGCATTTAGCCCCCTTAGATCCCTGCTCCCCCCACAATCAATATTAATATTAATTATCTACACAACTAATGTTTATACAGGACTTTAGCATTTAAAAAATAAGTATATATGCATCATCTCTTTTTTTCTGATCCTCACGACACTCTTATGAAACTGGATGAAGAAACTGAGACTCTGAGACATTTAGTGGCTTAGCCAGGTTCTCATAGCCTACAGCTGAACCTTAAACCTGGTTCCCTGATTCCAACTTCTGAATTTTTGAATTCTGGTTCTGAATTCTTGAGAACCCATCATGTCAGTTTCAGCTGTCCTGTGCCCCTCCCTTACAGCTATTAAATGAGCATAAGGAAGTACTAGTTTTTTAAGATAACACAGTTGGGTGGGGAAGATAGAACTCTGTGACTTTAACCATTGGGCGTGAAATCAATGGCTGGGGATTTGTTCCGTCAACTTTAGCCCTCCAAATGGGGAAGGTCCGTGGGTGGTTATAAATGGAACCTAATCCTCTCTCAGACACTGGGAGGTAGTAAAAGGAAGGCCTAAGGTGGTAGGAAGATTTGGAAATCTCTAAAGAGAGATCCAGCAATTTTGCTGTTTTGGGTTAATGATAAGTCTTAGAAATATGAAGAAAGAATGCCAAGTAAGGGTTTCTAAGTACATGGAGTCAGTATTACATTCTGTGCTGAAGAAGGGAGAGAAGTGAGTGGCTATAAACAAAAAGGATTTCTTAGTCTAACAGGAATTTTCTCATTGATTAGCTCATTGAATCCTCTCAAACACTCTTGGAAGTGTCATGATTATTTTTAAATCGTAGTATCATCACCTTCATAGAGTAGTAGATGGGAAAACAAGCTGCATGAAATGAAAAATGTTAATATTCACTCAGTGATGAAGCTGAGATCTGTCTCATCCTTAGTTCTACACGAGGTCCATTCTCTTCCTGGATTATTTTTTTCTCTCCATAGAAAAGCTGATTTGCACTTTTTCCAGATAGGTCTCTCTCTTTTGGGGCCCCCAGCCATTTTCATTGCTGTAGGATGGGGCAGCACGCTGAATCACTGATGTCTGCATGCTGTCTGCTTCCCTGAGCAGCCTGGGTGGTTTCTGATGCCTGACACACGCAGAGGAGATGCCCAGAACGTGCCATGGCAGTGTGAGAGTGAGGAACTGACTACTTAACTAATGGATGGAACCCAGGCCTCAGGATCTCATGGACTGTGAACGTAACTTCTAGTGTTCTATGGGGACTGTTTTTAAAATCCTTAAATGTCAGAGATGGAAGGTGTCTGAGGTCATCTGGATCAACCTCATGATATTGTAGACAAGCACAATGAAGCCACCTTGGAGAATCATCTTGCCTAAGGCCACACAACTTTGCTCAGCTCTGCAGCCATTAAGCCCATCTCTGTAAATATGTGTGAATGTGCAAATGTCCATGAGGTTGGCCAGTTCAAGGAGGGAGCTATATATGGTACCTGGTTGATGTACAAGGGCTAATTATGCAACGGATGATTGAAGGAAAGAGTGAATTCATGCCTACTCCTGGCTTATGATCCCAAGATCATATGCATGTCCTACTGAGAGTGAGTCATTCTATCATTATTGCCAGGAAAGGCAAGCTGTGTCTGAGTATCCATTCTAGAAAGGGATAGCCTGAGAGCCTGTTCATTTCTAACTTTTAAGGATCCATGGATATCTGAGTCTAGGAAGATCTGGCTGACAAGTACAGGTCTCCTTACATGGATTTTAATAACTTTCCAGAGCCACTTTATTTGGCAAGATGTTAAAAACCTCTTGTGTCTTTATCCATGGGGATCAGGGTTGGCTATTCTGTCCTCTTCTACTTTTTGGTCCCTACAAAATTGTTGAGGGCCCAGCTTCCCCCTCCGGAAAAGTTTCTGCCTTCTTACAGATAAATGCAGTCACTGTGGGCATTCACATCTCTTAGGAGCTTATCTGGAACAAATCTACCTCTGTGTAAGCTAAGTAAATAAGAAAACTTTTTTTCTGAATTTTTTTTTCCTGGACATTGTAATGCTGCAGGGAAACAATTTAGTTCTCATTACCTTCAAAATGCAATAAGAGCAATTAACAAAAGTATGGTCAGGGACAAACCAGAGCCTTCCCACCATGAGGGCTTTTGAAAAACCTACCTGCACAAATAAAGTCAATTTCTATATATCCTTTCAAAATTGAGGATGCACCCATCCTAAAAATCAAACAATCCAGCTTTTGTAAACAATGGGTGATTTGTGTCCACATAATATAGCTGAACAGAGCAAAGGCTTAGAGGTTGGCAGAGCAGTTCTTATTTGTTGTCATTTCTTATTTGTGTCACCTCGGGAAGGCAGGTCCCTGACTCAGTTTTCTTATTTATCAACTGGAGATGATAATATCCTCAGAGGTTAACTGTGAACAGAACTAGTACAGTCGGAGGCACCTAGTTAATCCATGGTTTAATTTCAACTTGGGGATAAAATTTTTGGAAACTATATTTCAGTTGAACAAACCATAGGCAAGTGTGATATTGGACAAGTGACTATTCTACTGGACCTCAGTTCCTATACCTATATCCTGAGGAGTTTCAATGAGGTGATTTCTGAGTTTTTCAAATAGTAGTAATTATATACAAATTATATTGTATGAAAAGTACTTTATATACGTGTGTGTGTTGATGATTTAGTATTCACCATGCCCTGGGAGTTAAGTAACTCTCGCTTTACAGAGGATGGAAGCAAGGTTGGGAAAGGGGAACAGACATCCAAGGTCACAACACTGAAAAGGAAATTACAGGGATGTAGACTTTTAAGACCACACTGGGATCAGCCATGTGATACTGTCATCTCTGAGACAGTACCACAATGGAGTATAAAGGAATGTTGGGACACTCCAAGGGCACCTTGATTCCCATGCAGCCTCTCATTGGTGCTAACATTGTATTCTTAGGTCAAGTCTTCTGAAACCAGTCACTAATGGGTTAGCTATGAGTTCCTCTGTGTGGACTATGTCACTCATCTGGGTACTCCCAGCCCCCACTGAACACACGGTAGGGGCTCAATGCATGTTGCTACCTTGATTTGAGCTTCCCTGTACTTCATCTATCTCTGTTTCCTGCTCTTTGCAGCCTTTTTACTGACTTTGGGTCTACTTTTAAGAATTTACCAGAATCTTGAAGTAGAATAGCTAAAGGAGAATTTATTTTAATACTTTCTTATTATAAGAAAGGGTCTGGATTCATGAAGTGAGCTGATGGTAGACGAAGGTCTTGCTTTTGTTAGGTTCAGAGTTCTTCCTACCCCAGCATCTGACCTCAGGGACACTGCCCATCCTTCACTCCCACCACCTAGAAACCCACTGCAGTCCTTTTCTGCTACAACTGGCAAGAAGCAAGTGGCAAAAGCATGTTGGCCCCACAGTGTGAGAGGTGATCACACTACTTCTGCATTACATCAGGCGGGCTAGTAACTGCCGCGTCGGGGACTCCTGACTGTTGTGTACAAGCTAATGTACTCTGACTTCATTTTGAGACCTACTGTGATCTTGTCACTTATAATAAGATTAATAGTAAGAATTTGGTCTTCCCTGTTTCTGCCACAGAGCTCCTAACACCCTTGGAAATTCTTAAGGGAAAGAGTGATAAAGGTATCTTTTCTTATGTTAACAGGGTGACTTTGAAAGGTCCTTAGGTAACCTAAGGATGGGTGCTGATTGCCAAGAGGGGAGTGGGGCTGGAAGTTGAATCAATGGCCAATGACCAAAAGTTTAATAAATCATGTCTATGTAATGAAGTCTCCATAAAAACACAAGGGACAGAGTTTGGAGAGCTTCCAGGTGGGTGAACACACGAAGATCCAGGGGAAGTGGCATCAGAGAGGGCATGAGAGCTCCAGGCCTTTTCCCCATACTTTGCCCTGTGCATCTCTTCCATCTGGCAGTTCCTGAGTTATATCCTTTTGTTATAAGTGGATGATATCAGAAGTAAAATGCTTCTTTAAGTTCTGCAAACCATTCTAACAAATTAAGTACACCAAAAGAGGGCACCATTGGAACCCCCCATCTACAGTCGGTTGGTCATAATCACAAGTGACAACCCGGACTTGTGAAGTGGGCTAACAGGAGCAATCTTAGAGGATTGAACCCTCAACCTGTGGAATCTGACACTGTCTCCAGGTAAATAGTGTCAGAATTGAGTTGAGCTGTAGGGCACCCAGCTGAAGAATTGCTTGGATGTGCGGGGAACATTTCTTCCCTGACACTGGAATTTGGCATAGAACTCTCACATCCCAAGGCACATGCAGCAGTAACAAAAGTCAGCCAAGTGAGAGGTGCTACCCACAGCACAGGAGGGCCCTGGGGTAAAGGAAGGGGAAAAAGTGTCAAGTGAGAGGAAAAATGGGTGGCCTAACATTTCATTCATTTATCCCCAGTGAAAAATGTCAGTGGGCTATGTCATGTTACAGCAAGACAAATTTGGACTGGAGATATCTGTCACTAGGGGGAAAAAAAAATGTCTTCAGTCTTGTTAAGATTGGGCTTGGACCAATGAAGGCTGTGCATCTGGAGTCCCTGAAACAGATGTGGGACAAAATCTAATTACACATCTCTGAGGAGTTAGCCAAAGGCACTGGAAATGAAACCAAACTGGTAGAAAGAAAGGAAGAGCATATTTACTGAGTACCTACTAGGCTTCTGGTCAGGATGGCCCAGATGCTGAACTCACAGGCCTGCAAACTCAGATTCTCCACTCTCTAGTTATATAACCTAGCGATGTATTTAATCTTCCAGTGCATCGTAAAGTTTTTATGAGGATTAAGATGAATCAAATAAAGTTCTTGAAACACTTTCTAGCATGTAGTAACACTTGGTAAGTTTTATCTCATTATGGTGGGGGAGTTTTGCAATGTGTGTGTGTTGGGGTGGGGGGTGGCATTTTCAGCTGCCTCGATGGCTGGGGGCAGGGCCACTCCTGGCATTTACAGTTCAGCTTCCACAGATGTTTACTATCTTACAATGTATACAACGGACTTGTGCAAAAGGGAGTTTTCCCCACCCCAAATGTCAATAGTACTCCCGTTGGGAAAACACAGAGCTTTGTCCTATCATTTGGGTTGCATAATTTTTAATCATTACCAAATACTAAAAGGTCAGTTATTATTACCCCCCAATTCACAGAGGAGGTAACTGAGATTTTCAATAACTTGCCCAAGGTCCAAAAGTCATTAATTAGCATTGTTCAGTTTTGAATTTGATTTCTGTCTCTAAAATCATTATTATTATTTTGTTGTACTCTGCCTTCTTGATTACAGACATCCAGATACTAGCATTACTTCCCTTCTAAAAAATGAAAAATTGGGGGTGAGTCAATGAATTTCTATCCGAATTTAAGTAAGAATGTCCTAATTGGGTGGAAAAAAATAGCTAATTTATGGGGCAATTATTGAAGTTTAGCAGCGTCAGTCATGTGTCAAACTATAATTTTTTAACTTCCATGGCTGAAAGTGTTTTCATAAATAAGGTTTTAATGAGCCCAAAATGCTAGCCAAAAGACTGATCTTGGGTTTGGAATCTAAACCATGAGCAATCAGCCTGGTGAGGTACAAAAGATAGAATATCTGCCATTGCAAAGCTTTGCAAGAGTTTTTACATATCAAATGGGGGAAAGACAGAAGAAAGAGGTAGTCTGAAAGAATTTACTTGAGCTCTAGGCAAAGGGATCGGGCGTAGTTAAGGAGAGAGGGCACTGCTCTGGAATAGCAGCGTCCCAATAAAGAAATGTCTGATACTACAGATGGGCTTCATGTGTAGTCTGGAAGCCATCAAGCAAATTAGCTCCTGGAGTTAGATGGGTGCCTGACCAAAATAATCTGGAAATAGCCACCTGGAAATTAATCTGAATTTCCAACAGGCAAACCATGGGTGTGAGAACTCTGTTAATTGATCAGCAGTCATTAACAGACTACCAGGCTTTCTCTCCCTCATTCCCTGTCCTCTGTAATTTAATTTAGAACATCTCAGAATTTTCTCTCTGTCACATGTGAGAAACTGCTCATTAGCTAGGTGGAAGCTTGTCCTACTAATAACCAGTCTCTTCTGTAACCAAAAGCCACTTCTATCGGAGCTGTTGTGAACACACAGTGGCTGCCAGAGAACATTGTGAGCTTCCAATATAGGTATTCTTGAAGCCGAGCTAAGGCGTGCAGGTATCTTGTAATTAAATCAAGGGTCAAACACATCATAGAAGAGGGCACATCTGAGAAATACATGCTTTTCTCAGAATCTAAGTAAGAAAATCAGGGATATAGCCTCTGAAGAATTCCTAACTTTCCAGTGTCAGAAAGATCCAATGGGGTGAAATGCATTACCCAGCCTCTGATTTGCCTGTGTCTACATTCATTTATTCAACTAACAAATACCTCTTGACTGCATTCAAAGACAAGTCATTGAGCTAAGAACTGCAGATACAGAGATGAATCTAACATATTACTGCCTTCAAGCGTATAATTTAATGAGGAGGACACACAATAAGAAATGATGTGGTCCACTGTGAGAAGAATGATGACAGAAGGTTTACAAGGTGCAAATGTAGCATAAAAGTGGAAGAGAATGAGTCTCGGGAGGAAGGCCAGCCAGGCTTCTGCCTTTCAGCATTGGTCTGGGCATGTGCCAGGTGTCCACTGGGGAAGGACTTTGCAGAGAGATCAGATACAACAGGAATAAACAAAAGTAAGAAGCTCAGCTTCAAGCAGTTTGGCAAGATGTGAACAGGAAATAATGGGAGAAATACAAGGCTGGAGAGTAGGCAGGAGCAAGGCTGGGAAGGCTGCTTTTTGAAGAGTTTGTCTTTATTTGGCAGTTAATAGGGAACAAGTAGCAGTGTAGGAAAATAATAAAATAAAACAAAATTTAGATGCATATAAAAAAAAAAGTGTCAAGACTACTTTTCTCCCCATGACGTGCCTGGCAATATCGAATGAGTCCCCAAATCTGTGCAATGGTTCCTCATCCAAATTCCCATCTTTCTGAATTTTCTGTACCACAATGGCCTCCCAATTACTGTGTCCTCCCTTTAATGCATCCTGCAGTTATGGAGTTTTTCTAAAATCAGCAACACCAGGGAATATGTGCTAATGAGGAGCTCAGTACATATTTCTTGAGGAAATGCTAATAAATGAGAATTAAAACTCATAAGAATTTATAATTTACAATGCATTTTTCATACCCTTTATATTTTATGAGTATCCTATTTTGTGTTGTGTTCATTCAAGGACTGAAATTGTTACAAAGACAATAAACAGATAGGGTACAAAGTAAAGAGTTAAAGATTCCAGACAGTAGGACCAGGAGGTAAGAGTTGAGGTAACAGTTGATTTGAGTATAGATGTGGGTTAGTGAACTGGGATATAATAGAGTTTTTGAAATGAAAGAACACTATTGTACATTGAATTGTATTTCACCAAAATTCAAATGTTGAAGTCCTAATCCCCAGTACCTCAGAATGTGACCTTATTTGGAAATAGGGTCATTGCAGATATAGTTAGTTAAGATGAGGTCATATTGGAGTAGGGTGGGTCTCTAATTCAATATCACTGGTGTCCTTATAAAAAGAGGAAAGTTGGACACAGAGACATGCATAGAGGGAAGATAAGATGAGGAGATACAGGGAGAAGATAGGCATCTACAAGTCAAGGAGAAAAACCATGGAACAGATCCTTCCCTCATAGCCCTCAGAAGGAACCAACATTGCTAACACCTTGATTTTGAATTTCTGGCCTCCAGAATTGTGAGACAATAAACTGTCTTTTAAGCCACCCAGTTTGTGGTGCTTTGTAATAGCATCCCTAACAACGATGATGGTAGGCTTTGGATGGTTGGTCCATGTGGGTGCCTCTAGTGGATACTTTTGGTACTTCACTCTTATTCCCATGCCTTCAAACCCTGCCTCACTCCAGTGTGCTTTCTCTCCTTTCTGGAGAATAGTCTTCAGGCTACTAGAGCAGCTTTGCCCTCATGTGCAGACTGGCCCTGGGAATTTATAACTTCCCTCCTTATACCCAGTGGCCCTTGCCCAATGATCATAGGGTGTGGGGAGTAGTGACAGCCAGCTTTCTGGGCTCTCAGATGGAATCTACATTCCAGAGCTCCCCTGTAGAATAAGGATGAATAAGGATTTCAGATGACATCTCCCACAGATGTCATCTGAAATCTCCTTCTTGCCACACTTCCCTCATCCACTTGCCAGATTCTTCTCTAAGTACCACCTTCATAAATCCCTTGCATCTGAATCCTCATCTCAGGGTTTACTTCTGGGGACCTCAGCCTAAAACAGTGTGAAATCTCTCCCCACTACCCAAAATGACTAAAGGAAGTACAATGGGTAAATGCCAGTCAGGCTGATAGTTGAAAGGCAGTATGGACAGTATGCACACATACATAGTATATGCATGTGCCTTAGAAGACAGGGGTTTTAAATGAGGATGAAAAAATAACACATAGAGGTAGCAAAGGGGACAAAGGAGAATATCAACACAACCTCTGTATCCTTGTTACGAAGGAGCCATATACTATTAAGAATTAGCATGAGCAGAGTCATGAAGAGGATGCAAAAGAGTCACAGCAGATGAGTGTAGTGCTTCGCTTCCCCTGATTCTTTGCATGTTGCTTTTACATCTTCTCATTGTGCTCCAAGGGGCTGTGTGTCACTTGTAGCAAGGAAGTGACTTTTTCACCTGCGGAATTTGGCTCAGTGTTAGTTCAGTGTTTCGGAATTTAAAATGATTTTTCTTTCTTTCTTTAAAAGGTCTAAATGCCGTGTTGATAAATGTCACAGAGAATAACGAATGTGATGGAATGTGCTGAGGATAATGGGAGTTACTTTCTAGCTCACCTGAACCATGACTTGTCTACATTTAAGAAGAATAATGAATGTAATTTAATACAGCACCTTTGCAGGGAAGTGACTCAAAACACTTTTCAAAGTGAATATTAAAATGCTGAATTATGCAATAAAGACATAGATTTAAGTAGATAATAATAGATCACATGCCCGTACAAAAGCACACAATGCAGCAGAGGGTATATTTATTCAAATATGCACTATATTGTTGTGTTAGGTAGAGGGACACACATAGAAAGAGAAGCCAGCATGGGATAAGGGAAAGGAAGGTCATATAGGGATTAATGAATGGAGACAGCACAGGATAGTGCAAAGGGCCTGAGAGCCAGGGTCACGAACACAGTTTGAGGCACCATGGATGATCTAGGTGGCTTTGAACACGTCAGTTAACCTATTTGAGCTGTAATCTCTCTACCTATGTAAAATGAACTGATACTATCTGCTCCATAGGGTTTTCATGGGGGATTAAAGAGAATATATATATACATAAACATATATATATATACATATATATATATATATACACATATATGTTAGCAAGCATTCAATGAAAAGTAGCTTTAAAAATATTATCTTTATTATCAATCACAGCCACCTTCTACTCACTTATAAGGTCCTGCTACCCACCTTAACCTATGTGGGTAACATGTCGCCTTATACAAATCCTTAACCGTCCCATCTCTCTCTATTCCATGGAATACAGTCACAAGTCAAGTACTGTAAAGAGCCTGAAAAAAAAAATTAGGATACATCTAGCCCAGCCACCTTATTTTGTACATAAAGACATTGAGGCCCAATGAGGTGTAGTAATATGTTCACAATTACATGTAAGTGTAGCTACTACTGTTTTGTTCCAGGGACTCTGCCCTATACTGTCAGTGCATTACTATTTCGATATGTATTATGAATTTATGAGGGAGCCATTCTTATTTATCCATGACGAAAATGAAGTACAGAGAAAAGAAATCATTTGCCTAAAATCACACAGCTGTCAGATGGCCCAGCTGGGTTTTCCACCTAAGTCCAGCTGACTCTTTAATAGGTGTTTCAGCCTCCTTCCCTCCGCTCTTGCCTTCTTCCTTCCACAGTCCTGTTGAATTTCCATGGAGCCAGAAAGCAATGCAGCTCTTACCTTATTGGTACTTATGTGAGAAGGTTGCTGATTACCATGTCCTTTCTCATTCTCTAGAGATTTTCTGTGTCCCCTAGGGGTACAAAACTTGGGAGGATGTTGTACATTGTACCGTCTCTTCTTTTGCCCTACACAGGTATACCTGCCAAGGTTCTTTTCCAATCTCCTCTGCTTTCTTCTTCAACTCTGAACCAAGGAGTTGAACCAGAAAACCCAGATTAAATTAAATTAAATTAAATTAAACCAGATTAAATTAAACACAATTTAATCTGTGTGTTTAGGTTAGTTATAAAGGCATTCTGAGACTCAGGTTCCGCATATGAAAAATGGAGTTGTAATAATATCTGTGATGATATTTGTCCCATGCAACTTTCATGATGATCAAATAAAACATGTGAAATAACTTGAAAACCAAAACTTTTATATATAATTCATTTTTCCAAAAATGTCAAATGAAACATGAGACTTATAATGAGTTTTCAGATAATCCATATTTTATGAGTGAGATGTGTTTGCTAGTCCACCAGCCACAGGATACAGATTTACCAAAAAATGATTTCTCTGTTGAAATCTTAGATGACATTATGACTATATGTATTAATAGTTTTGAATATAGAATAAAGGTAAAATGTCAGTTGTTTTAAAATGATGACTAGGGAAATGAGGTCAAGGACACAGGACTTTCACATCAGGTCACCGATAGGACTTTCTAAGAATGCAAAATCCTTGGCAGCAGCCTCTCCTCTTCCAATAAATCAGCCTGTCAACAGAAACAATGACCCTTTCCACCCAACAAGAACAAAACCACCCCATTCTCCAAGGTGGACTTGGAACAGAAGTGTCCAAGGCAACCTCCATACATCTCATTCATTTCCCTTTCATGGGGGGCAAGGACCAGGGCCAATGGAATTCCTTCGGCCTAGTCAAGAGACTCACCAATCCAGAACGACCCTCAGAGACCCAGATAAGAGAGTGAATTAATTGTCTATTGTAAATATCAGTACTCATTGGCCAAGGAACCCACTCTGTTGTGAATAGCATGGAGAATTTTTATTTGAACTGGAACCCAGGAAGCAAATAAGATACATAGTAGATCGTTCCAGTTTCCGGACAACAGTCAGGATGGGCTGGTCTGCTCCTGGGAATCCAAGGGAAATCAGATCAATTGTGGGATGTTTTCAATTTCATAGATTTCTGAGATGAAAGGCAGTGTGTACACCATCCTGTCCAAACTTCTTGTTTTATCCAGGAGGAAATATGGACCCAAGAGGCAAGACCATTTGTCCAAGGACACACAACTAGTTATAGGCAGACTTAGCTGTCATTGCTGGTGCCCTTACTTTTTTTCATTGTTCTTCCATAACACAACATGACCTCTCACTGTGAACTATGACCTGCCATTCCATCACCCATCATATGCTTATCGAGTGTTTACTATGTGCTTAGCTATGTTCTCGGGACCAGTTCTAGGAAAGTATGTAGAGACCTGGATGAGACTCAAGCCCCTGCCCTACCCCTAGGACTGATGAAGCCCCTTCCTCCCTGAGTTCAGCCATGGGAGCAAAACGTCGCCTGAAGACAGTGACTCAGCAAACCTCCTGGAAGACCAGGAAGGGATATATGTCACAGCTCCACCCTCGACTTCACCCTTGCTGAGAGGGAAGGGAGTGATGTGTCCATACACTGCCCTGTGCTACCCTGTCCCAGATGTCTTTGGAGAGAGGAGGAGACAGAAACAGGAAAGTTTCTATTAAAAGCATTCAAACCACAAACAAACACAATAAAAAGCCATGTATTAATGAATACAATCTCATTTAATCTCGCAACAGCACTGTGGGTCCAGAGTAATTACCCCTATCTTACAAATGAGAAAATGAAAACTCACTCTGGTCACAGAGCTAATGGACAGCAGATGTGTGATTCAACTGAAGCTGTCTGAACCTACATTCTAGGTTTGGCACCCTATACCAGGTTGCCCTCCTCAGTCCACATCTTTCCCTCTTCAACTCTGGGGAAATAATACATACTTATTTCCATGGGGCCTTTTTCTAACTCTGAGATGATCTAGAAGCTTCTGAAACCCCTGGTCACAAGAAGCTGACACTCTGGGGGCCACAGGCCAAAGACCATAAACAAACACATATATAATGTTTATCAGTGTGGGATAAAAGCTAAGGAACAAAAGGAAGCACGGAAGAGGAGAAGCAGACCGATGCTATGTTAGATGGGCAGCCAGGCAAGGTCCCAACGAGGAGGAAACACCTGAGCAGAGGTTAAATATGGCCAAGCCCTGTATAAAGGAGAAAAGCTGGGGGGAGGACCTGTTGGTCACAAAGGGAGATTCGGGGGGAGTCAGCATAGTGTGGCAGTTAGGGACACACCCTCTAGCATCAGTGCTCCTGGGATTCAATACCTCCCGGACCATTCTGATCAAGTTTACCAAAATTCCCCAGACCTCAGTTTCCTCCTCTACAATGGGACTAATAGTGTTCACTTCCAAGGTCATGTGAAGACTAATAGAAAGAATGTCTGGTATACAATAAATAATAAATGTCAGCTATTTATCTCTCTCACTCTCTCTCTCTTGATCTAATAATATGCCCACCAACACCTTAACTTAGTATCATTGCTCTGGATTTTGTTTCCACACTTTAAATAGGTATAAAACTTTTGAACATTTTTGTCTTTTCAATAAAATATTGTAATGCCAATAAAATGTAATAGATGAGAGGGAAGCTTTTCAGGTTGACCTCAGGGAGCAGCAGGCAGACATAGGCCACTGAGTTCCAGCCTCACCCCCATGGTGGCCCTCAGGGGCCCAGAGCTTCGGAGAACACAGCTCATAATGTTCCCATTTGACAGATCTCTTAATACAATGATTGGCATAAAATAGGCTGAACGTGGAATTGTTTTCAAAATGTTGAAAACTGAAAAGTACAGGCTTTTAACACTTTCTTTTTTTTCTTTTCCTTTTTTTTTTGAGAAAAAAGATACTAGGCCACACCACACACACCGCACATCGCTATCCTTCTTGAGGTAGATGGTGAGGGTTGTTTATTTAGCTGAGACTTAGTCACAAGTTCAGAACATTCTGTGGGTTTTACTGGAACTAGATATCATGGCTCATCCCGACTCAGATCACCCACCCTGGCCAAGGCAGCCAGTGGCCTCCCAAGGGGGCAATGGCTAGGTTCCCAGTCTCCACAAGGGGCAATGAGGCTCCTGCATCTTCTTCAGCCTAAGGGACACTCTCTAAGGCCTGCCCATCCCACAGAGCCTAGCGCTGCAAAGGTGGCAGGGGCCTCGGCCAGTATGTTCCATACCCCACCAGGGAGATCCTCTCGTGGTGAGGAGCCTGGAAAGCCTACTATTTGGGGTCTAGAAATATCTGCATCGCCTGGAAGTCAGGTTATGTTTTTATTCCTTTGGGTGTCTTACTCGTGTGCTACTCTGAATTTGGGTGTGGCTAGCCTGAATATAGGTCTGTTGTTGAGGGTTTGTTGGTATCTTGCCTGTTTACTTCATTTCTCCTCACCGCAGCACTTACCAAACCCTCTTTGCTTCAGAGTTCCTGAGCCTCTGTTCAGAGAAAGGCACTCCTATTTATCGAAGGCCCTACTATGTGCCATCCAGAGGATAGGGACTTTCAGAAACTTGTTTAATCCTCTCAGCAGGCCTGTGAGGAAGAGATAATCCTTCCTCGTTAGAAGAGGAAAATAAAACCCAAAGACATAAAATAAATCACTCAAGGTCACATAGTGAATGAATAAGAAAGTCATTTCAAACCAGTCAAGTAAACTCAAAAGTTTCTTTTTTTTCCACAGTGTTGTGCTTTAATGAGAAAATCCATCTAATTAAAAAAAAAAAAAAAAAGTCTGGTGTACAGTTTAATCCTCCATGAAATAGTCACATTTTTAAAACCTGAGGTTTACTTACCCAAGTGAATTTGTAGGTGAAATAATTTAAGCCACAGTGTATGTGTATGCATATGTGTGGAGCAGAAAGGAAAAAACAAACAAAAATAAGTAGAATATTAAAGGTGAGATGCTCAGATGGTGACAGTGAGTATCACTCTCTCTGGTCCCCAGTTTTGACCACTATAAAAAGAGAAGTGTAGATAGAACATTTCCAATGTCCCTTCCAGCTCTTCACATCGAATCTGCCCTGTGCGAAGGGAGAGGGTCTGTCTCCTTTTTTCCGTCATTCACTTATGTTTAAAGACCTTTGTTTCTTCTGAGGCCAATCAAGTCTGACAGAATCAGGCAGGACACCTATAATATAACTTCGAGGGGCACACCCTGTGAGGGAAGCCTGTGGACCTGACGAGGAGTGGTTTTGTGGTGAGGAGGTTTGCCTGGAATGTGTTTCTTGAGTGGAGGTGGGGGTTGGGGTAACTTTCAGTTTTCAGCCCCTCCTACCTTAGTGACATAGGTGTCGGTGAGGGATATGAGGATGGCTGGATGGGTAAGAAATAACAATGTGAGTGTATGAGACAAAGTTCATTGTACCTCAGGGATGCAGTTTTGGAAGATGCAGTGGCCAGGGCCAGTGAGAACCTCTAGCTGAGGAGAAATTGGGCATCCAGTGTTGAGCATGGTGGAAGGTTCTAGAAGTTGATGTTAAAAGTGTGCATAGAGATTCATGGTGAGGGAGTAAATGAAATGGGAAGGGGATCCAAACAAATCTGAAGAAAAAAAGTCTATGGAACAAGGTCCAGTGTTGAACCAAGATGTTTTCTTTATGAAGATTGAGCAGAAGTAGGTGTCCATCTTGGGAAATGCAAGAAGTTGTGGTTATGACTCATCCTGAGGCCAGATGTGAGCAACACAAGTTTAGTTTTTACCTAGTGGTTTGGGAAATCTGTTTCACAGAAACAAGATTTGGAGGTGGAAGGGACTTTAGAAACTACCCCTCTAACCTCTTAACAATGCAGGAACCATTTCGAAATCAGCATTCTTCTAAACCTCTAAAAACGACGAGTGTTACCCACTATTTGTCAGGCCTTCCTAATCCTTTCAACCCGAGTTGAGAACGCAGGTGGGAGAGTAAGACAGCTGGACTTGCAATGCCAACCAGGACTCTTCGTCACTGTATGGCTTCAGGCGCAAAACTAATCTTTATGAACCTTAGTTTCTTTAAAATAAACTGGAATTCTTTGTACTTTGGAGGGGATGTTATGAGGATTAAATAAAATGTTTATAAGTAGTCCAGCACATGTCTGGCACACAAAAAAAGGACTCAATAAATGGTAGCTTCTAATATGCTTTATGTAAATACATCTCATTTTATTTTTATGAGAAGCCTATGAGGTAGTTATTATTAGCCCATTTTATATTGTAAACAGATTGAGTCTAAGAGAATTTGAATTAAGTTGATCATAGTAACAGAGTTAATAAGTGGCAGAGTTGGGAAATAAACTTAGGTTTATGTGGATACAAAGTCTGTTTGTTGTCAATTAAGACGCAGAGCCTTCCTTGTTTAGAGAAATCCTGCTTTCCAGCAACTGGGAAGCAATATAATGCGGCTCTGAAGGATGGACGATTATGTAGTCTTGCAGTACTGTGAAAACTGAGATAATGGAAATAAAACGCCTTGCACACTGGGTGTTGTAATAGTCACTTGTAGTGAATTTCCACTAGCATTTCCTTCACTGTCACAGAGCCTGGGACAGGGCAGGTGTTCAGTAAGTAATGTCTTAACATCGGTGACACCCACATTGAGTCTTGGCAGTGGCCCCAATAAAGTCTATTTCCTCTCAAGCACCATTCGGATATGAGAGGGTATCTGTTGTGTTTGGTTGAATCTCCTCTCAAGGCTACATGGTATCAATATGTACCCACCTTCCTTCCAGCCACTTCTTGTGCCTTTGAAGAGAGGTCACGTGGAAGGGCTGCCAAGATCACTGTGGGAGAAAACAAAAGGAGAGAGTCACAGGTCTATTCTGGGCCCCAACTCCTCCGCCCCCTGGTCACCCAGCCTCGTTTCCATTTCCCAAATAGGACACTTTATGAGACACTTCCATTTTCCCCTCTACCCTTGAGAAGAAACAACTTTGAAGCAGAGCTGAGCAGTTTAACTTGGCTGAGGCCCACAGAGTGGAATAACTGATGAACCAGTAACACTTAGAGGGCACACATTTGTGATGGGAAGTGGTTTTTCAGATCTCCTCAGAAGAGCTGCCTCATTCAAATCTCGAGTCTTAATATGGTATTAACCTGCTTTTACTCTTCAGCTGTAGTTCTCTACTCTGAAACCTTTAACCCAAATTGCTCTTTCACTACCAATATGAGAAAATGTGACATTGTGATATGTGCAAGTGGTGTGGCAAATTACACAGCAGTGACAATATTCCCGAAGGTGGGGCAATATTGTCCCTACAATTCTAGCACACCTGACAAACAGGTGTGGAGGGAAGCGAGGAAATGCTACCTGAACGCCAAGACCAGGCAACTTGACTTGGATGTTTTCCAGGGCCTAGATATCAGGGGAGGCCCACATGCCTTTGGTTACGAATCCCCATTGTTTCCGTATTAAGAGGGCTCTTCTTTGCAGAATCTGGAATGCGTGGCCTTAATGTGTGAATTGCTAAGGTTTTTTTTCATTTACTGATATACTTATTTAGCAAATTTCCTGATAATACTAGCAGCATTTATTGAGGATACTTTCCCTCTGCTTTTGTTGTTTTGTTGTTACACATCAGACATGGTGCTGAGATTTTTTTTTAACTTCATGAATTATTTTATTTCATCTGCATAAGATTTCTAAGAGGTAGGTATTGGTATCACCACTTTTAGATGAGAAAAATGGAGCTCAGAATATTTCTTACTTATTAGTACTCCTAATTATGAGACTGTAGAACTCACCCATATTTATGAACATTATCAAATTAATTTAAAAAGCTGTAATCCAAGCCCATAAGGAACTCACCCAGGTAATATAGTTATTTCTCTAGGTAGCTAAATAAATAAGAGAGATGTTCTTTGAGATTTAACTTTTAATAACATGATCAAAGACAAAAGCTCAATTAAATACCTAAGTTAAGAAGAAACTTGAATTTGTAATGGCAGGAAATACCTGAGTTGATATTGTAGCAACTTGTGAATGGATCCTGGATATAGAATAGGCTTTTATGGTTCATGGCTGAGGTTTGAATGCCTCCTATGTGATTAGGAAGATCAAAGTTTGGGCCTGAGTAAAATGAGGAGGTGAAACATATCATGCAGATCCAAGATGCTGTAAGGGGGTCCACTTATGTTAAAAGGGCCCAGGGTAGATAAGAAATGTCTTCCATAGGAAATAAACACTTAAAGTTATACCACTTGAGGTTATGGGTTTCACTTTACAGTTCTGAAGTGGCATAGGAGCACCAAATAGAGCTACTGATATAAAAAAAAGTTACAGATCCATGAAAAAAGTAAATGTTATCATGGAAGAAAGTATAAAACATTCACAACTTGACCTGTGTGATTTCAACAATAAAAAAAAACCTCCACTGAAGATAAGTTCACAATCACCAATTATAAATCATTTGAGGAAAGATACACCATGAGGGCAATTCAATAAATATTATGACTGGGGAGATAGCATATTAAGAATTCAATATAATAAGATAATCTGAGGGGTGCTGTAAAATTAAAAAATGAATATATTAAAAAGGAGTAAAAATAAAACATAATCCAAATGAAAGAATAGTGTGCTATGAACAAAAGCACAGGTGCATTTTATAAAACAAACACACACAAAGAAATTCCTAAAGATGGAAAATATGTACCTTTAGCGCAAAACACTCAATGGAAAAGTTAAACAGATATAGAAGAACAACGAGTTAGCGGTATAGATCTAGAGAAACTACACAAAACGTGGTTCAGCAAAAATAAAGGTGCAAAAATTTTAAATAAAGGTTAAGAGATATGAAGGATAAAATAATTTTGTCCAATATACCTCATACATTATCTAAAAAATAGAGAATACAGAGGGAGGGAAAGTCACATTTCGAAAGATCATGGTTCAGAAGTATCCCAACTAAAAGAAAGATATGAGTCTTCAGAATAAAGAAGCACACTGCATTCTGAGGATAGTAAAAAAATGCAAACTGTAAGATAAGGTCAAGTTGAAGAGGCTCATCATCACCAAGCCCTTATTATATGAAATGTTAAAGGGAGTTACCTAAGAAAAAGAAGATCAAAAATAGGAACAGTAAATATGACAGCAAACTCACAGTTATTAACGACCACACATAAAACAAAAACGAGAGCAAACTAGGCAAACAACTAGAACATGAGGGTTGTCAATAAGGGAGTGGGAGGGGGAGAGGGGGGTAAAGGTACAGAGAATAAGTAGCATAGATGATAGGTGGAAAATAGACAGGGGGAGGGTAAAAATAGTGTAGGAAATGTAGAAGCCAAAGAACTTATAAGTATGACCCATGGACATGAACTATGGGGGGGGAATGTGGGAGGGAGGGGGGTGGGCAGGATGGAGTGGAGTGGGGGGGGAATGGGACAACTGTAATAGCATAATCAATAAATATATTTAAAAAAAATTAAAAAAAATGCAAACTGTAATTCAACACATAACGGAGAAATACAGAACACCAAACGAGAGAGACTATCTTACTATGGGCCAGGAACTATGCTAAAAACTTGATTTTTCCCTCATTTAATTGTTATGACATCTCCCCAGGTTGGTAATATGATAGAACCTAGCACATAGCAGGTGTTCAATTTATTGAGTAATGACGGTGGGAGAAATGAATAAATCCAAAGACTGTTTGTTTTTGTTTTTACCTCTAATGTTACTTCCCATGAATATTGACTAGGTGCCTCTCCGGAGCCAGCAAAACAGAAAGCAATTGTTGGAGCAATGAGATGAACCCTGGCAGCTGGTGGTCCATGGACCTGAAACACCTTTTTTAGAGTGCGATGTGAAGCATGGTCTAAAAATCCCACCTGACACCCCCAACAAAGCTTAAATCATGGAGAGAATGATAAACCCAACCTGCATGGACACAAGGAGAATTCTGCCTTGATTAATACAAAGAGTAAGGGTTTAGAAGATGATATTAACAGGCCCGGTGAGAATAGATAACAGAGGCCATTAAAATATAAAACATATTGTTAATACTAGCTAGTAAAATTAATTTAAAAGGGGCAGACTAGTTATACACTAGGAACGAAGCTGTGTCTATTATCAGATATGTGGGAACCAGTTCTGAAAATTGCCATATGGAATGAAGAAGGAGCAAATACAGCCTCTAGAGATTACGGACAGAATTAACTCGATTTAGTGGCATTGTCATAGGCAGGAGAACTTAATGGGCAAGAATGTGGGAGGTAGAGTCAGACTTCTAAGTTATTACTCAAGTTCCTCCACTGAATCTTTAACTTTAAGTGTCCAATCTGTAAAATGGGAATAATAACCAGCCTTACCTTGTAGGCAAGAGTACAAGAAGCATTGCCTGGAATTTGACAAATGCTTGATGAATATTACCTGAGGTTATTGTCTAGGGGGTCTAAGTTTAAGGACAGGTCAACAAGGGATGGAACAATTAGAATATAACTAGGGAAAGAATTGTATATTTATAGAAAGAATTGGGGAAATAGTAGGAATTTGACAGAAGAGGATCTGCTTGCTTTTGGATATGTGACTTTAATTTTAGGACATGTTTATAATTACTGTGTGCTTAGCTCTGGACCCAACTCAGGGATGCTTGAAGGGAACTTACGACACACAGCTTTCACAGTCACATAGCTTTTTAAGCCGCTGCACTTACGGGCAGTTTGGGCTTTAAAGTCAGACTGTCTCATTGTGAACCACTGTCACTCAGTAGCATTTTATTTTTCTCCCAAATTTTATCTTGCTTATCTGAAAAAATGGGGGATAAAACCAACCTTGAGGGGTTTTGTGAGGATTAAAGATAATTTAACAAAGTGCTTACCAAAATGCCTGGCATGTACTAAGACATGTAAGGGGTCATAATAATGGTAATACAAATATAAATGAGTAATCATAGTAATAATGTTAACTCCTGAATTTCTGCCTGGTAGCCAGGGAAGAGGCCCAGAGCAGCAGTGTAAATTGTGCAGAAGATAAGACAGAGGTCAGAATGGAGCCACTGTGCTGAATGGTCTTTTCCATGGGGAGCATCCTCAGGATAAGAGGTAGCATGGCTCCACCCACCCATTCAGACCTACTCTGTGACCATGGGGGAGGTTCTTTCTTAGCACGCTATCATTTTTTCAGCCTCCCTTGCACTTAGGAGTGGCTGGGTGACCAAATTATAGACAATGGGATATGAGCTGAGTGATGAGCACCACTTTCAGGCTTGGCCTGTAATAATTTTCCATGGATAATTCTGTCTTTCCCTATCCCAAGCTTAAGAAGAGTTCAAGGATGTAGATAAAGGTGATTCACTAACAGAAGGTGCTTCATCCCCTGAATGATGGAATTGTCCTGTCTCTTCCCCATGACTATCACTGAACTATGACATGAGTGAGAAATAAAATATTATTACAGTTGGCCACTGGTATTTTAAAGTCCTTCATCATAGTGGCTAAGATGTCCTGATTAATGCAGTTAATAACTACTTTCAACCTCTGCTTTTTCATTTTTAAAATAGAGCTAGTAATAGCCACTTACCTGATAATTAGTCTTTCCCTTTTTTTCTTGCTAATGGGACCCTAATTGTTATAGGTTAATTGGCACACTTTTTGCTTTAAGGGAGTCTGAGTCCATGGAATGGTGTGTGTGTGTTCAGAGTATGTGCACTGGCCAGTTTAAGCCCCTTGTGGTGATCCCCCCTCGACCCCACCTGTGAATGCCTTGATGGTGCACATTGATTAGTAAGACATGGAGGGTAGTCCTCTGAGGAGCTTCTGGGAAATTTTCCTCATTCTTAAAAAGGGGCTCAAAAGCAATATTTATTTCTCTTTCCTAATTTTGCACATTATTATGTGAGGATGCAATGCCTGGAACTACAGCAGCCACCTTGTGCTCATTGAGTGAAAAATCTGAAAGCCAAAGCTGACAGGTTAGAGATGACAGAATCCCATGGGTGTGGGGCCAATCCTGAAGGTACCCTATGACCAGAAGTGTTTTAGGTGAGAAAATCGTGTTTTCTTTTATTTATACTATTCACTGTTGCTTCTTTTTTTACCTAGGTCAAAAACATCCCACCTAGTTTTTTTCACTAGGATTCAGTCAGTGAAGACATAAAAATTGCAGGCCATGTAGTAGGTGATCAAGTATATTCTTATCATAATAGCTACCGTGATCATCACCGTGAAAGCCTGGACCTCCAGACCATAGCCCAATACTCGTCTCATTGATCTCAACAGAAAAATAAAATCTCTTTTCCAACTATGACATACTTTCCAAGTGTGTTCCAAGGGGTGAGGGAATGGTCTGAGAAAAACAATCAGAGTCTTACCTCTTTTAGAAACTGAGGCTGTGGAGGCGATTGGGTTATGGATGGCACAGGGATGTGTCTTTTGAGATGAGATGTTTGTGGGGTAAAGTGAAACCATTGGATAACAGGTGTCCTATACAAATAAGTGTATTGCTGGCAGGATAATATTTAACAAACACTCCCTTCTTATCAGAAGTAATTCAAGGCAATAGAATAGAATATTACAGTTCCTCGCAAGCAGCAGGTATGGAAAGAGTGGAATCCTGGAGGTTATTTTTAGTAGTTGATAAATAAAGATAGATGGAGGACCTCTGGCCATCCTGCTTCCTGCCGTCATTCGGGTTGTACAGGAAGATGAATGCTGCTTTAAGAAAGATAACGCCAATATAAAGACTGTCTTCATCCTCCTAGAATCCAATAAAGAGAATCCAATCAGATATGTGTGATGGAGAACCAGATGAAATGAGAAGCTATTTTCTTGCCATTGAATGACAATCAGAATGATAAGAAAAACGATCATAACATGACCAAGGAGAAGATGAAGTAAAAGAAGAACAGGAGCTATATTTTTTGCTGTTTTCCTTTTTTCTGTGTCTTTCATATATAATCTTCTCTTTAAACTTGATGCTCAAAGCAACCAGGGAAGTATCCGGCGTTACCCATGTTTAACAGATGAGGAAGTGGATGCTCAGTGAAGGTGACTGGTTTATCTGAGATCACAACCAAAATGTACAGATGAAGGACTTGAAGTCAAGTCCCTGCATCCAGACACCATATTACCTTTGCTTCCCCATATCACCTTTAATTTTTCTCTCAGGAGGATGGAACTATCTGGTGGCCAGAACTAAACACTCGGCAATGACAATCCTCCAGCCCTCCAGGTGCTGAGACGTAGGAAGGTGCACCCACGAGAAGCCACAGTATGGAGGGACAGACTAAACACTCTAAATGCTTTGTAATTGGGGGAAGGTGACTCTCCCTCTTAGCTTATGGTCCTTTAGTTTTAGAAGCAAAGAGTCTCAAATTTTTATTGTAGTGTAATATTTTTCTTTTGTTTTGTTTCAGTTGATCCCTATTAAAAAAGAGAGAGAGAAATCTAACATGAAAAAACCCTATAGTCACCTATACTATTTATACTTGTCCAATATGTGTTTTCCTAATGTACGTAAACAAGTCAGGGCTTTGTGAATGTTAGTTTTCATATATATATATATGTATATATATATGCCACAGGTTCTGATTGTATAGAACTGACCGCTTTAGCCAGGAGGACTTCCCCACATCACAAAGCTAGCATCACACAAAAGTGGTCCCACATGAACTCTCACAAGGCAGACTCATTACAGAACCAAGTCACGGGAAGGTCACTGCACATCCCACTCTATACCAAACTCTCCTGGCCGTATCATTTTTATGGACAGTGGACCTGCTGGGATCCTTCCTCATGCCTCAGACTGGAAAGCCAACTCGACTTCTGAAATTTTTCCTTAAGATGGATTTCCTTCTGGTAGTGTAGTCCCAGCTTCTCTTCCAGAAACATTAAGCCCCTAACTCTCTAGGTTAATGCAGAGCTTCTTTCTCCTCCTTAAATGTCAATTCTGTTGGGATTTGGATGACACCCGTTCATGTTACAAATCACGCCTGCTTTGCGGGCATGTACGTTCCTCATTTATTCTGCAGGACAATCACAGCAGGCAGGGACCAACAGTCCCATTGCATGGCAAGGGAAACAGGCTCAGATAGATTCGATCCCATTTCAAAGCTGACGTTGCTCCTGAGAGTTTAACCCTAACTCTGCCTCCTCGTGTCTTTCTGCTCTGACACATCTCTACAAATGGTCACAAAGCACTGTTATCCTCGGTGACAATCTGATTTCTAAGCTTTGGATTAATTTACTTCTTTGCATGCCCCATCTATTTTCTCTGCCTCCATTTCCCCATCTACTAGAATTCCAAAAAGTGCTAAGGCTGAGTTACCTATGTTGGATCTGTTGAAGTAGTTTGAATTTTTCTGCATCTGGGTGAATGCAAATTGCCTTGTTATTTCACTAATTAGTGTCTGCTTGGAAATGCAAATATTAGTGCCCAATAAATGATAAGGCTTATAGTCATGGATGACAGTAATTGCTTTTTTTGTTTGTTTTGCCTTTACCTTCACCGGAGTTTATCTTCCTGAGTTATAGCTCTCTCTGTAGGGGTTAGGAAAACATATTTAAAAATCTAAACAATAGGTTCCTTTCCCAAGGGTTTGGAAATTGATGAATCATCTTACTCTGCATGCAGCATTCAAAGTAACTGTGTTTGACACACAGGCGGAAAAGTGGGCTCTTTGAAATTCAAGCTGAGTCCAGATCATGTCACCTGGTCTGCGTGTGACCTGTTCCACATGCCACCTGACCCCCTGGGCCCAACGTCACCTGGAGTCTGAAATCTGGAAGTGGAAAGTCCTTGACTGGAGTCAGCAGAGAGAAAATCATCACCTGCTTTGGGCACAAACACGCCGGTGACTGCGTCACTGTTTGTTGAGTGGGATCAGCTAATAGTTGCACAGCGGGCCTTCAAAGTCCCACAGTGGCACTGATGAAGTTTCTGTAAAAGCTCCCCACGCCCGAGAAGGCCTTGGACTTTGAATCTCAAGTGCACTGGGAGCGCTACGAGTTTGCCAACAGGCTCCTGGTGGACTTTTTTTGATTCAACTGCAGCGTAAAAGCCCTGACTTCATTTCCACTACTTTCTGCCTGGTCTGTCTGCTCCAGCCACACTACCGCCTCAGGGCTTTCGCACATGGCCTTCCCTCTGTCCCAACACCTGTCCCCCCAGGTAACACCATGGCTTGCTCCTGCATTTCACATAGTTATCTACTTACAAATCACCTTCTTAGAGACCTTCCCGCCTGCTCTTTCTCCTTGCCCTGCCTTTTTTTCTTCACAGCACCTGATTCTATTTTATATACAAGGGTAGGCAAAAGTAGGTATATAGTTGTGAGTCCCCAAAACAAAGAATTTATTCTTGTATTACTTATCAACCTACTTTTACCCACCCCATGTTTATTTGATTAGTAGTCTGTGGTTTGTCTTCTCCACCAGGATGTGTGTTCCTTGAAGGCAGAAGCCACACCTTTTGTCCACCGCTCTGTCCCCAGTGTCTACAATAGGACCTGATCCATAGCAGGTTCTCAGAAAATAATGCTGGAATGAATGAATGAAGAAATGAGTGAAAGAATGATTTTTCCTCATTTTACAAGTGAAAAAATGTGAAAAATAGAGAGAGGAAATAAGCTAGTCAGGTTTAATAGCCATTTAGTGACAGAGTTAGTATTAACACATTGATTTCCTAACTCAAAATCAAGTTTTTTTTTCCTTCTATGTCACATTGTTTTCCAAATACTTGGCAACTATGACATCCCTTGAGTTACATTGTGTTCACCAATCTCTAATCACTTCATGTCTATGGATACAACTAGATCTTTATGAGGGATAAGTGCTTATCAACTAAGTTCTTATTGAATTTATCTGCCTTATCACTCTTTCAAAGACAAAGGGGATTGAAAGTTACCTAAGCTATCAATTTCATTTTAAAAACATTTTTAATATGAATGATAAAAAGCATTTATTCTATAAAGGCAAATATACTTATGTGTAACTAAAAATTAGTATTGTAATTCCACATAGAAAGAGCCTTTGGTATATTTCATTCATTTTTAATAATTAGAATTATGCTATGTGCAGTTTTCTAATCTATGCTATTACATGTTGTAATTTAGTCATAGTCTGATGTCACTAAAACTAACATTGTTTTGCGGCTGCACACATCCCTGTAGCTGGGTGTCCCATAAATTCACTTCATCATTTTCTTATTATTGATCATCAAGGTTATTTCTGTATTCCATTTATTGGATTTCTAGGTTTTAGTTCTTTTATATTTCTAGGTTCAGTTATTGTATTAACATTTACATACTTGTCAGAACTATGCAAAGAATGAATTTTTCAAGTTTTTACTAAAAAAGCTACACATAATCCCAAAAAAACCTTGGGTTGCAAACTCAAAGCTTCTCTTTGAATCAATAAACATTGGCAATTTTACTCATTTACACTTCCAGTCTTTGATGCTTGATGTAGAAGGTGGGGGCCTGGGGGCGGTGGGGCTGGACACATTGTCCACTTTGAAAGCAAATAGAGGCTTGCGGGGGGCGGGGGGGTGTTTACATTTCTGCCCTATGTGTGCAGCTCTGGCCTTTGGAGCAAGCGGAATAAAAAGCCAGACTCACTCCTGTGGCGCCTGCAGACCTCTGCACCTTAATGACGCTGACACAAGTCATACTCGTTTGAGACAGTGTGACTCAGCCCCAGAGTGAAACTTAGCAGCTCTGCAAGGCCAGGGCTTGGTTCTCCCTCCCATGACAGCAGGGAAGGGCAGGGCCTCAAAGGCACTCTCAGTCCGAGAAAGAACCCTGTGTTCAAACAGAGTGGCTTGCCCTGGTGGAATAGTTCAACCATGATTCTGGCTGGAGATGGTCTTGCTGCATACCTCCCAGGCTCATAAAGCTCTAATCGATGTTCCCTCTCCCTGTCGCCTTGCATCGGTAATAACTGCTACCATTGATTGAGCACCTCTTACGTGGCATCTTGCCATTCCAGGTACCTTAACAAGGCCTCCTTCTTCAATGCTCAAAAGAGTCCTGAAGGCAAGTATTATTGGCTGCATTTTCCAGGCGAAGACACTGAGACTCAGAGAGGTTAAGGGAGCTGCCCGAAGTCACACAAAGCTGGAATTTAAAACTGGATGATTTGACTTCAAAGCCAAGGCATTACTGTATACTTCTGGTTTTCAGAGCAAGGTATTGATATTTCCTTCTGCTCAGGTTCCATGATTCTGGGGACAGGCGTCATGGGATATAATGTGTCAGGAGTATCCATTCAACAAAGATTTCACTTACTGGTCACTGAGTGAGTACTTACTTTGTGCCAGACATTCTACTAGTTTCCACTAAAAGAGTTGAATAAATAAACTCCTCCCCCCACCAAAAGAGAAGGAGGGTGGACAGTAAGAAGAAGGTTGTGGGCTCTTTCAGCCTCTGTCCTTGGGACCTAGAATACCATATGCATGACAGGACCTCGCTCATCATGGAAACAATACTTGGGAGAGAAAAGGAGAAGCAGAGGCTAGGTGATACATTACTAAGCACTTAAAACCTGGTCTGAAGAAAGCTGTGGGATCTATTCTCAGCTTTACTTTGTATTTGCTGTGCAACCTGTGGGAGCTATGATTGGGCTTTCTGAGCCTGCCTCCCTGTTTGTAAAAGTGGAATGATTATCTTTGCCTGATTTCACTCATAGGACTACTGTGGATTGAGAGCATCAACTATGGGTATTTGAGCTATGAAAAAAAAATTCAGACATCATCTTTCAAGGTGTCAGGAACTATAATACTTGTTCAAGCAACCAATATTTATTGTGTACCACATGCCAGGTGTTGAATGAAGGGCTTTACAAATGCTATGCATATGTCCTTTCAATAATGACACTGGATTGATGTAAATATGCCTGAGATGACATAGCAAGTGAGGACAGAAGCAGGAGTCAGATCCCCATCTGCCTGATGCTTATGTCCCAGCTTTCATGGCTGATCAATCATTGGCCCCAGGAGCTTCATATGAAAGTATTCCCACCAGAAACATGTTTATAGGAACAGAATTTAAGCACAGATTCTGACAGCCACTTACTGACTTAGAATCTACCACAGGAAGTCAATTCATTTGCTAGAAGCCAACCTAACTATACAGCTTCGAAAATCCAGAAGTGTTTGTTACCTTCAGGTCTTCACCTACCAAATCCTTTCCATTCTGAATCCAAAGTCATCTTGCTTCAGCTCTGTCTGCTCTGTCCATGGCTCTTTGTACGTGCTGTGGGGAGAAAGGAATCTCACCCACGTGCTCAGAGCATCTGGTGAGAGTAGAGAATCCTGAGATTTTTACTTGCAAGCACATTCCTGCTGCTACTACATGTGATAGTGTGTTCTGGCTCACCTCCTTTTTTCTTTCATTTTTTAAAATTTATTAGGGATAACCTTGTTAATAATATTATGCAATTTTCAGATGTACAAGATTACAATTCAACATCTATGTGCTCTATTGCATGCTCCCCACCCAAAGTCTAATTTCCTTCTGTTACTGTTCGTTGGAACATTATTTACAACAGCCAAGACATGGAAACAAGCTCAGGGACCATTGACGGATGACTGAATAAAGATGATGTGGTGTATATATATATATACATTGGAATACCATTCAGCTGTATAGTAGTTGAAATATTGCCATTTGAGACAATATGGATAAATCTTGAGAGTATTATACTAAGTAAAATAAGTCAAATGAAAAAGGACAAAAAACTTATACTTTCACTCATGTAGGATATAAAACAAAAAGAAAAAAGCAAACAAAAACATAGATACAGGCAACAGGTAGTTACCAGAGGACAAGGACAAAGTGGGTAAAGGGGGTCACATCCTTTTTCCTTAACCCTTTAAACCCCCTCTTGACTGATATCACTGCTCCCTCATCTCTGCTCTAACTCACCCTCCACATTCACTGCCAATATTTTATTGATCTTCTTTGGACACAGTTGAGCCTCCTCACCTTCCCTGTGACTCTTTTAATGGCAGGGAGAGACATGGCACTCATTAATTTCATGTCCGGTTCTCAAATCCACCCTCAACCCCAGCCAATTCAAACATGACCAAGCCACTTGCTGGTTCTTGAATTCTCCATGGGCCTTTCCAGATTTCTCTGTGCATTCTGTTATCTGGGTCTGGTCTCCACTTCCCTTGTCCATTTTGCTTGGTAATCTGCTATTCCTTCAAGGTCAAGCTTAGGCATCAGTTTTTTTGTGAAGGACGTTCCAGGTGGCACTGTCTTGTTTCCTCCTCTAGGCTCTTATGGTAGTATGTGGTACCTACACCATTTCTGATGCATCTCCCATTTTACTGTTACATTTCTATATGTGCCTGCCATGAGCTCGGTAAAAAAAGGTATGGTGGCATACTCCCTTTTATATGCTCATTACCTAGCACAGCGCCCTGTGCATAGGAGGGGGCCAGTACATGCCAGCCAAGTTTAACTGAATCATCGGCCTCCAAGATGAAGAGTAGGGGACAATACATAATTGTGTAAAACTGGGGAAAGAATCTGAATTGTCTCCAGCAATTAGTAAAGAGTAAGAATGATGGTTTTATTTGGATAATGGTCTTCATGTTGGGTTTTAAAAGACAGGTTTTAAGGTATTAAGGTAATACCCAAATCAGATACAAAGTTTTATTCTTGTCTCTCCCCAGAACGTTCCAAAAAGTCAGATCCTGATTATGTATTTAATCAACCTCTATCCCACATGGTTTCTTTTGATGACTTTCTGTTTAAAGAGCTTACAACACTGAATAGTCCTGAACCTGTGACAGATGTTGGCTTCGTAAGATTAACTTCCTGATTCTTGAGGATTACCGTTAAGATTTCTTTATTAGGTTTTCTGTCATCCTCTCCTCAATTCCTCCACCTCCACGTTTTGCCACCTTCTCAGTACCTGGTCATGCCACCAACAAGAGAAGGGAAGGAAATTAAGAGGGAGTGGAAAAGGGAGACAATGAGTTGTGATACTCCAAAATTGCTTTTTATACTTCACAACAAGCCAAATTTAATTGTTGATATTAGTTGTTTTTCAAGTGTCCTGTTACTTACTATTGAATTGCTTTAAAAAGATGTTTTTAAAAATGTATGCTCTGAGCCCAAATGAATGAGGATGGCTAAGTACCCACACTCTTGCCAACATTATTTTCATTTTATTTAAAAATAAGAAAAAATCTATTCAATCACTTTAACATAGTTTTTGTTTGATTACTCATGAGGTTTAGTATTTTTCCACATTTTTCTTAGCCAATAGTATTTCCAAGTTTATAAATCATCAGTTCATGAAAGAATGAAATAGGTTGTAGCACTACACTTAGACCATTGTCTTCTGAGATTTGCAGCTAAAGGATTTCTCAAAACACACCAAAGATCACTGTAATAGATTTGGGTAAAATTGCTACCCTCAGCTATGAAATATGGTGAGCCTCTCTAGTAAGTATCTGCCCTCTCAGAATGGAAACATGGTCATTGTGCTCATATTAGGTGCCAGGGCGGTATGCTAATAATCTAAAAATGCTCAAGACATGGTTCCTCAACTTTGGGAGCTCATAGCTGTGTAGGAAGAAACTCCATAATAATCCATTACAGTATATTATGACAGATACAGGATAGAGCAGCCACATTGTGATATGAAGTCTAGTAAAGGGTCATCTAAATAAGATATATAACATCGTGAAGGATAAGACCACTAATAAAGCAGCACTGTAAGTAATGTAGGAATAGAGGGGGGAATAAAGAATGAGTGAAGTAGAATCTTCAGGACTTGGGTGTGGAGGTTGAAACTGTGTGTTGACTCCCAGCTTTGTGGACACTTTTTCCCAACTTAGGTCACTATGTCTGTCCCTTCCCCACATGTGTGGCAGGAAGGAATTTGTTGTTTTGTCAGAAATTAGGCAGGAACTTTTTGTTTAGAACAAGCTTTGTTCTTCTCTGATATATAACCCCTATTGAAGTAGGGGGGGGGTGGCATAAAAACACATCACAGTTACTTATGACAGGTGATTGTTGTTAGAAAAAATATATTTAAAAAGTTTGTGGGCCATCTCAAGGCTCTATTCTAGACTTGATCTGTGACTAGAAGAGAACATATATTCTACATGGTAAAGAGGCAAGAGGATGCTTCCACAGTGGTCTTAGTTTTTTAACCCACAGTGGTCAGGGAGGCAAATATTATCTGTGGTGTTTAGTGTATATCTCCAATGTGTTCCACTTAGTCTTTGCAATAGGAGGAGGCTCCAGGAAGTTATTTCTATAAGCTACAGGGGCAGTCCATGGTAGAGCTAAGACTTATTCCAGTGTGAAACCCTTTAATGGGTACCATCTTGAATCTTAGATGAGGATGGAAACAGGGAGTGTATTGGTGTAGATGTTCTTCAAGGCCCATTTATGTCTCTTTGAGAGATGAATACTCTCCAGAGACAGGTCTAGGGACAGATACTGCATCATTTCTTCTCTTTATTTGTATAACTCAGTAAATCTATGTCCCCTTCTCCATTCAATATGCTGACTTCTCATGCAAGAACTTTTGAGACATTTTTTCCTTAACAGACCCATTAAATTTCACCATGTAGCATACATGACCAAAAAAAGAACTTGGCCTACTTTTTGCATTTTATAGACTTCTATTCATCTTCCCTTGTCCCTGACCTCTTACTTGAGTTAATTTACAAAGCACATTGCCAGAAATTACCAACTCATCTTACCATCTGCTTACTACCACTCATATTTTAGAAGCTGACTCATTGGTTAAACCTACCCAATCAGCAAAAGGCTAGAATATTGCTGCTGCTTCAGCAAATGAACTGGTGAAGAAAGTAGATTTCTGGGTACCTGGGTCTTTCCCCATTGCTAATCATCCTGTCAACGCAGTGTCTAAACAAAAATATGGCAAAATAACATTTTTTGAATGATTTTCTTTTTTTTTTTTAAAGATTGACTGACTGCTTGATTGATTGATTGATTTTTAGAGAGGGGGAAGGGAGGGAGAAAGAGAGGGAGAGAAACATCAATGTGTGGTTGCCTCTTGTGCGTGTGCCCCCACCTGAGGACCTGGCCTGCAACCAAGGCACATGCTCTGAATGGGAACTGAACAGGTGACCCCTTGGTTCTCAGGCTAGCACTCAATCCACTGAGCCACAGCAGCCACGGACAATTTTCTTATTTTCTTCTGAGCCTGAGTATGAAGTTTAATTCAATAATTATTTTTCAGAGGATGATAAGGAACAATGATTAGTTTCCTAGGAAATGTTACATTTTAATTATAGTTTTCTTTTTCATTTTAATAACTCATTCTGTGTTAGATATGGACTAAAAGATCTTTCCAGTGGTTTCCTTAGAAACATGAATAGAATTTGCCAATTTTTTGTAGCCATTTTCTATGATAAAGTGAGCACATATATTTATTTGTACAGTGTAAGAGTTAAACCATAGCCTTCAAAGTTGAATTTTCTTGGATTAATTCCTCACAGTGACACTTAATGGATTACTAAATTAATCAATAATCAACCTCATTTTTCTTATCTGTAAAATTTAGATAATTATAATACATACCACATAGAGATTTTGTAATATGCAAATGAAAGAATGTATGTATGGATACCTTAACAGTGCTAACTGTTGGTAATGGTTGTAACATACACGAGCACACACAAAAATAATTACAAAAGAATATATCTCTGAAGGATTCTGAAAGTGGAAGTCAGTCAAAATAAAGATTCTTTGTTTCAGTAATGGAAGATTTAATCAAGACCTACTGTGTGACAGATTATGGTCTTACTGAAGGAGTAAGTCATAACTCTTATTCTCAAGGAATTTGAATTCTAGCAGGAAAGACAAGTCACACAATTCTACAAGCAGTAGTAGTAGGAAAATGAAAGAAGAGGAGAATAATGGGAAAATGTAAGGAAAAGGAAGAAAGAATAAAGAAGGTGAGAGTGATTGAGAAAAGAGAGGTAGGTAGGAAAAAATTCAGCCTCTGGAGTCCACTTTGCTTTAGGGAAAAACATATTTCCCACTTATATGAAAGTTGTGATGTCAGATGAAAAATCTGACCTGAATTGAGTTAAAGAAACTATGATTGAAAGACTTTCACCTGATCATTATGTTGATAGTAACAACAAGGTATGTCCAGAAATAGACCAGGTATTGTTAATATGATGAGAATGGTTTGTACCACATTGATGTAACATGGCAGCCAAGGAGAGTAGACTGGAATGTGCGTGCCTCAACAATGATGACTTCACTGTGCTGGTCAGTGGGGGCAGCAGGTGCCATTGAGTGAGCATGTGTACTGTGTGGCTGTTGCATTCAAAATGACTGAGTGAGTAGAGCATCAAATCTGCATCAAATTTTGCATTAAGCTTGAACATTCCTCCACAGGAACTATTCAAATGATTCAGAAGGGCACAGCTATGGGCACCTGGTGGTTGGCAGCTTCATCACAAAAATCACCTGTTCATATATCACGTCTTGTGCAGAGCTTTTTGGCAAAACATCAAATCACTGAGGTGAGTGAGTCCTGCCACAGCCCAGATTTGGTTCCCTGCGACTTCTGGCTTTTCCCAAAAGTAAAAATCACCTTTGAAAGGCAAGAGATTTCAGACTGTCAATGAGATTCAGGAAAATATAACAGGCAGCCAATGGCCATTGGAGAACTGTGTGAGGTCTCAAGATGCCTACTTTCTGGACAGACCTCATATATTAAGTATCTTTGTAAATGAAAGGAGTTCAGTGAGAAAAGCATGTATCTAACATCATATGATTTGGGGAACTGAGTATTAGAATCCAAGTGATTCAGGGTGAAGTTCAGGGTGAGCTGGGACAAATTCGGGGTGAGCTGGGCCAAGTAAATATAATACCTTTCCCAACCTTCCCAGAATCCTTGGAAATACTGGGAAGGCTCTAAAATTTCACCAGAACTTGGAGCACTTGTTAATGACCTTTGATTCTATTTTAAGGGAAAGGTACTTTGGACACATCCAGGTTGTAAAAACTATTGTAACACAGCTTAACATGGGACATGACAATGGCAGACCCACAGAGCTGGGCAGCCACAAATGAGAAAGGCTAAGCCCAGCCTGGACAGTTAGAGAAAACATCCTTGAAACAATGGCCTTGGATGAGATTTAAATGATGAGTGGGAACTCTCCAGGCAAAGAGACGTAGTGGGGGTTGGGTGGGGGGAAGGTATTACAGGTAGAATAGACAGCATAAGCAAAGGCATGATATGATATAGCTGGGTGTGCTGGAAGCCCTATTTAGGCAGGTAAAATGGACATAACTAAATTAATTGTTTAAACCTGTACTATACATCCACAGCAACACCAAGCAAGCTTCATTCACATTATAATTACTTGCCATTTCCTAGAAAAATTTAGGCAATTTTATTCTCTGCTTTGCTAAGGCTCAGAAAATGGTAGGTAAAAATGTGAAGGTGATATTAGAGACAAGTACCCTCAAAGGAAGTGAAAAAAATAACAATCATAACAGCAGATATAAAAATTCAAAATAATAGCAACTGTGGTCATATAGTACAGGCAAGGACAGACTAAGGGATTATAGCAGAATTACTGTTTCAGCAACAGTATCATAATGATTGTTAAAGTTTGTTAAACTGAATGTTTAAATTTGGATTATATCAAGAGATGAGACCTCCATGATTGAATTAGTGTCCTTAAAAGAACAGGAAGAGACCGGAGTGATACCTCTCTCTCTCTCTGATGTAAAGACACAGCAAGAAGGGAGCTGCACTGCTGTGATATATAAGAAATTCATACATTTGGTCATTCACATGACCAAAACATGTATTTCATATATAGGTGCTCTTCATTCATGGATCTTAACTTACAGCTCCCCAAATCCTTGGAATTTCCCAAGTGTTGAAAGTGACAAAAGTATCTCTTGTGATGTGAATGAGGTGACCCTACCCATTGGTTGGGGCTAATTGCCAGGAGAGCCAACCACATAATTAGAGGGTTTGAACTTTTAGTCCCACCCCAGACCTCCAGATAGCTGAGAGGGTCTGAAGGTTTAATCAATGCTCAATGGTAAATGATCTAATCATTCATGACTATGTAATGAAGCCTCATAAAATCCCAAGAGCACAGGGTTGGAGAGCTTCCAGGTTGGTGAACAAGCGGAAATTCAGGGAGAGTGGCACCTGGAGAGTTCATAGAAGTTCCATACCCTTTCCCTTTACCTTGCCCTATGCGTGCCTTCCATTGTGGCTTTTCCTGAGTTATAGCCTTTGATAATAAACCAGTGATCTAGTAAATACACTGTCTGAGTTCTGTGAGCTGCTCTAACAAATTAGTTGAATTTGAGAATGAAGTCATGAAAACCTCTGATTTCTTATTCTGCCAGTCAATCGGAAGTACAGGTAACAACTTGGACTTGCAATTGGCATCCTGAATTGGAGGGCATTGTTGGAACTTCCAATTTGTAGCTGGTTATTCAGAAGTACAGGTAACAGATGAGCTTGCAACTGCCATCTGAAACCTAAGGAGGAGGTCATTGGAACCCCCAGTCTGTAGCTGGTTAGTCAAAAGTACAAGTAATATTTTGGGCTTAGGAATGGTGTATTGAGTTGTGGGGGGGTCTTAAAGGATTGAGCACTTAATCTTTGGGATGTGACACTAGCTACTTCTTGGCAGATAGTGTCAGAATTAAGTTGAATTTAGGACACCCAGATGGTATCCTGAAAATTGTTCATTGATGGGGGAACCAGCCCCAACCCCAGGCTACATGCACATTGGAATTGGATCCAGAACACCATGTAGTGCTAGGAAAAGGGTATTCACCAAGAACCCAACCATACTTGCATCCAGATCTTGGACTTCCTAGCCTCTAGATCTGTGAGAAATAAATGAAAAACCCAGGCTTTGGCATTTGTTATAGAAGACAACAGACTGACTAAAGCCCCAATTCCTCATCCAAAGCAAGAATGGTTTCTGAAATGTTTCTAAAGCATGGTGGACCCCTCCCATCTTGGTGTGTGCCAGTGATGTGTCATTCTTCACTTTAGAGATGTGAGAATGGAGGAAGGTGGGACTAAGATGTCTCTTACTCTGCATTCACCCATTTCCTCTGATATGCTGCAGTTTTTGAATGGGCCTTTTCAATGCTGGTGTCCTGATACATGTGGATATTTTAAGTCCAGAGAGAGCTGAATTTTCACCTTTCTTCTTTCAGCATCTATAGTTCTGTCCATGTATCTTGTGTCTATATTACTGTTCTGTCAGCCATATTCCACTATTGACTCATTTTGAATTTATAGTCAAACTAAAACCCCTGAGTTGTGCTTATATTAACTGTTAAAAGCCATGGTTCTGTAACTTATGCTAGTGCAGTTGGTTTTTTACCTTAAATGTAAGTCTTGTCTACATTTAATGTCATATCCTTTGTTTCTCAGTTACCTAGATCATCAAGAAAAAGATGTTATATTTTATTACTTTGATGTAAAAAGTCAGGTAAATGATTTATAAAATTATCATCCAAAACATTTTAATTAAAAACTGTGGTTTAAAGTCTTAGGCTCCAATTATATGGATGATTAAAAAATGTCATTATTTAATTAATTCATTTGATAAATATGTCCTAAATGTCTGCTGTTTGCAAGGCACTGTCCTGGGGATTAGTAGTTGGGATTATAAATCGTCTCATCTCTTCCCTCATGGGGTTTATTCTCAAGTGGGGAAGATGAACAGTAAGAAAACAAATAAAGATAAGAAATCAGTATAAGTGCCATTGAGGAAAAGTACAGCTCCCATGAGAAAGAATGACAAGGGAATTTCCATTAGTTGGGTGAGTCAGTGCAGCTCTTCTAAAAAAGTGGCATTAAGCTAAGCCTAGAAGTGTGAGTAGGTCTTAGATGGGTGAGGATAAAACAGATAGGGTAAAGCTTTAAGAGAGATTGGGGCAAATGCAAGATCCTGAGACAGTAGAGTGATTGATGGTCTGAGGACCCAAAGAAGGTTAAAGTTATTAGAGGGCAGCAGGGGGCAGACCCACAGTGGGACTGGTAAGTGAGGGAGAAACCAGGTCACCCTAACCAAATACACCATGTTAAGAATTTTTTTGTTTTGTTTGAGTTGCCAAATGCAATGGAAAGCTATCAAAGGCTTTTCAGTAAGAAAGTACATTTTCTTTAAGAAGTATAAGTTATGAGTTCTATGGGGTGAGTTAGAAGGTTATCGCCAAGGCTCAGGTGAGTGATGCTGGTGACTTGCACTAGGGTGGTTGCCGTAGAGATTTGGAGATTCATAACATGCTTTCAAAAGATGTGTTGAAGGAGGTATAACTAACAATGGCCAGATTCTTGTCCTGTCAGCTGAGGGCATGGAAGGAACACTTACTAACGTAAGAAAATCAAGGGTATTAACAGACTTACAAAAGCAGGTCAAGATTTCCACACTTCTGGCTAGAGATATAAATTTTAGAGGCCTTGACATAGAGATGAAATTTAAAGACAATAGATAAGATTGTATAGGAGAGAATATAGACCAAAAATTGGCTTGAGGTAAATGTCTTAGACACTGAGAAGGAAGAAAGGGAAAGGGAGAAGGAACACCTGGACAGCAGTCACTTGAAACACAATAAAAATGGGTTTTAAGAAGGAGGATGTGATTAAATGCTAAAAAGAGGTCAAGAAGGCATTGTTGCACTAAGTGCTTAAGTCGTAGATAGGAGGACCTTGAGGGTAGACATGACTTTCTTCACATTCTGGCCCCAGATGTTGCCTAGTATTCTCACACGGGAGATTCATAATACCTTTCTGCTAAATTAACTAATGAGTAGAATAACAACATCTGATATCTTGTTGGAAGTTGCAGGATGTTTTTAATGCATAATTAAAATTCATAATGATATATACAGTGAGGTATTAATATCAGCCCTATTTTCCAAATGAAGAATTGGCCTCCTGGAGAAGTTAAGTGTCTTGCCAGGAGTTAAATGTTTAGTGGGATGTTATGGCCAGGACAATTCTATTATTTATACCAACTTTCCAGTTTACTCAGGATGTTGGATAAGTGAAGTCGCATAACTAGCTATTAACATAGATTAACATGTATTATACTAACATAAGTTAAGATGTATATATTGGCATGTAATTGCAAATGGCTGTGTGTGTGTGTGTGCATATTTGTATATCCCAAGACTTAAGAAAACAATCAAAGACAAAAATCTTGGGGTTGCCAGTCAGCTCACAGAAATGGTGGTCACCTTTTCCAGGACAAAGAGGGATGTAATTCTAAATAGTGTGTTCTGGGTGTGGAGGCGATTAATGGGAGGGGAAAGGCAATGCTATGAACTGACAGCACCAGAGGGTTGACAGTGAGTGGAGACCAACAACGATCATGACTGAAGAACTGCCCATCACTCACGCAGACATCAGAGGACAGACTTAATATGCCTTCGGTATGGAAGAAGCTGCCATTGCGTGTTGAGAATTCAAGCTACATTCACACATGGGAAACAGGGCAGTTGCAGTGACATCTTCAGAAGGAGTACAATAACCTAGAGGAAGGGAATTAGTCATCTGTCACCTTTTTGTCTCACATTGTTCATCTGCTGTTAATAACGGTTAACGGATGAAAGGATTGTCCCTCGCCCCCATGACTTCCAGTTCCCATCACATCTGCAAATCCACATCCACCAGCCCAAAATGCAGGACATCTATTCAGGAAGTTTTTCTTTGGCTCAATGGGTTTTTATCATCATTTCATATTTAAAATCTGCTTCTTCTGTAACCTCCCTTCTCTTAATTTCTTCCCAGCTGATTTCTGAGTGAGTGAGCTCATCGAGGATTCCTTCCCCTTCAGATACATATTTTAAAAGAGAAGATCCTCGTGATCTTTTGTTCTTGTAAGAACAGGACTTTGTTATTTTCCAGAATTTTGATTCCTATAAAGTTCTAGCAGAAAATCACAAAGTGGAACATAAAAACTCCCCTCGTGGCTCTTGAAACCTATGTTCTTGGAAGATGTAGTCTGTAGCTCACTGCATAAAATATTTCCAAATACATGACGTTAGGTAGAGGACCCTAATGACGCTTTTGGATGAGCAGAAGTGCTTGAAACAAACTCAGCAGGATCTGTCCTCTGCAGCCTCTTATTGGCTTTAAGGACGTGGAACATGTTTTTCCAGTTATACCTGTAAAGACTTAAACAATGGGATTGTGTTATAAACCGAAAGGAGCTCTACCATACTTTGAGCTACTATAAAAAACTCATAAAAATAGCACACAATGACAGGCTCAGAATGCTGTTAGGCAACATTTCCCAATGTGTGTTTAGTGCTGTAAGTGGCTCCTTAAAGACAGGATTCCACTGGTAAAATGTTTGGGACATAACCCAACCACAGGCTCTTCCTGGATAATATAAAATCTCATTCTTGGTTCTACCTGAATCTTACATTTAGGAAACTAGTTAACTTTACTTTATCTTGTGCTTTCCAAATTTCTTTGACCATAGGATTCTTGGGTTGTTTTTGGTTTCTTTCTACACTAGGAGTATGTTTTATTGAACACTGATTTGGCAAAGTACAATTAGTTCCTAGCTTAGGAAGATTTGGGTTCAAATCCTGGCTCTGTCATTTTCTAGGGTACTGCCCTAGCTACTTAGAGCTGAGTGAGCCTGGGCAAGTCATCTTAACCTCCAAAACTCCTGGAAAGAGTACTGCATGCCTCAACAGCCATTGCAAGGCTTAAAAGAGGTAACAGCAGTGAAATGTCAATCACAGGGTTTGGCACAGAGTTAAAGCCTACAGACATTAACTAAATCCTAATCTGAATCACTGCACTAGAGGAATAAAAATAAAAACAAGCAAACAAAAGGTATATCCCATAATGATGCACTCTTGTGACTGACTTCGAGAAACATCAAAAATACACCCCTCCTCAAGACTGCACACTACTATACTAGCGAGTTCTTTGCAGCAGGTGTGTGCAGTAGAAACGCTTAAGTAACTTGGCACATGTCCTTGAGCGCTTTCAGTCTCATTGTAAAGCTAGATTAGTAAGGTAGATTGAAAGCCAAACATTTGCATTGAACTTCCTTGAGGAAAAGCATCCAGGAACTGAAGTGCTAGAAAAGCTATTCAAATACTTTCCTGGGAGATGCAAATCGTTTTCTAAATGCTGAATAGAAATATCATGGCACTCCACTACAACATTAATGTCGGGCCTGGTCATACACTGAGCGTTTATTTTATGTTGTGTGCAATAGAAAAAAAACATTTTGCTCAGAAAGCACTTGTGGCCTGACAAGTTCAAGCTCAAAAAGGAAGTTTGACTTCCAGCTCTCTTTCACTTTTAAAATAAGTGAATGCATTAGTTTTTTGACCAGCAGGGAATTAGTTTTTCCACCGACTTCTAAACAGAATCTCCTTGTACTAGGGAAGTCCAAGTCAACCCTGTATTTGAAAATTAGCAAACATTTACCAGACTTCCCACCAGAATGGAAATCCCTAACTGATCTTTCAACTGCACCGCACAAATCTGTCTTTGAAAAAATGTGAACCAGCTTTCTGGGAAGGGTTATCTTGTCCTTGCCTGAAACTGGAACACATTAGTCACCACCAGACCTTATTAAAATCTAGCAAAACAGTGGGTAAAATAAAATCTCTGGTTGGTCCACTTAATTTGACTAGAAATTGTCAGTCAGTTTCCTGAGAACAGTCTGAATAAAGAGGCTGGATTCGGTGGGTGAGAAACTTACTCAGTAACAACCTACACCTTCAGGCATTTCCAATAAAAAGGAGGTGATATTTTCTCTAGGCAGGTCTGGAGTCCAGAGGAGATGACTCAGATTTGAACTGCCTCAGACACTTTACTTCCAGGCCGTGAGCGTGAAATGTGAGAGCGGGCGGTGTTGCAGTCAGCCAAGCGCCATGTCAGATCCACACAGCGCATCTGAGCGTGAAGCAGAACCGAGTCTGAGACAGGGCTTCCACCACAGATGCAGCTAGAGGCCCCTCTGTGATGAAAATCTGACCCGTCGAAACAAAAATCTAAGCACTTAAAATAGGGGCTCCCAGTCTTGACCCAAAACGTCACTGAGAAATGTTGCTCAAGTCTCCAGTTTAGACAAATTACAAACTATGACCTCAGAGTCTGAGGAAGGGAAAAGAAGATGAGACCAATATTTATTTAGCACCTTCTTTGTTCCTTAAAGGCACTGCCAATTAATTTGCATACATGCTCTCATTAGTCTATTACAACGTCTGAGTCAGGCATCGTCATTGCCATGTTACAGAGATAGAGAACGAACAACGTGCTTAACATCGCACAGGGGAAAATTCAAGTTCAGGTCTTCTGACTGTAAAACCAGGGCCTTTTGCTTCTCTCAGTGATCTCTGACTTGAGTTTTATCAACCAGAGGTTTGGGTGTTGTTCAGATGTACAGCACTCTTGTCAATTTTCTTGAGTTACTTCAGCATATAGGTCTTTGTTCTCCTAAATTAAAAAAAAATTAGAATATCTAACATGACTAAATGACAGAAACAGTGCTAGAAACTTTACATACATGATCCTTCATCTCTGTCAAAAGCCTATGAGAAGGTCTAGCTCTGCTTTGACAGATGGGAAAACACAGGCTCACAGCATCCTCTGCCCAGCATCACACGATTCAGGAGTGGCAAGACCAGGGTTTGAGCCCAGGTCAGCTGATTACAGTTTGGTTCCCTCAGCCCTTATGCTGAGGTTAAATATGCATGCATACTCTATGCATCTTTTTAAAAAATTGTTCTGGGCTTGCTCGTTCTGTTCAGAAATACAGCCATACCGTCACTGGATCTAATACAGAACTTAGTTTTGTTTGTCTGTTTGTTTTTTTGTCCATACCAATGCTATGACTATCTACTTCCCAAATGATGAGGCTTGATTCTGGGAATGTAGTGGCTTTGCAGCTCAGTGTCTATTTTGTTTGATGGACTCATTAAGATGATGAATTTGCCAGGCAAAGCTGGTGGCCTGCAATTTATGTATTTATATTGACAAATCAATTATCAAAAAAAATTCAAAAATTGCTCAGCAGAATTGCGTGGCATCAAGGTAAGAGGCCAATGGACTGCAGTGGGGTGGCTTGGTTGCACATTCTGAGGCACTAGACCTTAACCACGAGCATGATTACCTAGAGGACGAATGAGGAGTGTGACTTCACCAGAACTTTCCTTTGCAACTGAAAGCTTTATCAACATAATGAACATGAAGCATATAGGCTTCAAATTCAGTTTTAAAGAAAACAATCTTTCGCATACTGTGATGCATTTATCCTCATTCTTACATATTATCAATACAGCTAAAGTGTTTCTATAATCTTATTAATATATATCAACTTAATTTGGAGACATTAGACAGACTTTGTATGCCCCTAGAGTTTGTATAAGAACAAGGAAGGCCTACTGTTTCTTCTAGAAGAGAGGTTGCCACTATTCCTCCATCAAAGACCAGAGAGAAAATACAGTTATACATTTATGTCTTTATACTGATAGTAAAACCTATGTCTTAGTCATACAAAGAGTGATTTTTCAATACTCTAATAGAACAGAGAGAAAATATTCATTCCAAAATGAATCTAGCAAATAGAAGTTCTGTTAGGTGTTTCTTACAGTTCAATTTGAAGTGCTTTATCTTTTAAGCACTTCAAGAAGTGCCTCCAAGAAGCAACCTATAGCTTTTCTAACTCATTTTCCACCCCAAATGTCTGAATGACTTTCTCAAAATTGCCACAGCACCATCATCCAAATGTCCCTTCATGGCCAGGGGGCACCCCACAGCCCTGACCTGGGTAGGGCACTCAGGAAGCAGGGCCAAGCATACCAGGGCAAGTCTGTCCAATGGCTATGAAGTGCAGAGCTGAGAAGAGGCCAGAATCTCGGTTTAGAATGAAGGATTTCCTAAGTGTGTGCTCCAAGAGGACGGTCCTGAAGAAAGAAAGAAATGCACATTGAAGGAAATGTTACAAGGATCAGGCAAGGCTTGGACTTGGAGCCTGGACAGCTGCCCTGAGCAATGGTAAGTCACAAAATTGGACCCACCCCAGTTAATTCAACATATGTTAACAAGTCTTGCAGGTAGGTCACAAGACTATGTAGATATTCTTGAGTGTAAACACTGCCAAATATAATTTAACAGAAAGTAGATGAGATTTTATGCTGATGTACCCTAATACTCTCAATAAGTTAAAATCTTCATACGAAATTCCCTGTTTAACCAGAGTGCTTCCCCCCATTTTTAATGCTAGAATGCATTTTTCTGATTATCTTACCCTCCACCCAGGAGCTCACTGCTTGTCTCTGGTTCTTCCCATAATACTGACACCAAGAGCTCAAAAGTGAGAAAGGTTATAAGCCAATGTTTATGCGGCAGTATAAACATAATACAGGGTATGGGCGAGTTTTGTTTCTTATATGTTTATTTTGATGAAATTATTAAAAGTTTTAAATCTCTTTCATTGTGTTCCCAAATCTGAGCAATTCTTTTAATTAACATGGTTATTTTTGCTTTTCAATTACATATATGTAATTCATAAGCAACATGGTCATTTTCTCTACACTTGGACAGGTCGAAGCCCCAAATAGACAAGAATGAGTGTGCATCTGATTATAATGTAAAGAATACTTCCCTGCATTCAGCCTTGGTCCATGTGTGGGAATAATTAACTGGTTCGATCTAATAGAATGCGAAGACTCATCAGAAAAATGAAATCCATAGATCAGAGCAGTATGCTCTTGCAGCTCAATTTTAGCTTCTTTCCCAAGATCTCACACTTTTAACCCTTGCCCAGGAGCTTTAAGGATTCCAAAAAAAAAAAAAAAAAAATTGGGCTTAAGTTTCTCTATTGAAATGACATGGGGAAATAGTTGTACTTGACATCAGAAATACTGGGATTAAAATCCATTTTTTGAATTCACTGACTGAGTACACATGGAGAGGTCACATTAGATCTCTGAATCTTCACTTGCTAACCAATCAAATAGGGGCACCAATCTTTCCTTTGTCGGTGCTGTCTCAGAATATTGCTCCATCAACTAAAATATTATAAAGTATTTTATAATAACTAAAATATTATAAAATAGTTTAGTCCATTAGAAAGCACAAAGCAAATATAAATAATATTTATTATATATTTTTCCTCTTGCTATTTTGTCAAAAATGATCAGCGCCATATGTGTTTAAATGGCCAAAAGTTACTTGGTGGGTCAGTATCAGGTCTGCTACATACGGCTGTGCGGTTTGTACACTGTACAACCAAGGCTGTCAGGATGGGGTGCAGAGGGGCTGCATCCCCAACCTGAGGTCTACTGACAATGACTTGGGGCTGCTGTACTTGTTCATTTTTGCCAATGGATGCAAGACAATTTGTGTTGACAGAAGCCTGGATGGTACAAACAAATGAGGGCTTTCTGGAATCAGTCCTAAATATTAAATGAAATATATTTATAATATTATTTAATTACACCCATCTCAAAGTAAAGGAATTAGAATCAGGAAACCTGGATTCTAGCCCTGGTTTTGCTGGAAATCAATAACTTTAAGCAATTTTTTAGCTAGCTTGGGTTTCTGCTTACTCATTTATAGAATGAAGAGGTTGCCTTCTGTTTATTCTGGGTAGTTGAATTAAATGCAAACATATTTCTTTCATACTCTGAAAATGTAGACATGTTCATCATTCAGTGGATGATCTGACTGTCTCTTACTCAACTAGCTGCCTTATTTAAAAATTCCTGGTGATGGGCACACAAGGTAACATACAGATCATGTATTATAGAAATCTACACTTGAAACCTACATAATCATATTAACTAATATCATCCCAATAAATTAAATAAATAAATATTTCTGACAATCTGTAATTAGTCCCTAAGAATACTATGCTCAATGTTTAAAATCCAGAAAGTTCATGTTGTCAGCCACCACCCGGTACAAATGAAATCTGATGCTCTTTACCAATGGCCAAAAATCCACATTTACTCTTTATCTTCTTTCTCCATCATGTTTGGTCTCCAAATTCCTTTACTCACTTCACTAAAAAAAAAAAAATTGCTCACTGGCTATTGTGTAAAAGATAATTGGTTTAATTATTTTTTCTTTTATATATATATTTAGTGTAGTTCAAGTACAGTTATCTCCATTTTCCCCCCACTGCTACCCCACCCCACCCAGCCCCACCTCCCCACCTCGGTCCTACCTCCCTTTGGCTTTGTCAATGTGTCTTTTAAACATGTTCCTTGATGACCCTTCCTCTTTTGCTCCCATAATCCCCCTCCCCCCTCCCCTCTGGTTACTGTCAGTTTGTTCTTAATTTCAATGTCTCTGGTTATAATTTGCTTGCTTGTTTGTTTTGTTGATTAGGTTCCACTTACAGGTGAGATCATATTGTATTTGTCTTTCACTGCCTCACTTATTTCACTTAGCATAATGCTCTCCAGGTCCATCCGTGCTGTCTGGAAGGGTAGGAGCTCCTTCTTTCTTTCTGCTATGTAGTATTCCATCATGTAAAAGTACCATAGTTTTTTGATCCATTCATTTACTGATGGGCACTTAGGTTGCTTCCAACACTTGGCTATTATAAATTGTGCTGCTATACACATTGGGGTGCATAGGTTCTTTGGAATTGGTATTTCTGGATCCTTAGGGTACAATCCCAGCAGTGGAATTGCTGGATCAAAAGGCAGTTCCATTTTTAGCTTTTTGAGGAAATTCCATACTGTTTTCCATAGTGGATGCACCAGTCTGCATTCCCACCAACAGTGCACTGGGGTTCCCTTTTCTCCACACCCTGCCCAGCACTTGTTGTTTGTTGATTTATTTATGATGGCCATTCTGACCGGTGTGAGGTGGTGTCTCATTGGTCTTTTAATTTGCATCTCTCTGATGGCTAGTGATGCTGAGCATCCTTTCATATGTCTCTGGGCCCTCTGTATGAGGAGGAACATTCTTCTAAGGATGGTCTCCCATTCAGAGTTGAGGAAGTTTTCTGTTTTCTGTTTTCGGATGCAGTCTGCATTGATGTTGACAGTACAGTCATCAGAGAAGAAGGCATTGATAAGCTGGCCAAAATCTGTGGAGTTGAGGATGCTGTGTCACAAGTGACAAAGTGAGCCATGGGTGGGGTGGTGCCTTTCAGGGCTGCCCTCACAGAGTGCCTAGTACTGATCTAGCCCTCCAAGGAACAGGTACAGAGGCTCATCACAGAGCGCCCTCCACACCTTCATGCAATACCTGGCTATTTATTCAGGGGCACTGACTTATTTTCCCTTAGACTGTCAAATAAAAAATTGACAACAGCCAACACAACAATAGATGTCCAGTGTGAATGAATCAAAATTATATCTATTTTTTATCAGATCAACCAAAAATATATTTTTTGGAGTGCCGCAGAATTTCAGTAATTATTTTATGTGTGCCATGAGATGAAAAAGGTTGAAAATTGCTGCTCTATATTATGCTTGTGCTTTAATTTTTTTCATAGCCCTTATCAGTCTTCATTATATTGGCATTATTTATTTTACACTTGATAATTATATTTCCTTCTCTATTTGAAAAAGAGTTTTAAGAAAATAAGAAAACTTTTTTTCTTGTATTTTTTACTTTAACACCTGTTCCTGGAAAGTGTCTGGTGTATAATAAGTGCTCTATACATTATACTTAATACAAACAAACAAATGAGTTCATGAATGAGCTATTCCTAGTTTTCAGAGTGTTTATATTTTTTTACTGCCTTTTAGCAATGAGCTTGTTGATTTGGGTGTTTCTAGGAAATTAGATTAGCATAACTCAGCTTCAATTTGAAACACTTTAAATGTCAACTACCTCTTTTTCTCTTAACCCAAAGTTGTACATTTTTTTACTCTCATTTCACAAAGCAGTACAGTATATGTAGTAGTAGACTCCATATGTTTCTTCTTGGAATATAACAATAGATGCAGAGGTTGACATGCTGTTTGTGCATTATTTGTTTCAAATTTGTTGACTTTGAAAAGAAACCTCACCTTGTCTTTATTACTTTAGTTGTTGATTTGGGTTCACATTATTCTGCTGACAAGGCTCTGAAGCCAGAGCTGGGCTCTTTTATGTCCATGGAGGTCTCAGCAAATGGTGTCATTCGAATTACATTGTCTACTTTAAGCCCAAAATATTGATGGATAGTGGTCTAAGGGTCCCACTGGAAAAATACTGGCAGCACTTCTTACCTATTATGACATTTTTATTTAGCTCAATCTTTATCTTCCAATCTACTTTCTTTAGTCACTTCATTTAAGGTGTTGTTATTCCTACTAAAAATATTTTCCCCACTGTGGCAGGGAGAAGAGCCTAGAGATTACAGCTGATGCAAAGGCAAATTCAGAAACAATCCAAGCCAGACACTGTCCTCTGTGCAGAGCCAAATCCATCAAACTGAGAGATGAAACAGAAAAGTATACTCTTTAATTAGTTTCTACCCACAAAAAGTGGTTTTCAAGGGAGAAGGGAATACTTGGGTCTACACAAGTATCTTCTTGTCCCTCGGGGATTTCCTGTAGCCTTGAGGGAAAATTTGTTTGCAGATTAGGTCCTTCTTTGTTTTAATTTGGTGTAAGTTTTATAATGTGCATGTGTGTGTGTATATGTGTGGTTTTCAAAGACCTCATTTACTTAGCCATTGACAAGGCTGGACGGCAAGATCCTCAGAGAGCAAAACATACCCTTAATCAATATTCAGAATTCACACAGCACCTAGAGTAGATTCTGGCACATAGTAGGGGCTCTCTAAGTGTTTGTGAATGCATGAATCAATGAATGAGCAAATAAAGGAAATCAATGAGTTCATTCTTCCTCCTTGATTATGTATGTATAGTAAGGAATGAATAAAATAATTTTATTAAAGTAGTTATTTGGATTTATCCCAGCCCCTGGTCTCAATCTGAGAAAATTCCAGACTCCTTGTAGAATCAAGTGAGGTCTCCGTGGTAACGGCAAACTTCTCTGTCCAGTCTGCTCCCATCTCCTCCTGACAGGTGTGGTACCCATGTATATTTTCTAAAAGACCTTCATACAAAACTCTGTGGCAGAGTCTTTTTCCAGGAAATGCAATCTAAGGCACCATTCTAAGTTTTTAAAATTCAAAAGATTCTATTTACCCTAGAGAGGTATTGTGAAGATTAACGGTATAGAAAAGAAATGTCATAGTTGACCATCAGTGAAGGCTAATTTTCTTTCCTTGGTTTTCTCATAATCTGGGCCATGTGTCAAGTCTTTGGCTGCCACAGAACAAGCGGTCAGCACCCACTGGTAGCATGAATGAAAAGTGTAATTGTCCATTTAATGCAATATCCAGAATAAGTAAATCCATAGAAATAGAAAACAGATTAGTGGTCGCCAGGGGATATGGGTCATGGGGAATGGGGAGTGACTGCTTTGCTGGAAGGGGCATGTCTTCATGTGTCCTTTTTTAAAGCATATAATATGATATAGCACATAAAAAGTGAGGTGCTCAAATACCAGACCATCTCATGTGGACTCTAAATAAAATTCAAAGTTCCATTTTGGTAGAGTTTGCTTGCAGTATGTTTGAGTTTCTCCCCATATTAAAAGTAAAGAGAAGCCCAGCAATCACATCAGGTTCTTTTTATCTCTTAGAGAGGGCTGCAAGAATTTTCTCTTTACAGCTTCCATAAATAGAAACTAGGTTAGTTACTCGTTCTGGTTGTGGTTGCGAAGGTTCTCCTAAGAATCATGAGTGCCTGTTTTTACCTAGACCTCCCTCTAAAGAAAAGCCAGCACATTTCATCTTCCCAGTACTCATTCTCTTTTGAGAGAAAACTAAAATCTTTATTGAGCTCTCCTTTCAGGTTAGGCAACAGTTTTTATAAGTGACACTTGATCCTGTATGTTTCATATACTTAATTTAATATTTAATTAAAAGATTTTAGGCACCATAGTAAATTCCTGTATCTTAGTGTCCCTTCCTGTAGTGGGGAGGTAAATTCTCTTTGATGATGAAACAGTAGAATATTTTATTTAAATACAGTGTAGACACATTCACTTACACATGCATTCCATTTTCCATGGATCCTTGATGCGGGGAGAAAAAGGGTAAGAAGAGTTAGATCTACCATTTTCTGAGCATTGTTCATGTGCTGGGGCCATGTATTTGGTATTAGTTGATTATTGTAAAAATGTTACATAGAAGAAAACCAACCCAAACAAAATACTTATAAACAACAAGCATTTATTTTCATAGTCAGTCAAGGGATTTGACTACATTTGGCAGATCTAGGCTGGGCTTTGCAAAGTGACCCTGTTTTAGGCTGTGGATCTGCTGGGCTTGGTTCCAAATGCGAATTCAGTGTATATCTGCTTTCTGTGTATTTGCTCTGGAGCCTGGGATAAAGGGGTCATGGTACCTGAAACAACCCACCCCCAAAAGGGAAACACAACCCCCATACCATAATTCTCTATAGTGTTCTCTACTATTTTCCATTATAACCTCTCTATAATTACATGGCAGTCATCTGTTTGCCTGAGCTTTTGAAGGGCAATAGGTCTTAATCACCTCTGGATCCATTATACCTTGGAAGTTGCTAGACACACAAAGGGCACTCAATAAATGTTTTTGAGTTAGCAGATGCTTAAGTGAATATAATCTACATAAATCTATATCAATACCTTCTAAAGGATTGTGCTAAGATGATGAATGGTTGAGTTACAATTTGTAATTAGGACAAGTTTGACCTGCTTGGGCAGTTGTGGAATTCTTTGAAGTTGACATCACAGAGTGCAAATGACAAATGATCCTTTCCTGTCAGCATTACTGCTGAATGCTAGGCAGAATGGACCATTGGTCTGACCCAGTATGTTTCCTTCTTGTATTCATTCATGGGAACATAATGAAGTAATTGAGAGATTGCAACAAATGTCTATCCATGGCTTTTAGCTCTTTAAAACATTGTGTTTAGAATTATTAAGAAAAAACTGATCTGTTATCTACAAAGTGTTAAACAAGAAACTCTTTCAGTAACTCACCCAATCACTCCCTGGAGAGCAGTTCAAACCATTCCATAAAGACAACCAGAAGGCATTCATGGGGAGTCTCCTGATCAGACTAACAATAGTTGGCTTGCAGAATCTCACCTTCAGAAGTGGCCATAGGAATTGTGAAGACATAGGTTTTACTTCTTCCAACAACTTTCAGAAGTGGGTGATGCTGGGCGTGTCATTTAAGTTCTTTAAGTCTCAATTTTCTCATCTATAAAGAAGAAATATCTACTTGTTATGTTGATTATGAAGATAAAATAAAACAATGTACATGTAGTACCTCGTGATTTCTTATTTTTTGACATGATGCCATTTTCTTTTTAAATTTTGAAATTAGCTTTTTTTATGGAATATGGATGAAACTACCATTCTCTTTATTTAACTTGTTTTTTGCTACTGTCTTGGTTTTCTATAGAAGTATCTTTACTTTAGTATCTTTATTATCTATTTAAATCTATCTACTATCAGTATGATGTGGGTAAGTGGTGTTAAATAGTTTATAAGGTAATCGGAATTCTGATTCATTTATGGCCAGTTTCTGTGGCTTGGTTATTTAGTTCTGATCCTCAGTTTCTTTACATGACATTAAATTTTTGAATTTATTGAAAGTGTAAGAGCCTTTAAATTCTATATCTCCCTATTTATCTACTTATCTCTACTTATTTTTAATTTATTTTTAATTTTTTATTTTTTTCAGTTACAATTGTCTGCATTTTCTACTTATTTTTTATTTATACATGAATTCATCCATAACTCCATCAAAATCACTTTTCATGCCATTCACAAAAAGACCTTTTCAACATAAATTGATCATTCATGTTAACTTGAGGTTACAGGTAAACAACTAAACTTAACAAAAACATTGTTAAAATTGATTTCAATGGAGATAGACCCTACATTAGTGGATGAAAGAGAGCTACACGTTTTTATATACTTAAGTATATCATTTGACCACACAAAATTGAGTTGGTGGCAAAGGCATACAAAACACGCTTTGAGCTAAACCAAAAAAGGAAAATTAAAATTAAGTAAATAAGTTAAAGAGCTGTTATTAACATCTAATCAGTCAAAATAAGAGTATTTTAAATAATAAGCTCCTCTGACATATTCAAATGGTATTTACTTTATGAAAATCTAATCTACATAAATAATTTTTTTAAGAACACATACATCCTATAGATGAAGCCTACATGGTCTTATTTACTATTTCTATTAAAAATGATCCTTTATTTGTTCTTAAAATATAATCTTAGATGTCAGTTAATTCTACTCTGAATTCAGCCTCTATGAGGATATTTCTCTAGCCTCATCACCCATGTTCATGGGTGTTGCCCCATCTTAGTCAACACTCTTCAGAATTCTCTCCTGGTGGCTACAACGGCTTCCTAGCTGAACGCTTGCCTTCACAGTCATCCCTGTTCAATCCAATCGTTATGCAATGTGGTGATCTTTAAAGATACGAATCTGATTCTAAAAATCCCACTCAAAGATTTCTCGTTTCCCTTAGGCTAATGAACAAACCTTTCAGCAGAGCATACATCACTGTTCTGGCCCCATTTATGGTAATTTCTCACAGTACCACCTACACTAAGATAGCAGTGAATTAAACCCTGAGCTTCCTATGCTTCTGTGCCTTTCTGTAAGTTCTTTGCCCTACAGGAAACAACCTTTCTCCATTAACACAACCGGATCCTATTTGATCATTTGATCAAATGCCTCCTCCACCAGGAAGCCTCCTCTGACCTCATCATGCATTCCCTTTTGAGTCTATTATAGTTCTCCCCATCCTTGCTTCAAAGGCATCTTTGCTTACCTGGTTTGATGCTTAATACACTGTACTGTAATTACCTGAACAAACGTTTCCATTTTTCTCAGTACACTGCGAACAGTTGAGTGCAAAGGTCCATAGCATAACATAGTGCCTGGTGCCTGTGAGGCGCTTAGTAAATGTTTGTTGAATGAACAAAGTGAACGAACTTTTTAAAACAATGGCAATGTCGGTGTCACATACAAAATTTCAAACAAGAAAGAAAATTACCATACAGGATGATTTGTCCAAGTGCTTTGTTTACCTGTCATACTACGTCAAGGATCAAAGGAAGCGTTCTTTCTCTTCATAGTTAAAATAGCTTTGTTTTTACTGGGGTTTTTTTTGTCCCTTATATTAAAGGGAGCTTTCAGGTAGACTTTAATAGGACTTGATTGTCTCTGTATTTGTATCTCCCTTGATATCCTGCTTTTCACCCTAAGTCAGCAAGATCAAAATCTCCTCCTAATTATTTTCAGTACTTGCTGAAATAGCTGCTGCTGGGAAGGTGTCATTTGCTAGAACAATTATGTTTGTGGTAACGGTGCACGTTCTCATGAGGCAGGGTGGTGATGTCTGGACTTCAAAGGACCTATGCCAACTGGCGATGTAATTGTAGTTCAATTACAGCATAACTAAGGTGGCATGCTATATTCTGCTTCTGCTGTGTCAAAGATAATTCGATCCAGTAGAGCACACTGTCACCTTTACGGCAGCTCCCAAATTACACAGGGGATAGCAGAGCATCACTCTTTAACTCCTCCGGTGCCCATCCACGTGAAGATGGCACTGGGCAGTTGGTGGGGCCGGATTTCTTCCAGCATGAATGCAATGAGCACTGCTTTGTGCCAGGCTCAGAGAAAGACTCGGGTGCATAATTTCACTGATTCATGGTGGCAGGTGTTATCCTCATTTTTCAGAGGGATTAGCTAAAGCTAAGGAAAGTTCTGTGACATGTCCCAAACCACAAGATGTGTCGCTCACTGAGTCTGTATCCTGGAGTGAGTTTCCTAACCTCTGAGATTCAGTACTTTTTTCAGAAAGGAAATTAACACCTTCATCATTGATCTGTGTGTAGTTTGTAATGAAACATACCCATACACATATGCCCATCATGTATGTATGTATGTATGTATGTATGTATGATCTATGTATCTCAAGTAGAGTGGTCAAGAGAATGGGTGCTCAGTCACTTTTTTTGTAATTCTTGTTTTCATTTTTGAAGACCTCCAAGCAGGTGACTCATCCAGGCTCCCAGTTTTCTTAAGCCGAATGACACGTTGCTTCCTGAACCCTCTACACATTCTGTGAAGGAGAAAGTGGAAACCACACCAATATTTGGTAGGTCCTGAAGGGACCAGCGTTTTGCCACTGCAAGAAGTGCATTTTGGATGCTGATTTAAGCCGGTTATTGAAAAACAAAAGACTCATAAAGAACCTTTTGCTTCCTCCCTTACCTGCCTGAAGAAATTCAAATAGAAGTACCTGCTTCGAAAATGAAGTCTTAAAATATGCACAATCCATTATTCATGTTAGCCTATTTGAATTAAGTGTGGCAAATGAGTGGATCCAAGAAAAAGATCTGTTTTCTAGATTTCTCTGTGTGTCCCATTATTTCTGGGTTGCCCAAACAAGAATTTGTTTATCACCTGCTTGCTCTTTCTCACCTACCTGTAAATCACCTGCTTTCCCCTTGAAATCCCAGGCCCAGTGCCTTCTCCTTAGTCCAGAATGGCATATAAACTTCAACTGTCCAATTGTCTTTGAGTCTCCTATCTTATGGCACCCCCGAATGTACATCTGTAATAAATTTTGGACATTTTCTCCTGTTAATCTATGCCATGCTAATTTGATTATTTGCTCAGCTAGAAGAACTTAGAAGGTGGGAGTAAAGTTACTTTTGTGCACGCCCAAGTCCATAAGGTGATTGAAAAAGGCCACATGAGATTTAGTTCCTCTTATGTCTTGTTCTTACAGCAGCAGCCTAGAGGAGATGGAGTTAGATGGGTATTTGGAGGAGGGTGTTGGGTCTATCTTGAGAATCTCATTTTCTGGTCTCCCACTAGTAGTTTGGTAAAAGGCACAAAGCTGGTTCATCATGGTTAAGAACACAGAATCAGGAGTTGGAAAAGTATGATTGTATTTTCAGGCTCTGTCATTTAATAGTCAACAAATTTAATCAAATACTAAACTTACCTAAGACTTAGTTCTATCATCCATAAAATGGGAATGATAATAACACTTAACACATAGGGCTGTTGAGACAACTAAATGAGATACTGCATATAAAGTTCTTGGCATTATGTCTGCACCATTCTCAGAATATAACAAATGAACATTATTATAATAATTATTATTATTACTATTACTACTTTAACTTCCTGTCTCTTGTCTCCTCTAATTTCATCTCTTCTCACGCATACTCACTGCCACCCATCTTCAAACTCACCTCAGATTTTCAAATATTCTTGAAGGTGTTTCCATGGAGTGGAACAAGTGAGTGAGACTACAGGTTGTATGAAAATTACCTCTGGAATTTATTCCACCCCCATCTTTGCATTTCAATGAGATTCACATTTCAAAGGCCCAAGCCTTGTCTGACAATTCCCCTGATAAAAGCTACAATGAAGACTTGAGCATAGTCTCTGAGCCCCTTTATAAGCAAGGTTTCCTAGTTATCACAATTAACCGGATTTCAGGGTATACAGTGTTATCAGTGATCAGTATCAGACCTTCAGAATCATCAGCATAAAACTAGGTTGAGTTGGATGGGAGAGAGCTGAGTGTAATTCTATCACTTCCTGTCTGAAGGTGAATCAAGGATACCAGAGTAGCTGTAGCAGTGTGTCAACGGACTCACAATATAGATCTCTTAATGTTTCAACTACAAGGCGAGACGGAATGGAGTATAAATTTGCTTCATTCTTGATATACAAATTTGAACAGAGTTAGGGAGCAGAAAACCTAGTAAAGGAGGATAAAAGAGAAATAAGGAGAAAGTGAGAGAACTAGACAGAGACTTAGATGGTTTTGTGCAAATACTTGGTATTGCAAGACAATTTCTAAGTATTTGCTCTCTGCTAAGAACTTTCATTTTCCCCTGACATGTACTATACCCTTACAGAAAAAGATACTTTTAAAAAATTCCAACACTCAATAAGTTCTCATAAATGGTATTAAATTCAGAGAAAAAGATCCTCAGTTTTTAAAGATTATAGTAGGCAATTAGAAATATGAATAGTTGGCAAGTTTTCAAATATTCCAAATTTACAGTAAAAATCCAGTTTTCTAGAAATAAGTGATTTTGTGGGGCCATATCATGCTAATAATTTTGTATTCAGTCCCTTAAGTGCTGAAGATATAGTATTTTATTATTGCATGTATTATTTCCTCTAATATGTCTTGCATACTTTGTGACCTTATGAAGCTATGATGTAAACACCATCAAGTAAATTAAATTTTGCCTTGATGGGTGAACATGCTCATTATCACCATCAATTAAACCCTATAGCGTCTTCAGGGTCAGCATAGGTTATGTATTTGCCCTACACTGGCTGGCCCCAGATTGCTGTTTGTTAATTCTCCTCCTTCTCCTTCTTCCCCTCCCCCACTTCCTCCTCCTCCTTGTTCTTTTCCTTCTTCTCCTTCCCCTCCTCCTCCTCCTTCTGAATTTCTGTTCTACTCATCTCTGCAATTACACATTGCTTTGGATAATGCATCCACCTGGAAAAGAGCCTTCTTCTAGCTCTTTGTCTGCAGTGGCAAGAAATAATACAATTAAATTAAAATAAAATCAAGATTATGAAGACTTAATTTATTTTCTTTCAAAACAAATGTGGAGACTATCTACTCCATCCCAAGTATGTGCTAAGATTTTGGGCTACATACATGTAAACCTCAGTAGCTTGTGGGCTAATGAAAGGGACAGGCATCTATAAAATTAGCCATAATGCAGTAAGAAAAAAGTACCCTGACAGGGATCTCAAACTCCGATGCCAACAGAGACTGACCAGAGAAGATGAATCAGAGAGGCTTCTTGGCTGCAAATGAAGAGAGCGAACAGCCCTACGGTCATTTAGGCTGGTACCCAGTACCAGCCCATTTTTGTCACACCAAAATGGGGAGTAACAGTTGAGAAAGGGGTGGTAGCAGTCTATAGACAATGCTATCTTACTCATTTGTATGGCTGGTTATCCTCTCCTTCCTCCAGGGTGAGGAGCTTGGGACACTCACTACATAACTCATGAACACATCTTAAAAGCCTCAGAGAAAGGAAGCATTCCATATATAATGTGGATGTAAAAATGTGCATAAAAATGCAGTGGGTACAAGTGTTTGACCTCGCTTCCTTCCTCACTTTTCCTTTTCATTTCTTCAGCAAGTAAGTATTGAGAGACTATTATGTACCAGACACTGTTTTACATGTAGGGAATACAGCAGTGAACCAAGCCAGGAAAACCCCTGTTCTCACAAGCCTCACAGCCTAGTTTGGAAGGCGTGGACAATAGACAATTAAGTACATTCATAATACATATGTACTTTTAAGTATATTTTAATGTGTATTCTTAATTTGTTAGCATTCTGTACATGTGTAAGTATATATGTACATATGTTTATAAATAGTTATGCTTACATATGTATTTGTAAGCATACATATGTTTTCATAAACATGAATGCTTTCATTCATTATTTCAATAATTATTCTTCAACCCTATTTTCAATCTCACTATAGGGAACATAAATGTGGTGGTGAAGAGACCAGTTAAGAGGAAGTAATCCAAGTTAGAATCTATAATGTCTAAATGAAGTAATGAAAGTCTGCATAGAGAAAAAGGGTTGAGATTGAAAATTAAGTGTAAAATTGCAACTGTAATTATATGCTGCTAAAAGAGCTATGAGCTGTCAAGAGAACATGAATGCACTCATTCATTCATTCATTCATTCATTCAATAATTACGTGTTGAGCTCTGCTGTGCATTGGTCACTGTCTTCTGGCACGAGGGATACAGCAATGAGCACATTAGCCAAAGCTTCCTGCCATGATGGAGGGCATTCTCACAGAAGGAGAGAAATAATAAACAAGATGTGATTAACTGATAATTAAGTAACTGGATAGCAAGCAAAAGAAACCTGAGCATAAAAAGGCCATGGGTTTAGATAAGGTGGCCTGGAAGAAAAGGACTTACTGGGAAGGTGACTTTTGAATAAGGACATAAAAGCAGCATTCTATTCAGTGTTTCAGCCTCCTCCATCTTAAAAATGAGCGTGATGTTGTACGGAAACCAGGGATGGTGTGACGACTAAATGAGATCACACAGGTGAACACTTCTGAGCTACTGTCTGGAGCTCAGTAAATGTTGGTTCTTAACCAGAGGAATCTAACTGTTCCCAGTATCCAAGTGAGGTTCTGAAATCTGGTTCTCATGTGTGTACATTTTCCCTAGTGTTCTGCCTAACTTTGAAAACAAATAAATCGACCCTCCAACTCTCCCTCTTCGTGTGATAAGTCATATTTGCTTGCAACTGATACATTTTGCATGTAGGTGTACTTCTATTCATTTACCTCTATTAGCTTCACCGTCCTGAAGAAGCCAGAATGTAATATATCCTTATTTTATTTGTTTAAGACCTTGCTTGAGATGGATAGAAAAGTAACCCAAGTGAACTGTTGTGGCAGTTCTAAGCCAGCATGGAAAACATCCCGGTTAAATTCCCCTGTGTGGTTTTTAAGAGTGTCTGTAGCTGGGAACAGTGGATTGGGCAGCACATGTGCTTGTGGGGTGACCTTGATAAGAAGCATAACCTTCCTAGACCCCCATTTTCTCACCCATAACACAAAGGGAATGCTACCCTTCTCTGACCCCTTAGAAGCATTAGGCAGGGGAAATAAGTTAATGTTTGGAAAGGTCTGTGTGACTCTTTGAGCCAAGATATTATCAAACTACAAAGTAAATCACAGGAACTGTTTGCTATCCCATTAGTAACTCAAATAGTAAAGGGTTCCTCCTGTCAAAACCTAGTAAGCTGAGTTTGTAACACACACTTGCCTTTTCACCAGGACAGAAATGGAATTAGAAGAGTTAGATACTCTTTCTTCTTAGATTCACTTTTAAAATGTTCTGTAATGGAAATTCTTATGGGCACAGACAGATTTCTTTCCATAGGAACACCCTGCCCTGACCCCCTCGCCAAGTCCCCACCAAGCCTGGAAACAAGATAAAGTTTGGAGCTTGGAAGCCAGACCCAAGGCCTCAGGACTTTTATGACTTTAGCCAAATCACTTAGCATCCCTGATACTTTTTCTTGATATGTGAAATGAGAATAACCATCATTATCCTCATTATTACCATCGTCATCATCCCTTCATGGTTATGATGTCCCCTTAATATAATTAAATAGTGAAAATATATAGACTCTTAACTTTACTATGTTAAGCACTCTATACTATCTCCTTAAATGCTCACAAAATCCTATGAAGTATGGTTTATTATTATCATTAATTTTCATGTACAAAAATTAGGCTGTGAAAGTTAACTTACCCATAGTTACAAAGCTCAAAGGCAGGAATACTGGAATTCCCTACAGATATGCCTGATTATAGACTAGAAAGTTGAACCTTAGCTTTCTATGGTCTATTCATCTTCATATACACTTGAACCTGGCACATAGCAGGTCAGCACTCCCCAATTTTCATCTGCAGAATGAAAATGCTTTGTAATTTCTGAAGCATTACTTATATGATGATACTTGAATTAAGACACATTTCCATAGACCAAATTTTTCCATCAGCCCCTTGTGCAGGACAAAAAACACCAGGACATCTGATGCACCCACCTATTTATCACTGGGAACTTGCAGTAACAAATCCTTTCTAGCAAAGATGGAAAGAGTTAGGGTTAGTGTATGTCTGTACCAGGCTGATACTTAGATCTCCAAAGGTTTATTCAAGCTCTTTTCACCCTAGTAGCCTACAGCATTAAACCAAATTACAACCGTCCTGATCTACACTGTATTCCCCGGTGGAATTTCACATGACTGCGGTGTAGAGTTTTGGGGACTGTATGGTGAGAAAAGTGTTGGTGAAAGGCCAATGGAAGTAGCTCCTGCTGGACCATCTCCATGAGCTTTCAAGTCTTTTAGATCCTAACCCTCATTTAGCACAGAAGTGTATCTCACACCCTAAACTGCACAACATTTGGTAAATTAGTTGGAATAGAGATCTAATATATCTCTCTTTCTCAGTTGCTTAGAAGGAAAAAACAAAATTGACTATACATTTTTCAGAGAGAAGGAGAAGCTAGTGGTCAAAACTGGTATTTCAGGGCATTACTTAATACTCTTCTCAACTGTTTTAAGACAATTGTTGAATCCTTATTAAACCTTGTTAATGTTGCCTCTAAGAATTGTGTATTTTATTGGGGTGGGCAGGGCCAGGGCCAGGGGAGTATGAAGTGGGAGGTCATGTTGCTCTTTTAATTTCAAAGCTCCTTCTATAATGATATTCAAGCTCTGCCTAGGATAAGGAAAGCAGACTCAAATCTAGTGAAAATAATTTCCAGTTGGCTGCAGAAACATCTCAGATACATGAAATGGGGCAAACACTTTTTCAGCATATAAAATACTGCTTGATCAGATGCTGCCCAACTTTCCCACCCAATCACTCAATACTTCTTAACTCTACCCTCTAGTTTTGCTTAACTGCTTGGAGACACTGGTTATGTATGTATCAAGCTGTTCATGTTATTAGCACATGCTGTCCTCCTTGTCTGAAAGGTGCTTCTCTACCTTGTCATCTGGTGAATCCTACTCATCTTTCAAGATAAATTTTCCCTGTCCTTCCCTGTGGAACCAGACAGGAAATGATTAACTGCCCAAATTATCTAGACCTCTATTGCTGTCAGAATGGGTTGTCACTTCTTTTAGAGCCTATATTTTAATGGAGTGTTTTTCTCTTTCGTTCCACTTTGACTTCTCTTCAAATTCAGCCTAACGTTTTGGGTTGCAGATTCTAGAAAACCAGGCACATTTTCCTGTGTCTAGTGCACATATACAGGTCAGCACTTAAATGAATCCACCATTTCTCTTTCCTTCTTTATCTTCCTTCTTTCCTTTCATCCTTCCTTCCTGTTCATTTTCACTAAATTTTGGCATACTCCTCGATACCTCCTATTTCCTTATCCCTAGCAGCCATATTATCAGAAAATCTAAAATTATCTCATGTTATCAGGCTGTGACCTGACAACACACACTAAATCTACCACCACCTCCCATGTGCAAACACTTGCTGTCCCATCGTCCCCTTCGGCAGATGTGATCCTGCCAATCTGGTCTCCTTGCCCCCTCCTTTTATGCACCGAGAAAGTCTCTCCAAGGCCTTCACATTGTCTCCTCATCAGGACTCACAGAGAGATGTCCTCAACCACTCTATCTCATGCACTATACCTCCTCATAGTCATCATCACATCACCATTCATTTCTTTCAGATGATTTATCAAAATTAGATTATCTGCTGGTTTACTATTCTATTGTTTGCCCTCCCTTATTTTGAAGACAAGGACCTTGCATGCTTTATTCACCATTATGTCCCAGAATCCAACAAAACATTTGGGACAGGTGCCAGTCGTACAACTGAATGAATGAACAAACATGTACATGAGTACCTGTAATGTGATAGGCTCTGTATTAGGTAAAAAGAATACAAAAAATTCATAGCCTTTGGCAATGAGGCCCTCTTCCCTTCCTTATAAGTCTGCTTTTCTTCTTTCCTTCTGTTCTCCTGCATTTTTTTGAGACACATTGTTTAGTGCAGGGTGCTAGAACCTTGCAATGATATCCTGGAGCAGAGGTCATGGGTCTCTTTGAGGGGAACCAGTTATCTGTGTCCTTAAAAGAGCCCCTAACCTCAGGTACTTATTTTACAGTCGCCTGGGTTTGCTAATAAGATGGTGTGAAATGTTAGATCAAATATATCCCTTAATTAACATTCATCACAGGATATTGTGGTTAATGGTTTAAATACCCAACTTCCCTGCTAGTCTATGAGATAGTGGCAAGCACTTTATCTTATTTTTTTCTCCGCTCTTCATCTAGTACCACTGTTAGTGTGCTCATTTTTTCCTTTAAAACAACCACCACAACAATTATGGCACCTACATAATTGAATTTTAGAGCATGTAGGAAGCTTTAGATATTGTGTTGGCTATCTTCCAACATTTCTGATGCGAAAAATAATGGTCAGGATTGTGTTCAAAGTAAATGGCAGAGACAAAGCTGTTATTTGGGTCTATGACTCTAGGCTTGCCTGCTTTGCTGGTGCAAAGTGGCATCTTTATCTGAGAAAAAACCACCATTCTTGGGAATCATGCTGGGTTGATGAAACCTCTGCTTTCACAGTACAAGGCAGCAAACAGATTAGAAATGTGTGCTGAGTTGGCATGGGAAGCTGATGCTTCATCTATAGAAGACTCAAGGCATATGCCAATCTGACAGCAAGAAATCCTGCATCCTCTCAGACTGTCATTGGAAACAAGAATCTGAGAGCTGTCGCTAAATTAACCTATCAGGTAATTTTGGAGAAAAACATTCCCTCTCGAGGCTAGTCTACTTGCAGTAACAATAAAAGATTGGACCTGAGAGCAACTTGAAAGCAGACAGCATAGCTATAGCCCTTTTCATACTTAGGCCCATAGGGTTAATCATTTTCAAAGAATTAGCATATAGCATGTGGTGGTTAATTTGATGTATCAGTTTGACTGAGCCACAGGGTGCCTATAGCTGGCTAAATATTATTTCTGGGTGTGCTTCAATCTGTTGAGGAAGAGATTAGCATTTGAATGGGTAGACTGAGTAAAGCAGATATCCCTGGCCAGTGTGGGTGTGCATCAAATCTGTTGAGGGCCTGGATAGAGCAACAAGGCAGAGGAAGGGAGAATTCTTCCTGCCTGACTGCTGAGATGAATCATTGTTCTTCTGCCCTCTGCCTGGAATTTACGTCATCAGTTCTCCTGGTTCTTAGGCCTTCAGATGTGGACTGCAGCTACCCCCTGGGGCTTTCCTACAATTTTAGGCCAGTTGTAGACAGCAGACCATGGGACTTCCTGGCCTCCATCATTGTGTGAGACAACTGCTTGTAATGAATCCCTTTATTGGTTTCTGTTTCTCTGGACAGCCCTAACCAATACATAGCATTTCTGATTCTTGGATAACCAATAAGCCTTATCAGTGGTCTATATTAAATGGAATGCTCCACTAACTAGAACACACCTATTTCCAGATTCTTGAGGAAATCCTTATTTAATTACCTTGATTTCCTTAAGATTTTCAAGAAGCCAGGATATGGCGGGGGGTGGGGAAGGCCATAATAGTCTTGAGTCCAACATTTATCACACACCTCTGTTGGAAAGGTCTTGATGATCATGGTGGTCTTAATTGTTTGTATAGCATCTTGGGTGATCAATTTCTCACCCAAAATTTGAGGTTAGTGTGTTACTATAGTGTTTCATCAGTCAGGTTGCAGCTGTATCTCAACAGCCCATATTCTTGACCTTTTATCGTCTGGGCTGCGGATGGACTCCTGGGCCCTTCATGAAGCCTTTCTGATGATGTAACTGTGGTTTGCACACAAAGGTCAGGCAGCAGGGCTGGGGAGACCTCCCATCTGGTCTAGGTAATGCTTCCATCTCGAAAGCTGTTGTGTTAACCCAAACAATGGGCGGTGGAGCCAACATTCAGACATTACAGAAAATAAATAAAATAGCGACTTTAATCTTTGAAACAGATTCTATCTTGTTCTAGACCCCCATTTCTGTTGATGACAGAGGGAAATGGAAGTGGTACTGAAATTTACCATTTTCTTCTCATTTAATACTGTCTCCAGTTTTGTTTCCTTTTTCTTATTTGGACAAATACTCTGTAGAATCAAAGCTCAAATTTTCTATTAAGTATATATTTCTCTTCTCACATAAAGTCTCTTTTGTCACAAAGCAACCTTTGCTGGGGTCTCTCTCACCACTGCTTATAGTAAATCTTTATCCTCAAACCTCCAAGATTTACTTTTGCTATATAAAGGCAGATACTTCAATTAGAAAATCCCTTTTTCTCATACAACCAAACCTGCTTGCAAGATTTTTGTCTTCCTTTAATCTTTATACCCTATTCTGGACATCGGAAGTTGAATATTGACTATTTTCCTTCTCCTTTCTGTTACCTTGATCTTTCTGGGGACAAATGGATACCGCTAATTGTGCAGAGTGGAAGAAAAGACCAGAAGGAGGAAAGTCCCAACAAGATCTTTCAAAACTCTGTTAAAAAGGTCAAAATCATTTATAAAATTTTCCAAAGTAAAAAGTTAACTGTATGCCTTTTGTAATTTACCCATTTCATTTAACCTTATCAATTATATTACAACTCTTCCAAGTGAGATGAATTTCTTTTATGAATCTGAACTCAGTGCAATTCAAACTAGTGCCATGCCTCTACAATCAACAAATATCACTGAGTGCCTGTCCTTTGCCAGCGTCTGCACTAGGCTGGAGGAAGACTGAGTAAGGAGGCACTTCCCTCTTCTTTGAGTAGTTCACATCCTATCAGCAAACAAAACTTGTAAATATGTTTTTTTTTTACTTAAAAGTTAGAAAAAAACTCAATATGATCATTTCAAAGAATATAGACAAGGCCATGGAAGAAATCTTTGACTTCTGTAAAATATTTACTATTGTGGAACAGAGAGGGGAAAATTTGAGAGGTAGAGAATAACTCTTCAGAGAAAGCCATGTCTGAGTTGGATTGTAAAGAATGACTCATTAATGCACAGAAAGGGGGAGTCATTCCAGGCAGAAGGGGCACTATATAACAAAAGACTAATGCATACCTTGGATGAAGAAGGATTTGACCTGCTTCACCACATGCACTCAAAAAAGGCAAACAATTTTTTTATGCACGGGTTAAATGCTGAGTATTGACCATTTAAAGAGCACAAAACCCAGCTCTTCCTCTCAGAACACCCACTCTGGGCACAGGAGAGGGGAGACAGATTAAGTAAATAATTAAAATAGAGACAACCACAGGGTCTGTGGGAAAATAAAGGAAGACAGGCTAGGTGATGCGTTGCATTTCCTAGGTAAACTGTAAGACTGCACATATCTTTCCTGGACCACTGGGTCATATTACTTAGAAAGCACGCTGGAATGAAGTGACCTCTTTAGAAGGAGCAGTACTTAGTAGAGAACAATCCAGCCAGAGACACTTAAAAAGGCGTAAATAGCACAATTGAAGGGAGGGTTGACACAGTCCCCACCTGGCCAGTTTTTCTAATATTCTTATTTTTGTATGCCATCATTTCCCATCACCATTTAATGATGTACGGGATGATTTTTTTTTTTCAGAGCAAAGACAACATAAGAAGATGAATGTATGCTGCTGAGCTAAAGAGTTATTCAACCTTAGGGAGAATAATCACTTATGAACACCTCATTCATTAGAAAGCCACTAATTTGGCATCTGTGATCACTTAGACTTTTATATCTTTGCTCTCTGTAAATACAGCATTCAAAAACATATACATTGTAAGCATGGACTTAGGAAAACCCAGGGTCCAGCATAAGTAACGCCCCCTGTTATTACAAAATGTTTTATTACAGAATCATAAGCATGTAATTCTGTAACATAACAATATCACACTCAAGCCTACCATATGACATTTTAGGTGAAATGTTCAAATTAAAACTATAAATTATTACATCCATATTAGTACCCTACCAACCACGCTCAAGCAGGTGTTACTTCTGTCGGACCTTGTATTTAACCTTCATAAGAATTCACTATATTCAATAATAATTTAGTGATAGAGCCAGAACTAGATCCTAGATCACCTATTTCACAATGTGGTACCTTTTATCTAGTTGATATTTTAAGATGTTCTGAAAAACAACCGTAAAACTCCTGCATTTCCGTATAAATGTTGCATATGGGCTACTTGGGTTAGAGGAAATAATAGTTATTATTTTTATACAATGTCTATGTTACAAGTACATATATAAAGCCTGGGCTACAGATTCAGGATATTCACCTCCAAAGCCCTCTACTACCATCACGCTCCTGTAGCAATTGAGCTTAGAATTTGGAAATTTAGGAAATAAGCTATGGCTAATAATGTATTACCAAGTGTCTTGGTTTATGTTGGGGTACAGAGGGCTGAGATCTCAAAGTCTCTAGAATTTCAATGAGAAGGGGCAGGCTAGAGTCCTGCAGCAACTACAGGATTATATAGATAAAAGCATCACAGGTAGAAAGTGGAATCCATCCCCCCAAAACCCTGCAGAGTTCTAAGAGTGTAAACTGGGCCCTGAGTGGGTAACGAACTGGGGGGCAGAGGATAAGCTTGGTACCCTAGAACTTCTTGAAGATAGGCCATTTGAATGGCTTGACTTGGAAACCACTTGTGGGTTACAATGGAATGGATATTGTGGGTTCACTGAGATGGAAAAAGAATTGAGGAGAATAAGAAGGATAATAAGTGTATAAACATGAAGATGGGCTGATTTCCTGGGACAGGAGATCCCTGCATATTTTGGGTTCATGGGGGAAATGCATGCCGAGAGAAAGGGGTTTTCACCGAATCCCAAATCAATATCTCAGATATCACCTGAAGGAAGGCTGCTATTGGAGCCAGGGCCTGACTTTGAGAGGTGTGTGAAAATTCAAATGACTTGGACAGGCTAATACGTGGGCACTTCTTCAGAAATACCTTTGTTATATATTTGTTCCAAGTTTAAGTTCAGAGACTGAGCCCCAATCTTATGGGCCCACTCAGCAACACCAGCGCCTTGACCTCACCGTGTCCTTACTCATCACAGAGCAGTTTAGACTCCACCCTCTGTTATTGGTACGTGCCGTCCAGCAGGTTCATAATTCCTCTTATACCCCGTGAAGCTTACTAAATTCTTCTTTCCAACCTTGTATAGCATTCTCAGAGATCAGTGATAATGAATACAATTCTCTTTATTTGTAATATATCCAAAGAGATTGAAAGCCCCCTGGAGACTGGAGCTCGCAGCAAGTGCTCAGCTAGTATTCCGCTAAACAAAGCTCTGATAAGGGCAGGTTCTGGTTGTTGATGTGTTCAGAAAAATCCATGTGACTTAAACAATTTGTTTCCCCTGCGAAGACCCAACTACTGTATCCTTAAAGAGAGGCCTTTGACAGAAGTGAGACACAAAAGGACACATACTATATGGCACCACTTATATGAAATATCCAGAAAGACAAATTCATACAAATAGAAAATAAGTTTGCTCTTGCCAAAGGCTGGAGGGTGAGGAGAACAAGTGACTGCTAACTGGTACAGACCTTTTAGGGTGATGAAAATGTTCTGTAGTTAGTGGTATTGGTTGCACATTTGTGTGAATATACTAAAAACACTGATTGTATATATTAAAATTATGAATGTTATGTGTTAAAAATATGAAGGCCTTATCTAGAACTGACATTTTATAAATTTTCACAAATGAATTTTTAAATTTTTATATTTAATTATTGTTATTTTACTGAATTTAATTTTCTGCTTAAAAAAAGTTGCCAGTTCAGTCTTCTCCTTGCTCCTGGGCTGCCAACCACCATTTTTGATGCTTCGTCCAATTGCTGGCTTTCCTGCCAGTGAGAACTTGGTAATTGTTGGCAAGTTTGCCAGATGGGCAAGTTCGAGAAGAAGGGAAGACATTCCCTTGGAACTGGGTTTTAAAAAATGAAAGTACATTTATCTCAGTGGGCTTGAGTCCCATTTCAGGGAGCAGTTTGAACTTGAATTGAAGTGATTTGGCTAAGATACAAATAGCACACATTATATGCAAATTCCCCAAGCATATGAACACAATCACACTCACAGTTGGAAGAAAGTAAAACAAAATCTATATATAACAGCACAGTCACTTATGATGCTAAAAATACCCCCTTTCAAGAAGCATCTTTCCTTCCAGTGGTTGGAAAATAACTATGCACTATCCTCTCTGTGGCACTAATGATCAATTGTACAATTATGAAATCAAATTTTAATCTGCCATTTTTCTCCCCTCTGAGCAATTGATTGTTGAAAGCAGAGAAATAAAGCCCATCTCCTGTTCCCGGGCCTTGGAACAACAGTGCTCATTTTAAATATCTGTTTTGGTCTTAAAAATTGAAAAAAATCATGCATGTGTATGTGACACATGACTCCTGGCTGTGCAGCATTTAGGACGCCCGTGTCTGGGGGAGCTGCCACTTACACGGAGGATGGGAGATTTGATTGGTTGCTCTGATCATCATCCATAACAGGTATCGGTGCCGTTCAGGAAAGAGGCCGTGTTCTCCCTCAGAGCAAGCCTCCAGGCTCCTCATGCTAATAAGGTTCCATTCTGAGAGAAGGAGAAAGCAACGTGAGCATGCCAGGTTTTCCATCTTCTTAACACTCCCCACGCCCATTTGTCTTTATATTCCTTCTTGGGTGATGGAGGCAATCAAAGCAACTTTATGGCCTATAAAGATGTTTTCCCATGCTGTTTTCCAAAGGATGCTGGTGTATATGAGATTTCAGAAATGTATATATGCTTGGGAAAGGATAATTTCCTTGTCTGAAAAGAAAGAAGAGGCCATATAGGGGTTCAAGGGAGTCTGGTGGTGGGCCGGGATGGGCAATGCACATTAGCATATTAAAGACCCTAAAGAACCTGCTAGACACTGGTTTTCCAAGAAATCCTATTTGGAAAATGATCTGGAGGTTAAAAATCTTAACTGTTATCCTGGCATTTAATACCTAAAAAGATGCTAACACTTATATTTCTTACTTTATCACACACTTATGTACAAGAGTCATTTTCAGACACTATTGATTTCCTCACTTTCAATTGAATATTTTCCTTGAAATTGCAAAGGCTTTATCTTTTGTGTCTCTTCTGTGTCTTATCTACTCTTCTAACTTCAGGGCCATATATGAACTATGTTTTCTACATGAGTCAGGTTAATTATTCCTACCTCCAGCTAACACACCATCCCCAATCTCAGTGATTTAAAGCAACAAAAGTTTATCTCTTCCTCACTTTACAAGCCAGCATGGGCTGGGTGCCTGTCCTACAAAAAATAACGAAAGAAGTCAAGCTTCGTTTAGCTTCTGACTCCATCAACTTGGGGATCTTTGACTTCCAGCACCAAGGATGGGACGAGAGGGCAGAGGAAGATTCTCATGGGAGATTATTCAGGACAGAGATCGCAAAGTTCCTCCAGTCTGGGGAGGTGAAGAGTTCCTTTTTAGGCTCTGTGTTCTGTGGCGATGGAACCCCCTTGTTCTTTGTTGCTTGTGATCATGGCTCCACCCTTGGGCGTCTTCTCTTTTTCCAGTAGTCTCTTTTGGGACATATGAAGTGCATATTGGAAAGTGTGCCATGCTAACAGGCTATGAGACTTGCCTTCTGCTTATGATTAGTTAGGGTTCCAAAGGTTGCTTCCAGTCTGAAAGTCAAAAGACTTTTTGAATGAATTTGCACATTGTGTTGGCAATACAGATCTTTCAACAGCTTAGTAGGTTCTAATCTCTAACTCGCCAGTTAGTTCCAGGTCCAGGTAACCACACCTTAAATCCTTTCTTAGTCAAAGTTCTCAGACTTGCTTTCCTTCTTTGCATTTTTACCACTTCATCTCTGTTAAATGAAACTACTTGAGGCTATCAGGATTAAATTGTATTGATCCAATCAGAATTGATCATTACCCTGAATCATTTCATCCAACTGAGAAGTTTTTCTAAGACTTTGCATTTCAAAGTATTTAAAAATCTCCTATCTTACTTTTCGGGGTCTAGAATCTGTTAACTTTTCCAACACTGTAAAGACTCTGAATTTCTACATTCTATTCTCATTCATTTCTGCCTTCAAAGTACCTAATTCTCCTGTGAGCTCATATTTTATAACATCTTGCTAAAGGCAGCCATTGGTAGTCAACGCACACTACTAAGGTTCTGCTTCCCAAGCTTTTCTGTCAGAGCTGCTGGTGGACTAGGCTGTGATCTGACTCTCAACTAACCACCAGCAGGAATTAAACCCAAATTTTTCTAACTGCATAATCTGGAGGGCCACCCTTTCGGCCTTCTGTATTAACTTCCTTGATGCCTATCTCTCAATTTATTTTAGCTTATTGCTACAGCCGTGACCCACTTCAAAGTACTGATTCCTGTATGAAGTTACATAACCAACGATCAATCCTGAAATCTTATGACTTAACACACAAAAAAGTTGAATTCGTGCTGAAGTCAGAACTTGTTAAGGATTGCGTGAATTTCCTAGGCTTTCCTCAAACAGGGGGATCCAGGCTCTTTTTCCATGTGACTGCCATCTCCAGGTCCTTTTGTTTTGGCCACTTGGATGGAGAGAGGGCATGAGTTGAGGACCTTGGGATGATTTTAAAGCCTGAGCTTGAAGAGGTGAGTATCTCTTCTGTTCACATCCCATGAGCCAAAAAGAATGCTCAGTAATGTAATTATCCTCTCTTTTTGCAAAAAGGAAGAGAGATTGGGGATCATGTAGCTACTTGCTTTTATACTCTCAAGTTTGTGAATCTCTAACTTAGATTTCCCCCTGAATTAAAAATAGATATTAAGTAATAGCTAAGATTTGCATGACATTTCCATTTACATGGTGTTCTTCTATGCATTGCAGTATTTGATTCTCAAAGCATCCTTGTCTGGTCTGTATTTTTATTTCTCCACTGAAGCTCACGAGTCTAATAGCTTAACATTTTTCAAGTTTCTACTCTATGCTCAATACTCTGCTAGGCACTAGTGACAAAAAGGTGACTCAGAAACAGTCTGTGTTCTATTGCTTATGCTCTCATGTATGAAACAGATATTAATTGAATAATAACATTAATTAGTATGTTTTTACAAATGAGATCAATACCCTGTGAGAAGGAAACATGATTGTGCAACAAAACATATTTTTAAGAAATATAGCCCGTGAGGATTTTTGGTGGGGAGCAATGGTGAAAGTATTTAAAAATTAGATTATGGTGGTGGTTAAACAACTCTGTGAACATACTAAAAATTATTACATTGTATACTATAGATGAGTAAGTTACAGTTTGTAAATTAGAACTTACATAGCTGTCAAAAAAATACATGGAGGAAACAGTACAAGACCAAGTACCCATGCCAAGTGAGTCAACACTGTAAACACTTCAGACAAACAAAAGAGCAAAAAGTACTAGGTTTTTCAATCAGGTCTTCAGTTTCTCTAGACTTTTTTTAAAAAATATATCAGAATATGTAAAGAGATGATATTTAAAAGGAAAATCTATGCCAACTCATTGACTTTTTATTTTTAAGTTTTGTCCTCTTCTTGGGAAGAATTATGTCATGCTAAACTAGAAGCCACATTTTCCCTTGATGACTTCTTCTGAAACAGAAACAAATATTGGTATAGTATAATGTCTATCATGTTTTTCTTAGGGGCCAATAAGACAGTGAAAATTAAAAAAAAAACACACTCAATTTACAAAAACATAATCTAAACCGAGGGGTGCAAGAAAAGTTTCTTAAGAGAGCTCTAAACCCAGTCTCTGAAAGCAAATTGGAGTTAATAAAGGAATAAGGTAGAAAAGCACTCTAAATAGAGGCTGTATGTATATAAAGTTGCAGGGGATGCCAAGAGTGGGGCTTGTGAGGCAGGAGAACAGAACATAGGCAAAAATCAGGCTGGAGTGGCCAGGAAGGCCTAGACTGTGTCAATCCTATAGGCCAAGTTAAATATTTTATTCCGCCACCTTCTCCCCCGCAAAACAATAGGAAACTATTGTAGATTTTTTAAGTGGAGAGCCAAGGTTAATTTTTGGAAGAATATATATATGTATATATATATATATACACTCACACACAAGTGCATATATATTCTTATATATACTCATATATATGTGTGGTTTTTGGATTTCATCTCTATAATTTAAATGACTTGCCCAAGTTCAGCTTCACATGGTTGAGTTGGGATCTTGAACTCAAGTCATCTGACTATAGAGGCCACCTGATAGTACCAAGTGTAGATGGGACCAGCTGCGTCTGCTAAGATGGCACTTGTGGAAGGCCTTGCTTGGTCAGGCCTGTCCCACCAGAACACTGGGTTTCCTGGTAATGCAGGAATTCTGTTAAAAACAATATACCATAAAGCAGGTCAGATTTTCTTATTGTATCAACAGTAAGGATCTTTGAGATTTGAGACTACTTCCACCAAAAAAGAAAGAGTGCGGGTTTTCAGGTGCACCAACGAATGATCCCTCAGCTGGTGTGGATTGTTCTGCCATGAGCTCAAGGCACATCTCTGAGGAACCAGGGTGGCCTTGGGAGCTGTAGGTCTGTCCACTGATGTCTTCATTTCCAGTATATCCTATTCACTGTTTGTTTGCCAATTCAGTACTAAACCAAAGGTAAACTTTCTGAATCTACATTTCTATTCTAATCGTGATGGATAGATAACCTGTTCAAAGTGGCACGACCATATTTGTCATTTTCAGCCAGCACAGATACTGACTAATCAATGGCCATGCTGTATCTGCCAACTTTTACTCCTGATCCCAACCAGTCTTCAATCTAGGAACAGCCTTTGTGACTCAGCCTAGCGCAGCCTGGCTATGAAGTTGGAGCATAGATTTATCATTGGATAACGATTCTGCCTTCCTACCCTCCGATGACCCAAGTGTGGATGGGCAGAGTCCTCTGACACAGTTAGTGTGATGTGTGGAGCAATTTCAGATGAGTGCAGGGAAATAATGGAAATAATGTATTAGCCCAAAGCCCTGGGGAACTTCTCTGAATTGAGATCTTATACTCAGACATGCAGCAGAGGGGGTTCCCCACTTCTACCCCAACAATCCTGGGAAATTTTCCAAAGCTGCCCCATCATTTCCTATCTGCTCAATGACTGAGGTCTGTGAGTGTGGGAACCATTTTTCTTTCAGAGCAGTTCAGTGAAGATGGAAAGTGAAGATGTCTTCAACTTATAAAAATCCCATTGTAGTTACTAAGGTTAGAACATTACACATGTGATTATATCTACTTCTCATAACAAAGCTGTGTGATTGTCTTCATTTTATAAATGAGGAACTTGGGTGTCAGGGGGTTAATTAACCTAGTAAAGATTACACAAGTTAAAAGTGGCAAAGTGGGGATTTAAACCCAGATCTTTTAACGCTCCAGCATTTGTTCCTTCTTAACTATTCAACATTGATTTTCCTTAAATATATTTTAAGATGGAAAATCTAGAAAAACAAATCCTATATGTCTTTCCAAGAACATAGGTTTGGACTAGAGTCAGAGCTGGGCTTCAGGAAGTATCGGTTATCTCTTCTTGCATAAGCCCTTTCAGGTGCTTTGGGGGCAGAAGAAAACAATCAAAATTGAAAAGGTTACTGTCTCATTCAAACTGCTGAAATTTAAACACAAAAGAACAAGGCTAATCTGTGAACAAACATATCAGAACTTAACAATATCAGTGAGCCAAGTTCTCACCAAACTATTCTCTTGGAAAGATGTCCACTTGTCCCATAGGGGTCAACAGAGTGTCACGGAGAATAAGCATGGACTTTGGAATCGAATGACCAGTGTGGAACTCCAGGTTCACCACTTCCCAACTGGTCAACCTTGGGCTAACAATTTTCCCTCTGAGTCCATGTCTAGAGAAAAATATGAATGCCATACTTACAGGTGTGCTTTGTGGTAATGCCTCAGGTGATTTTCCTTCCTTCCTCTCACTCTCTCTTTCTTTCCTTCCTGTCCTCCACTTTTCCTTCCTTTCAACCATGGGTATTAAAAGCACTTTTCTTGCCACAACTCCCCTGGTATGTTTTGCCCTGACAAACTGATTCCTTCCTAGTGTGATGGGGGTTCTGCCTTCTATGCCTCCTTATCTTCTTTTGGCTGGAAATTCGATCTGTTTTTTACTATTTATTGCCTTCATGAGATTTTACTCATCCTTCAACATCTAATAAAAGTATCACTCTTCATTGCCATCTTCTTTATTTCTCCTTTCTTTCTTACCCAAAATAGAATTGATTGCATCTCTCTTTTATTTTTATTTTTTGCCTCAACCATATTCTGCAACATATCCCTGTGCTCAAAGAATCCATCTAGCTTCAAACTACTCTATGTCTACTTTTAGTATTTACAGCTGATCATGTCTACTTTATGGGTGGAGCAGAACTGTCTGAGACATTTCATATGGAGGTTTGAGACACCTTATGGAAGATGATTTATCTTAGTAAGGAAGTCAAGGAAATTTTGTTTTAGCTTTTGAAACCAAGAAAAACAGTATGGTGTCTACCACTAGAATTTACCCCAACCTTTTCCTACATTGCTGTCTCATCCATTCTTTGACTTTAGAACTGAATTTAATCAAAGATAGATTTTGTCTTCTTTGTAAGATACATGGACTGATTTTGCCTACCTGGTAAAGTGGGTTAAGAAAGTGTTTTGCATCTGTAGCCAGGCTCAATGAAGAAGAGCCTCATGATTGATTAATGATGTCTGCCAGGGTCTTAGAAAATGAGAGTGGCCACACACACATGCACATTTACCATCCATGGGCCAGATGATTTCTAATTCCATGTCTACTCCTGAAAGCTTATAAATAAGATCTAATCAAATCTGACCTCTTCTTAATGCTCACGAATTATTCATTGGTCTACATTATGAAGACCAGTGTCAATGAAGTATTGATTAATGGAGATTTTTTCTGTGGTGAACATTGTATAAACCAGCTTTGTCTGTTCTTATTCTTATGCTACATCCACAGTTAGCACTTCAGAGAACAGGTTTATTAACTAAGTTATCTAATGTCATTATTTTTTACTACGCATGATAAAATCCTATCTGCTTCATTTTGGTTTAATTTGAGACACTAGGTTCTGTTCTGTATGCAAAATGCTAAGGACATAGTGATGAATTACACCGGTGCCTTTATTAAATATGTTCTCCAGCATTTTCAGTAACACAGACGTGGAAACTAATGAATAAAACATAGGGTGAGGTACACAATCACAGAAGTTTCTGCCACCATTTCTCGAAATTTTCCATCAAAATTAAAGACAAATGATTGTCTCTGTCAAAGAATCTGAAGCCAGGATTCACAACAAAAAGAGGAAATATTTTTTAAGGACTCTTGTTTGACATTTTAAGGAAAAAAATCTACACAATGGTAAATGTCTGTTTTAACTTATAGCTTCCCCCGGCCCCTTAAAATTATCAAGGATAACCGGTGAACGAACAACTGCCAGCTTTCCCACATGGATTCCTGGGGCATTCTTATGCCAACAGGGGTATAGAGACTCAAGAAGCAAGGATGGTTCCAGTGGAGAAGAATAATAACTTTTAGGAGGAAGACGTTTTTAGGGTGGTTTTGCAAAAGAAAATAAGGAAAAGCTTCATAGCTGAGATCAAACCTGAAGGAAGAGTAGAAAACGTCATTCATTTAGAAAAGAAGAGAGTTTGTGTAAAGGCATAAAGATATTAAATACCACAGCTTACTCAGGAAACTGCAAATAGTTTTATACCAATGGATATGACGTTTCCAGATTGAGCATGGTATAAATAAGGCCAGAGGGAGAGGGAGGGGTCGAGAGATACAATAAGCAATTCTGTTAGAAGCATTATATTCTTTCTAAATATGTCTTTTTCATTAAATTTATAATTGCTCTTTTCCTTCTTGCTTAACTTCCCACTCACAGACCAAAAAGGCAAATCAGGTGGAAGCATTGTATTTTTTTTCCCTGCTTCGTTCATAAACTGTACTTCAAAACTAAATCATCCATGGCAAACCTGTGCTTGGCCTTGGCCACCTATCAAAGGCCTCCTCTCACTGGAACTGAGCCAAAAGGAAACAGCCGAGGCTGAGAGACCAGGGCAGCAATGCAGTGAGACTGAAATGTCCCGACCGGAGCACAGGCTGAGTGCTTCCTCTGAATTAAATGCATTCTGCTAGGGGAGGGCCATTCAGTGTCCTCCAAAACTCATTAATAACCCACCTTCTGTGTTTAGCCTCCAGATCTATTTGAGGAAATATTTACAATAGAAAGCTACACTGTGCTTCAGTAAACAAGCTCTACTTTGAGGGCCTGTGGAGGGCCTGAAGATGACCTCCCAGCCTCCTTTGGCAACTTGCCATAATGGTACCTTTCTTACTACTGGCTCTGGTTCTCACCAGAAGGAACTTGAAGAGGTCTTCACATGCACAAGATTAGAAGCAACAGTATTTCTCTCCCTGAGAACCAAAGAGGCTTTAAATAATATTTACAATACGCATTATCATTGAAGTCTTCTGTGAATTTTCCTCTGATGGAAAAATGGGCTACATTTCCAAATTCTTTTGGATTTGCTGGTATCTTGCCCAATCTTGAGGTTCTTGTAGCAAAGATGGTGCTAGGAGTAGTGGGAATTGTTGGAGGGAGTGTTACTGCAGGAATGATATCTCAAAATACATTATAGTAGTGGCAACTACTATGGACGGCTCCTTGATCTCTGATGTCTAGCCTCCAGGACTATAAGAAAATAAATTTATGGCGTCCAAACCACCCAGTCTGTGGTATTTTGTTATGGCTGCTCCAGGAAATTAACACAGATTTTGGTACTGAGAAGTGGGGTCGCTGCTGTAACAAATACCCAAAAATGTGTATGTGGTTTTGGACCTAGGAATGAGTAGAGGCTAGAAGAGTTTTGTTAGCAAATCCTAGCTTTCCCTGAAGAGACTTTTGGTAGAAATAGGGACTTTAAAGCTCCTTCTGGTGATATGTCAGATAGAAATGAGAAACATGGTCTTGGGCACTGGAGGAAAGGTGATCCTTGTTACAAAGTGCCAAAGTACTTGGCAGAATCATGTGCCAGTATTTTGTGGAAGGTAGAAATTGTGATTAATGAACTTAGATTTCTAACTGAGGACAATTCTGAGCTAAGTGTTGAAGGTGTGACCTGGTTTACTGCTTATAGTAAAATGCGGCAGGAGAGAGATAAATTGAAGAAGGAATCGTTAATCAAAAAAGAACCAGAATGTGATGATTTGGAAAAATCTCAGCCTACCCATACTGCAAAAAAATGAGAAAGAAAGCGTGTTCTGGAGAGAGCTTCAGGGGGTGAGGTGGGCGATCATTTGATAAAGAGATTATGGGATCCAATCAACCATCTCAGCAGCATGCTGGAAAAGAGTTGGGGTTACACCTGCCCATTTGGCCTATAGGGGACAGAGACCAGAGAAAATAAAGGGAGGCTCTTGGACTCCTGAGATTCTACGGGACAGGACCATAGAACTAAGTGACTACGAATATGATTTTTTCTTCAAGAAAAGGGAAGACAGACCCCCAAGGTGATTCCGTGATGGTCAGGTCTGTCACAGCCACCATAGTCCCAGACTGCATGAACTATGGGGATGGGTCTGCTCTCTCCTTGGTTTCAGCAGTTCTGGAGGCCGCCCACGGCCTTAAGAATAGGGCCAGCACCCCAGTGGGCCCAGGAGGCTGGGATGCCACCCCTGTGTGTCTGGACAACAAAACACAAAGGCTAAAAAAGGGCATTATTCTCTTTAAAACCTAACATCATTTGTTCTGCTAGGTTTTGGATTTGGGAAATTTTTATGGTCCCTTTTCCTTTCTGTCTTCTCTCTTTTGAATGAGAATTTTTATCCTATGCCTGTTCCACCACTGTTTTGAAAGAAGAAAACATGTCCAGTGTCACCAGTTCACAGCTGGAGAAGAATATTGCCTAAGGATGAATAATACCTGAATGTCTCCCCCACCTGATTTAAATGACATTTAGATGAGACTTTGGACCTCAAGTTGATGCAGGAATAGGTTAAAATTTTTAGGCTGCTGGGATCGTGGTAAATGTATTTTACATGCAAGAAGGACATGAATTTTGGGGGGCAATAATATATATATTTGTTGTTGTGACTTTGTTACTATTAGGTAGGATTGTGTGCTGAATGAAGAGTTTTCTGAAATAACTGAAAAAAATTCATTGACCATTATAGTAATCAGCTTTAAATAAGGTGCATATATATATGTATGTATATATATCTTATTATGTTTTGTTGTGATTTTATTATTATTAGGTAGACTTGTGGGCTGAAGGAAGAGTTTTCTGAAACAATTGAAAGAATTCATTGACCATTATTCAATGGTCATTTATGGTCATCCAACTCAAGCTCCCACTGGATCACAAACAAGCCCCTAAACAAATATTTGCTTGACTAGTAAAGGAGTACTTCCTAAGCACAGATGCCTAAACCCTCGTTAGGATGCCGTGACTATCACCAGCTCTAGTGTCTCACAAAGCATTTTGTTATCATGCGATGGAAAGACTGCTCACAGAGAGTCTAGACAATGGTTAATGGTTGATTTGAGACAATCACTTTAACCATTATCTTTTCATTAGAAAAACAACAACTCAACTAAAGATTATTTCAGAAAAATTAGCTCTGGTGGTTCTTTATCTGTGATATCAGTTCATGCTGGATTTGATGAGTTAAGTGCAAAAAAACATACAAAGGGGTTTTTTTTTTGGTCAGGAGCTTTTATTTTTAATTTTTTAAATTACTTTATTGTTGATCAATTATAGTTGTCTGCATTTCCACCCTCCCCCTAGGTTTTGTCCATGTGTCCTTTATAGTAGTTCCTGAAAACCCTTCTCCCCACTGTCCCCTCCCCTCTCCCCTCTGGCTATTGTTAGATTGTTCTGAATTTCAATGTCTCTGGTTATATTTTGTTTGCTTTTTTCTTTTGTTGATTATATTCCAGTTAAAGGTGAGTTCATATGATATGGTATTTGTCCCTCCTGATGGGTCCCTGTATGCAAAACCAACTATTTTCACTTATATTTTTCTTTTTCTGCTAGTTTAACTTATATTAACTATTCTGCTTAGAAAACCATTTCTTGATTTATTAATTTTATATTTTTATAGAATTTTATCTATTAGTGATAAGAATTTACTAAACTTATCCAACTCCTTTATTTACTGTAATCATCACCATATCATAATGTGATAATTTATAATTAAATCATAAGGTATTTTTATTTTTCTTGATTACATTAAGTATTATTCATTACTATTTCAAAATTATGAGTGATTTTTAATTTTAAGTAAATTTCCCCCCTGTAGTTATTTTTTGATTGCTAGGCTTTCATGTTTCTTCTATCCGTATTTCTTCTCAAGGCCTTGAAAGTAATGTAAAGCTTTTCTGGTTACTATTTTCCTCATGGACAATCATATCAGATATTCCATCATTTCCATTTTAGTTAGACAGATAGTTTTCCAGAACAGCTCCTTCTACTCTCTTACTCTGGAATGGTTGTTTTTAGGTTATCCTGGGACTTCCCTGGGTCTTTATTCTAGGTTACGTCTTCTACTTTTAGATAATTTTGTGAACTTACATATGCTGTACATAATTTTGTAAATGTGTACTTTAATTTAATGCTCATATCTTGATTGATACTTTCACTGAGTAAATAATTATAGATTAAAAGTGATTTCTAAATAGATTTTTAAAATTTATTTTAGAGGGGAAGGGAGGGAGAAAGAGAGGGATAGCAACATCAACATGTGGTTGCCTCTCATGTGCCCCCTACCAGGGACCTGGCCTGCAACCCAGGCATGTGCCCTAGACTGGGAATCAGACCGGCGACCCTTTGATTCATAGGCTTGCACTCAATCCACTGAGCCACACCAGCTAGGGCAATATCTAGAAAGATTTAGAAGACCTTTACCTATTATGCTCTAGCTTCTAGTGTTACTTTTGACAAGTCTAATGCCATCCTATTTCTTATTTAAATATGGAGCTTTCTATATTCTCCTGAACATTTTAGGATTTTTTTCTTTCCACCATTATTTTGAATTTTCATAAAGATGTGCTTCAGTGTTTACATCTTTCCTCAATTATTATTCTTGACACTCATTTTTAAATACTGATATACTTTCTTGATTCTTTTTTTTAAATTGTTTTCTTTCTTCTGTTTTGTTTCTCTTTTTCTTCTGACACTCCAGTTACTTGATATTGGATAGCTTGAATTTATTAATGAGCTTTATCTTTCCCATTTTCCATTTTTTATCTCTTTGTTTACTTTTTGGGAGATTGCATCAAGTTTAATTTCTACATATAATATTAATTCTTTTCAGCAATCAACATTTTAATTGGAAAGTATTCTTATTAGCTGATTGTTCCTTTTATATAGCTTCCTGTTCTCTTCCTGTTCTTTCCATGGATATATTATCTTCATTCATCTACTTGAGAATAATAATTATAATGTTCTTTTTTTCTGTTATCTGTATTGTCTGTTTCCTCCAAGCTTCTTTTCTTCCTCTTTCTTTTGGTCTTTGTGTTCCAGACTGAAAAGTTTTCTTCATTTATTGATATTCCTTGCCTGTCCATTGATATTGGAGAATGAAATGCTATTAAGCTTATGAGCAGCTCTGTGTGATGGGTTGGATTTGTCACCTGGTGCACTTTTAAATGGGATGACATGTGATAACAGATTATTTTACTGAGTTACACCCAAATACCTGTAGTTGCAAATCTATTGTCAGAGGCTATTTAGTTTTTCCAGAAAACACTAAAAATATGCTTGAGAAAGCCATTGTCAAGAGTGTGGAGAAAAGGAAGAGGGTGGTGGTAGTACATTTTACACATGTTCCTGGGATCTAGCAAAGAGAAAGTATTGAAAGTCTCTTCATTCAGTTTCTTTATTGTACTTTATCTTCTTGATTTCCTCTTCTGAGCTTAATATCCTTTAGTCTAAGGTACCTCTGCCTCAATTTATCCAAAGAACAAATTTCTTACCAGAATGGGTAGAAATTTTGCCAGATTTTGAAAGTAAGAGCATGGTTATGTTGGTGTCTAATAGCCCCAGTCCAATCTCTCAATGAAGCTCCTTATTTCGGGCCTCTTATTTACTCACACATTTAATAGCACATGTTACTGCTGATTTTTGAGACTTTCTGCATTCTGTAACATAAATTATAAGTTATAATGTACTCCTCAATGACTTTCTTCTTTATAGGTACTTGTTCAATTTCTCAACTTTCTTATTTCCTTCATTTAGTACTCAGTTTTTCTCAAATTTATTTACAGTTCTTTACTTGTAATTCTCTTCTTTTCTACTTTTCTTTGTCTTTACAGTTCATACCTTTGTTTCAACAAAAGAGCAGATAATGACGTGCATTTATTCAGGCACATGTAGCTAGAATTCTTTTGAAATTGTTAGAACCATTTTTAATGTTTTTTTAATTTTAATATTAACAAATTGGATATTGGAGTAATAGGAATAAACTATTAATGACTTTTGCCAAATCTCTGTAGTCTATCTACAGAGATTTGGCAAAAGTCATTAATATTTTGAGAATTCTTCAGACTAGATTGACTAAATTAGAATCCTTTAGTGTGACACCCTTTTTTAATGCACCTATAAACTAAAAAATAGAATTTAAATTAAAAAAGCATCATAAATTCTGCAGTCTATCTAGATTTCTAATGTCAGAATCCTGATATCATGGCTGATATCCTCTTTTTTACCCCAATTCAATCACCAAACCGTGCTAATTTTTCTTATGTCTTGGATTTGTCTGCTTTTTACATCTAATAGTGAAGTCCAAATCACCATCATTTTTACTTAAACTCCTGTCAAAGACATTTAACTAAATGACTTTCCTCTTGTTACCCATTCTCCAGTTGGTGGTCAGAGTCATTTTCTTAAATCACAGAGAAGCTCATGTAATAACTATAGAAAACCACTTACAGCTGACCATTTTTCTTAGTATAAAATCTAAAACCCTTAACACTGTACATAGGGTCCTGTATAGTCTGAAATCAGTTGAATTCTTGACTCAATCAGTCTCCTCTGGCTTGGTGACCTTCTTTCAGTTCCTCCTATGTTGCAAGCTTCTCCCCAATTCAGGACCTTCATTCAATTATTTTGTCTACAACCACTGAATTCTCAGAAGTTCTATCCCTTGCATACTTAGCATTCAGGGTCAGTACTTGGTAGAGCAAGAGGTCAGGTCCAGGGGAAACCCTGAAACATTTGCAGAAGTTGTTCAAACCTCATCTTTATCTTTTTTTCCAAGCCATGTGACTGTGTGTCACAAGCTCTTGGGGGGGATACATTTACTCCTTGTGGGTAGTTTAATCAAATAATAATTGTAAATTTTTATCCAAATGGCATGCAAATAATTTAATACATGTTAGTTATTTTTCTCTTCAATTGAATTATCAATAACTGTTGAAGGCATGAAGACTGAGAGGAAGTTTCATGTACAGTAAGAAACATCATCTTAATATAAATAGACTACTAAACCTTTCTTTTCTGGGTTCAAAATAAAAAATTTAAAAACTAATTTCAATGAAGGCAATTAGCTCTGAAATAAGTTGTAGAAAGAGCTATTTCTGAAATTCTTTGGGGGATTTTTATTATGGTGTTTGGGTTTGTTTGTTTTTTTTTTGTCTCTATAAATTTCTACCCACCTGTAACTTGTCAACAACAAACCCTTAAGATTTTTGAAGGAAAGTTATCCATAAATGTGAGGTCTTTACACTGAAAAGACAAACAGAAAAATCTTCATGATAACGGCAATGCTAAAGTTGACTTTTACATTTATAGAGCACATTTATTTTCAAAGCACTCACTACCCAAGCTTTCTGTAAAGGCAAGAAAAAGTTTTAATGTGAAGATTTCTCAGATATGGTTGACTGCAAATTTATATCATGGAGAAATAATGCCTAAATGTGGATTCCTCAGGGGTGGGGAGCCATTATTTCTGAGAAGCTTTGGTTTTACTCTTTTATCCCGAGCTTATCTCAAGGGGAAGTAGTTCACCAAGAACTTTCTTCAGGCAACCCTAGAGCCTGAGGCAATCCATCAAACACTCACACGAGATTTTATGTACATAATTCTCGGCCAAATAACAATTTCTCCAAAAAAATCATTCATTTCCCTAAATCATATCACATCACATTCCCAACTGTACATGTGCACAAAGGTTTCTGTCTTTTCCTTCCCCTTCCTTTCAAGTGTGTCATGGTACCATCTGTTCCCCCAAATGCGGTGATGGCCCTAGTGGTCCATCAGTATGGCCCTGGACCAATTTTTGCTGTACCAACTTTAAAGCTTTACATCAATCTTTACTTGATTATACAATCCAAGTTTTAAAAAGCTGATCCCATTGTGGTATAAATATGCAATGGAATATTACTAAGCTATAAACAAGAGCAAAATCTTACCATTGACAGCAGCATGGAGGAACCTAAAGGGCATTAGGCTAAGTGAAATGAGCCAGTCAGAGAAAGACAACTACCATGATTTCACTTATATGTAGAATCTAAAGAATAAAATAAACAAGCAAAAAAATTAAAACAGACTCATAGATACAGAGAACAGACTGATGGTTGCCAAAGGGGAGGGCATTGAGGGACCCGGTAGTTACAAAATAGTCACAGAGTCATGAAGTACGGCATAGGGAATATCATCAGTAATATTATAACTATGTATGGGGCCAGGTGGGCACTGGAAACATTGACAGGATCACTTTGTAAAGTGTTTGTCTATGATTAACCACCGTGTGGTACACCTGAAACTAATACAGAATAATATTGAATGTCAACTGTAATTGAAAAATAAAATAAAATGTCATGGTCCCAGAATTTTATTCTAGCACTATTTCAAAGTTCTTATAATGTATTAATATGCACATCTTATTACTATTGTTTTTCCAAATCCCTACATGCCCTGCTATCTCTTCTTAGAACAGATGTCTCCAGTTTCTTTACAAACTGTAAAATGGCTGAGGTATATCATATTTATTGAACTGCTTTTAGCAGAAACCACATATAGACTATATTCTTTGTAAGTTATTTTTTGCTTTTTATTTTAAATATACTGTAGTGTTTTTAATAATATTTATTTGTATTACATATACTTTGGTCTAAATTTGAATTTAAGATTTTCAACAGTACTCATGCCAGGAAAAAAATGGAATTTCCCAGAAAAGTTTAAGAATTTTGTTCCATTAGTATCTTGGGTAATTTCCCATCATTGGCCCTTGAGTATGCAGAAAATATAAACTAATTTTCAGTGTGTCTTTAAATTCAGTTCAACAAAGGCATCAGTAGCAAAAGAATAAGATATATTTCAAGTTCCAACTGTAATTTATTTTTGATCTTTTAAAAGTTATTATTTAGTGTTTTTAGCTTCTCCGTTTATATTTTGAAATTTCAAAGCCCCGGTTATGTGAAAGTGGCAGAGAAGGTAAAGGAAGTACATGGGGATGAAAGACAGTCATTGCCCTCAGAACTGCCTTGGGGGGCCTCACAGCCACACTCCTCCTTCAGCAGGCAGAGAGAGACCTAGAGACTTGGAGAGAGGGAAATTGACTGTGTAAGGTCTACAGTTCTCTTAGTTTAGGTGTCTACTTTTTTTCTCTTCTGACACTTATTTTCTCTTCTATAGAGTATCTTACTAGTCGTATGACTGTTACTGTGTTCAGCCGCAAAAATAATCTACTACAGACAACCAAGATGGGAAGGAACTTGATCACAGCATTCTCATTTCTCATTCTCTTTTGTGAACGGGCCTCAAGATGCAATTCAGCAGAACAGAGAGATGGGGGAAAATCCCTCCCTGAAGTCAGAGCAGTATAAAGTGTGGGCTAAATTAGGCTGAAATGAAAAAAATAACAGAGTGACAGAAAACGTTACACACGCCGTGAAGATTACCTACCAAGTTAATGGGTGTTATATTCCATTATACAACATAATTATGTTTCATGATATTTTACAGGGGATAGGTCCAAACAGGAAGACATATTATTAAAGTGCCAGTCTATAGTGAGGGGTAGGTAACAGAAATGTCCTCTCTAAGCACCAAAATCCTGCCTGAATTCCCTGGGGTTCCAGCTGGCTCAAATCTCACATCTTAAAGTTAGCAAAAGTGACTGTTTAACTCAGGTGTGTTTGTTTTTTAAATTGTAAAGATTTTATTTATTTTTAGAGAAGGGAAGAGAGGGAGAAAGAAAGGGAGAGAAACAATGTGTGGTTGCCTCTTGATCACCCCCTACTGGGGACCTGGCCTGCAACCCAGGCATGTGCCCTGACTGGGAATCAAACCAGTAACCCTTTGGTTCACAGGCCAGTGCTCAATCCATTGAGCCACACTCAGGTTTTAATAAGGAAGTGAAAATATATAATTTGTTCATCAAGAAAACTCACATTATTTATTAAACTATTTGGTGGCAAACATTGTTCTAGGCACTTTTATCCTTACTACAGTTCTGGAAATTTAGAGGTAGGTGTAATAATTCCATTTTATAGTTGGAGAAATTGAGTCTTAGAGAAGTTAAGTCATTTGTCTTACTGATTCTAAAGGCAAATTCCCGAAGTTATGTCTGTGTCCAGATACACCACATTTAGACACACAGAGTCCTCGTGCCCACATTTGTAACAGAAAGCGTGGGATGATTTTGGAATTCCTTATCACTAGGGAATACCAGGAAAAGTAGCTTTGCTTCAGTTGAACTAAAATTTATTGCATATCTATTCTATAGTTGATGCTTAACTTTGGACAGGGGGAAAGAGATGGATTACAAAAGGTCTTGATGCTGCGTTATTTACAGGGTCATCTTAAAAACGGATGTGGACATGTCTAATTTCATTCTAACATGGAAAATGGAGAGATGCCTGGGATTCACCTTGGACTGGCCTTGATCTTCATCATGATCCCTGGGGCCATCCGTCTTGGCCACTTCTATGTTGCAGTGTTCTGTTCCTGCAGGTTGTTAATTAATTGAGTACCTCTACTGAGCAAGTAATGGTGTGAGTCATGAGAGGTACAGAAATGATTCAACCGTAGGCTGGTCTGGAGCTTAGCATCTAGAGATCTTACTAGACCCTAGGGGACCCACACCAGACTGGTTATTTTCTTCATAGAGACATTTATGTCTCTGTATTTTCAATTTGCTCAGTTTATTCCATTCTTTAATGTTGGTTCCATTAATTATTGTCATAGTTGTTTTGATTCCTTTTTTGCTATTTCGCAAATCCATAACAGTACTGAAGGTGGGTACTTTCCCTGACTCCACCCCCATTCTGTGAAACACCTGCTACAACACACCTCCTTCTACTATGTGGAGAGTATTTTGTAAACTTCCTTTGCATTTTCCCAGAGAGGGCAACTTTTACCTGAGATAGGCTTCCTCAATTCCCTTAGAAGCCCCATCTGCTATCAAATGCCTCCCAGGTCAATAGTTCACATTAAGAATTATCTTCCTGCAGCTTCCCCAAGATCTTGCTAACTTAGGATTTCAGGCCCATTTCTCTCTGAAATTTAGGAGGACTGTGTATCTATCTGACTTCCTTGTCTATTCCAAACATGGATCATTTGGTTAATAAAAAAAAGCAAGTGTGCTTTATATTTACTAAGTAAACAGAGTGTGGGAGAAGAATTGTTTATTGCAGTGTTCTTTTTTTAATATATTTATTGATTATGCTATTACAGTTGTCCCATTTCCCCCCCCCACTCTACTCCATCCTGCCCACCACCTCCCTCCCACATCCCCCCCCTATAGTTCATGTCCATGGGTCATACTTATAAGTTCTTTGGCTTCTACATTTCCTACACTATTCTTACCCTCCCCCTGTCTATTTTCCACCTATCATCTATGCTACTTATTCTCTGTACCTTCCCCCCCTCTCCCCCTCCCTCTCCCCTATTGACAACCTTCCATGTGATCTCCATCTCTATGGTTCTGTTCCTGTTCTAGTTGTTTACCTAGTTTGCTCTTGTTTTTGTTTTAGGTGTGGTCATTAATAACTATGAGTTTGCTGTCATTTTTACTGTTCCTATTTTTGATCTTCTCTTTCTTAGTTAAGTCCCTTTAACATTTCATATAATAAGGGCTTGGTGATGATGAACTTCTTTAACTTGACCTTATCTGAGAAGCACTTTATCTTCCCTTCCATTCTAAATGATAGCTTTGCTGGATACAGTAATCTTGGATGTAGGTCCTTGTGTTTAATCTTGGGTAATGTAATGATGATGTGCCTTGGTGTGTTCCTCCTTGGGTCCAGCTTCTTTGGGACTCTCTGAGCTTCCTGGACTTCCTGGAAGTCTATTTCCTTTGCCAGACTGGGGAAGTTCTCCTCCATTATTTGCTCAAACAAGTTTGCAATTTTTTGTTCTTCATCTTCTCCTTCTGGCACCCCTATAATTTGGATATTGGAACATTTCAAGATGTCCTGGAGGTTCCTAAGCCTCTCCTCATTTTTCCAAGTTCTTGTTTCTTCATTCTTTTCTGGTTGGATGTTTCTTTCTTCCTTCTGGTCCACACCGTTGATTTGAGTCCCAGTTTCCTTCACACCACTATTGGTTCCCTGTACATTTTCCTTTGTTTCTCTTAGGATAGGCTTCATTTTTTCATCTACTTTTCGAACAAATTCAACCAATTCTGTGAGCATCTTGATAACCAGTGTTTTGAACTGTGCACCTGATAGGTTGGCTATCTCTTCCTCGCTTAGTTGTATTTTTTCTGGAGCTTTGAAGTGTTCTGTCATTTGGACCTTTTTTTTTTTTTTTTGTCTTGGCGCGTCCATTACCTTAAGGGGCAGAGCCTTAGATGTTCCCCTGGGTGGGGTAACGCTGGTCGCTGAGCTGTGAGGCTATACGTGGGGGAGGGGCCGAGAGGGAGCAATGGCGCCCGCTCCACTCTCCACCAGATTTCAATCCTTCGCTCTGCTACCCACAATCAAACTGGGCCCCTCTGGTGCTGGTTCCCGAGTGGGAGGGCCTGTGCACACTCTAGGCCCCTGTGGGTCTCTCCAACGACCTCTCCCATGAGGCTGGGAGTCTCTCCTGCTGCCGCCCCAACCCCCATGGGCTTTTTCAATCAGAGGTTTGAGGCTTTATTTCCCCGTGCTGGGGCCCTGGGTTGCTCGGTCTGCTTTGCTCCCCGCCGTTTGTCTGGTTTATCTGTGCACAAATGTGGGGCCGCAGGGTCTGCTAGTGGTCAGACTGCCTACCCCGTTGGTCCCACACTCCACCAGTCTCGGTCCCGCCATGGCCACTCGAGTCCTCTCCGCCCTGGCTGCCCATCTCTGCCCCTCCTACTGGTCTGGATGAATGTTTATTTTTTATTTCCTTGGTGTCAGACTTCCTTGCTGTTCGATTTTCTGTCAGTTCTGGTTGTGCGAGGAGGCGCAGTGTGTCTACCTACCCCGCCATCTTGGTTCTCCTCATCGCAGTGTCCTTTTTTTTTAAAAAAAGACTTTCCTCAAAGTGTTCCTTAAAGACATTATGTTTGTATCTTATCTCTCATTTGAAATTTTAAGTTCTGACTAGTTGACAATTGTGCTATGTGATCTTGGGAAGGTCATTTAACTCTCCTGGTCTCAGCCTGCCCATTTTTACTGTGAAGGTTACAAGAGGCATTCTCTAAGTTTTTCTTCACCTGTGACCTTTGGTTATTCTATTATTTGAAATCAAGGAACATATCTTAGGAAGTGTTCTGAAAGCTCAACCTACCTTACACTAGTTCACAGCCAGCACAGGCTAGATACAAACAAGTAAGAATTTGCAGGCTTACAAAATCTCAGAGTTCAAAGATTGTCAAGGTTATAAAAACCAACCCCCTCTGGTGATACCTGAATACCTTCTACAACATCTCCACCATGTGGCCAACATCCGTCTATGGGTGAACACCTCTACCACCCCTCACTACCTCCTAAATCAACCAATTTTTTTTTTCCCTGTGGGCTTTTATAAAATTCTTTCTCCCGTGTTCCAAAATATGTTGCCCTGACTTTTCCCCTAATGGGTCTGAATTCTACTACTTATGACTTCATTAAAAAGTATATTTCTTTTTCACATAACAATCCTTTCAATATTTGGAAATGATGACACAAATATCCTTGTCTCTAGGATAAACAATCCAGTTTTTTTTTTTTAAAGCATTCCTGCTGTTGTACGGTTCTAAGTGTGTTCCTAATTTTGACCACGTTCCTCTTAATTTGACCCAGATTGTCAATACCATTCTTACTGGCCTGTGGGACTTGATCAAATGTCTGAAATAATCTTTGATGACAGAATTTGAAAATTGACTTTTAGAGAGGAAGAAAGCTAATTGGCAAAGAGATTTGCACTGGAATCGGGGCAAAAAAAATGACAGGAACCTCTGCAAAGAGGGAAGGAGCTTACTAGTATCTGTTAGATATTTTGTTTTATGAATTTGGTAACTGCATTATCACAAGTCATGTAATCACTGAGTCCTTCCCATTTTAGAGCTTGAACAACTTGTGCAAGGCTAGCATGTGATGAGCTTGAAATTCCAAAATATTTTCTATGGCTCAACTATCTAGCAGCACCCCTCAAGTGAAGGAAAGATTTCAAACATATTGTACAAGAGCACTTTCCCAAATAAATGAACAGAATAGACAAACTTATCCCCAAGTTGGTTTTTTAAGAGGAATTGCTTTTAAAAGTTCTGTAGGGAATAGATGCCTAGATTAGGACCATCATACTGAAATGTCAAAAAAGTAACAAAGGTTTCATGCCCCCTTGCAGACATGAGGATGAGTTCAGTGTGTGGTCATTTTTCTCCTGGAATAGTTTTGTCCTTGTCACGAGGGCCTAAAGGAGGGGTTTGTCTCCAGCCCACTAAAACTGTGTCCACTGGCTGCAGGGAGGTCCTAGAAATGTCCACAGCAGGTCCAATTTCTGGATAAACAGACTTTGCACGTATCTTCTCAGTTAGCAGTCGGCTCAGTCTCAATTGCATTTCTTTTCCTGGGGTGTATTATTTATAGACTAGCCATCACTTGGGCACCAATCCCACCCCACGTAAAACAAAGCCTACATTCTCCAGGAATGTCTACTACTCTGCACTCGACCTTTAAAAGAACAAGGTATACTGTCAGAAGACATTCTTGAGTTGAGAAGCAAAAAAAAACCCCAAAACAGGGTGTATAAGGTGACATCCAGAACAGGGTGGAACATACTTCTAAACATACCAGATATAGGATTTGTGACATATGATTGAGCCATATCTCTGAGTAGCTTCAGAAGGTCAGGGGAAATATTAACTGAGCCAATATATATAAAGTACTTAGAATGTTAACTAGTGCAGCATAAATGTTCAATAAATGGTAATGATGATCACAAACATTATGATGGGCTCAGAAATTTCTTTTGTGGAAGAATAAAAATATCTTTGTTATTTGCTGGAGTGGTGCAGGTTCATTGTTATGTCTTGCACTTTCTAGGTAGGCCCTACCCTGTCTTGAAATTTGGGACCTGACGCAGAGACTGATGTACCTGAGACTCACTTTCTTTTGCAGTAAAGAACAAGGAAAAGAACCATGACTGTTCCTTCATTTCAAACCTTCATTGGCTCTTCCTCTTCCATGGAATACAGTCTGAACTCCCAATGACAGTAAATGCTCACAGCACAATATGCTCCTGCCTGTTCCCATACCCTCAACAGTTCCTGGCTTCTCACTTTTTTGCCCTTGGAATACTGGCCTCGGACACAGAAATATTTCACTATTTTGTGTTTCTTTTTCCTGGCAAGGACATTATATGCCACAAAGAAGAGCTGAGTTATGTATCATTTAATTCTCATGTCACTCAGAACTGATTCATTGATGGCTTATGAAGTATTCAATAATTTTGTTGGCTTGATAGAGGATCACATTATTTATTTCATAACATTTATTAAATCCTTCCACATGCCAGGTAAGGTGCTGAAATGAAAGGTAAGACAGCTCCCTGTCTTCAGGCAGCTTATGGGCAGAGACTAAATAAGTTCAGTGTTAAATAGCAAGGACAAGATAGAAAGAAAGTTCAGCCTGGCAGTTCTGTGTTAAACCTGGTTGTGTCAGAGAGATGGGAGAGACTGGGCTTTGCAGAAAGAGCAATTCACCCTGCCATGGGTAAGCATCCCATTGTTGCTGGGAGAGAGAGAAAGAAGTGTGCTTGGACTTGGTCTGTGATAGTTCTATAGCTTTAAAAGCACCAAGCTGGCCAGGGAAAAGGTTTGCTCAGTACACTCAATGTTGTGGTCACACTTTATTATGATCACTTAAAATACTTCAAAGAAGGAAAGTGGGAGTGGTAAGCCCTTGCAGGCTGTCCTCAGAGCAAGGTTGTTAGGATGCTAAGAGATCAGCATGAAGGATGGCTGTGCTGAGAATGGCCTTGTTGACTGTCAGCTCCTCCAAGCGAGAACAAGACAACTCAGTGAGTTTCTGGCTTGGTTTGCATAGCACTTCTCTGTACCTGATATGGCAGTAAATGACAAGCTCCCCATCACATCCCAGAATGCACTTCATTCCATCTGAGGTCTAGTCTTGGATTTAAATTCTCAAATGCCTCCAGTTGCTAAGCATAGCATAGATTTGTGAGCTAGGACAGGTATAAAACAAAGGAGCAAGTTGCTTGCCTCGGCAGCCATGGCTCTGCTTAGTTATAGTCTCTTTCAAATACCTTGGCACCCAAAGGAAACTCACAAATGGAAAAGGAACACCTTGCAAAGTCTTCCCATCAGTGACTCCTTTCCAGACATTGTTCTCCCTCCCTGTGTTGCCATCCCTAAACCCATACCCTCCTGTATCATTCCCAGGCAGATTCATGTGATCCCAGCCACTGTACAAGGAGATACAGGGAGGAACAGGCTTCAGAATAAGGCAGCCTTGGGTTCGAAGCCAATTCTGAGCCATATAATGTTATTCAGCTTCTCTAAGTGTGGCTTTCTGTATAATAACGCCTACAGTTACTGAGGTTCACATATCACCTATGCATTGAAAACAGTCAATAGATAAATGATAGTTCCCATAACAATTACTTAGATAACTATTATTTCTACTTGTGTGGAAGGAGCAAGTAATGTGATTGAGACACTGGACACTGTTGGAGAGTATTCTGGAGTCTCTGGTTCAGACAGTATGTTTTACTTCACAATTATCTGACCCACCAACACATGCAAGGTCACAGGCCTCATCAGTTTTCCTCATGCCCAGTAACCCCCACCCCTACATAATCTGGAATGTCACCTATTCATGTCTGCCCTCCTGGTCTCAGGACTTGCAGTTACTCCTTTGCTTAGAGACACTGACCTTTAAAAACCCTCTAAAAATACACACAGGCATGATCATTTTAGCATCCACCTTCACATCAGTACAAAATAATTCAGCTGATACCCAGAATAACCCAGTTTTGCAAGAAAGTGGAGGTGGGGGAGGCGGAAGGGGAAGACCCTGGTGAGCTGTCAGTGACAAGGAGGAAGATGGGGTGAGCAGTTTTCAGTCAAGAAGGGCATGAAGGAAAGAGCAAAGGTGATCCTTCCTGAGGAAACAGGGCAGGTCTCTGCTGTGAGTCACTTGTCTGGGGTTTCCCCAATTCATAAACACCCAGTGGAGTCTCCAAGGTCTTAAATACAGAGGCTGTGTGGGAATGCAGACCAGAAGACTTGACAACCTGATCTTCCTCTTGTTGTTGTCATTTGCTCACCTGCTGTGAGACCCCACATTTGGGGTATTCATTCTGAGAGCCCATTTCCTCATTGGGGTGGGTGTGTCTGGGAGCGGGGGTGATAGGATGATTTACATCTACGATTCCATTCTAAGGTGAATCTGAACTGAAGAAGAGGAACAGAAAGTGAGACTGAGACAGGTGACAAGGAAGCGCTTCCTTCTGAAGGCCAGCACTGCGCTTGGGCTGAGGAACACAGGGCTGAATAAAATGGGCTCCCGGTTCTAGAGGAACCTGCAGACTGGTCAGGGAGGCAGCTCATGGGTTCCGACACCGGAGCAGACCATGAACACAGTGTGGTAGATGCTGAGGCAGACAGAAGGAAGCCCAAATGCTGAGCACTCTACATCCGCCCAGGGCCATGGGGAACTGAGAGACTCTGGGTGGCCTCTTCCCTGCTCTGTTTCCTTCAGGTCCTCACTGGGACTCAGCTGCACCAGCGCTGGGCTTAAAGATAAGCATAGACCTTTTCTTTCTCCTTACCACTTCCTCCATGTAAATTCACATCCTCTCTTGACAAACATGCATTTCTAGTAAGGGAAAATGCCACTTTAGTAGAAGGATCAGGGCATATTCCTAAAGAAAAATCATGAGAATTTAGCAAAATATTGGAATTTGTGAAAATGTCCACAAGTGTGATTTTTATTTCATGTCTAATTCTTCATTGTGATTAAAGAAAGCAGTGATGATGATGATGATGACAATAAGAGCAATGACAATAATGATGGTACCAATACTAATAACTAAGATTTATTGAGTCCTTATTTGTGTCAAGAACTTTGCATGCATTATGTGAGATCTTAAGTCTGTTATTGTGCTAGTTTTACAGATGAGGAAACAGACCCAGGCTTGACTAAAATCACCCAAATTTATAACAGGAGAGACCCTGTTCATCCGCAGGTGTATCTGACTTTAGAGCCTGCCCCCTGTGTTGCTCCATGGTCTTACACACTGTTGGCTTTTTGTGCCCACCCTTCAAGGGAAGTAAGACAAAGGTAGCAGGAGAGGATGGGCTCTGCTCTCACAAATGGATGTTTGAATGGAGAAACTGGGGGTGACAGCTATAAAAAAAAAAGAACAAAACAGTTCAAAATGCTTGGGTCAGTAAGGATAAGGGAATGCAACTGTTGAGAACAAAGCTGTGACTAAGTGACCCAGGCAAGGAGAATTTATCTAGCTGCTCCTAGACAGAGCATGTGACAGGTGGTAATAAAAAGAAAGTGACAGGTGTAGCTTATTCCCATGCACTAGCCCACCTATCCTTCCAAAAGAGCAAAGAGGAAAACAAAAAGGGATGCTTTGGGAGGGTTCCTGCTGGTGATTGCAACCTCCTGTTTCAGGACTCCACTATCTCGCCAGTGTTTGCTGTTCCCCTCTGGAGGAATCTTCTAGCCCCATTCACCCTCTGTAGAATTCAGATGGCTATTTCCAAAAATTAATTAGTTCATTAGTCTCTCTCAGTGACTGCAAATGATGAAAATTGCAAAGCATCTTTCCCTTCTTGCCGGCTGCACAGGTAGAGGTAAGTTTGCACTGTAGACTAGAAGTAGAAGAAGCAGACTCCCTTCTGCCCAGCTCAGGAGAAAAGGTAGACAGCTTTGCCACCTCCTTCCCTCGGTCTGGTCTTGTTCCACATCTTCTCTTGCAAACTGCATGAACAACATGATATCCATTGCATGATATCTCTTCCAAGTATCTGCCTCATAAGATTCCCGCCAATAAATGAGGTTTATCTAGAACTTGAAGATGATTGAAACAGAGAATTTGGGGCTCTTTGGAGGGTTTTGGGGTTTTCTAAGCTAGAGTGCTATATATAGTTGCTGCTTTCAAGTTCCTATCTACAGGGAAAAATGGTACTCTGCTTTCTCTAAGAAGATGCTTGAGGTCACCAGCTGGGCCCAGTCACCCAGACATGCCTACATCCAGATCAGCATGGGTTGGTGTTCAGAGGCCACAGGCATGATTGGTCTCCTGTGGAGGCAAATGGAATCCTTTCTGCTTCCCCTACCTGCCTTCACTCCCCTCTCACATCCAGTTTTCTTCCACATCTTTTCTCTGAATTGTTATTTTAATGAAGGAGTTACAGAGTGCTATCTAATAGTATGAAAATAGAACTAGCACCTGGCCTTCCACATTGCTCCTACAGAGTGTTTTTCTAACATTGAGTACCCATACTTTTACTGGTTTGGAATAAATATGTGCAGAGGGAAGAGCACTGGGCTTGCAGAGAAACAGAACACTCACATTACTGGAGCTTTGTGACCTTGGCCAAGTTACTGTTGTTTCCTCTTTTGTACATGAGGTCATGGGAAGATTTAAAAAGATATGTGGATGTGTTAGTGGTAACTTGTTATTAAAGACTTCGAGTACATTTAATATTATCAAAATTATTCCAAATCTTATGCCCTGGGTGGTAAGTTATGATTGCTGTAAACACCACCATTACATTTTTCATGCATTAAAAAAACATCAGAATGTGTCATTTGCATGGGTGGCAAATCAGTTCTTAAAATAGCTAAATCCCTTATTGAAGTAGCTTTTTAAAAAATCAGTCATTGGTAATGTCAACTTTGATCATTTGGTTAAGGTTTGTTTACCAGGTTTTTCTATGGTAAAGTTACTATTTTTCCACTTGACAATATAAAGTAATAGTTTGTAAAGAATACATCATCAAAAATGGGATGAACTGACACCATGTAACTCCTGATGAGATGCACAGACATCCTGCCCAAAATGTCTGAAGTGAATCAAATCATTAGAAAATATGACACAAGCCCAAAGAGCTGTCTACATAATTAGTGGCTGGGATTCTTCAAGAATGTCAGTGCTATGAAAGACAGTAAGGCTGAGGACCTATCCCCACATAAGGAGACCAAGAGACACGGCATCTAGATGCAACATGTGGTCCTGAATTAGATACCGAACCAGGAAAAATTGTTGTCAAAGATATTCTTAGCGAAATTCAATTGTGGTATATAGGTTAATTTATAATATCGTCTCAATGTAAAATGTCATGATTTTCACAATTAGACCATAGTTATGGACTTGAATGTCCTTGCTCTGAGGAACTATATACTGAAGTATTTACTAGTATAGGGGCAAGGTGTCTGCAGCTTACTATCACTCGTTTAAGGGGAAAATATATATGAAAAAAAGAGAATAATAAGACAAATGTGACAAATTCTAGCAACTGTTGAGTCTGGATGAAGGGTATGTAGATTTTTTTCTCTCTCCCATATCCTGGACTACTCTCTACTTCTGATTCTCAGTTTTCCATTTAATACACAGAATAATTTATTTTTTACCTAAACTCTCAGCACTGCCAATGTTTGAAGATATAAAAAAAAGTTATTATGGTTTTCTTCTAAACAAAGGTCCATCTATCTGAGGTTTTCAACTTTTGACAGCTGAAGAATTGGTGGAAGCTTTGACACTACAATTGTTCCTTTCATATGATTCAATATCTGGATGTGTTTGTAAGGATGGGAACAGTATAAAAATATATCCTCCTATCAACATGTATTATTTTACCCCATGGAAAACAAATGTGGTTACAATTAATTATTTGTTAAAAGAAGTAATTATTTTTATTTTCACTGCATTTTTCTTTCTGGAGAGACGTTCTTTTGTGAGGGAAAGTACATGGGACTTGGAGGCAGACAAATTTGTGTTCTTATCCTGACCTACTCTAAATGAGTTGTTTGACCTCGTCTAAAATATTTGTCCACTCAAGGGCCAGTTTCGTCATCTTTAAAGCAGGAGCAGAAATATCTAGGAGAGTGACATCATCAAAATGGCTGTATATAAATTTATAGTGCTTGTCTTCTCCAAGAAACATCAAATTGAAAAACTGTCTGTACAGAAAGAATACCTTCACAAGAGCCAAAAATTCCACGTGAGGAATTAAAGAAACTAGATGTACAGAAATGAGAAAAGACACATTGATGAGGGTAGAAAAGATATTCCCCCTCACCTCTTCCCCAAGCCTGAATAGCTCAGCATGGAGAGAGACACCCTCTGTGTGGGAAAAGGGGAGTAAAGTGAGTGCCAGACTTCACCGTGAACCTCAGCTCTGGACTGCCCATCACCAGGACTACTCCCACAGCTGTAGCTGGCTCCTGGTGGGCTCCCATGAAGCCAGGACTCTAGCATGCTCCACTGTTATTCAGTTCACAAGGCCCCATTTGGTTCCAGCTCCCAATCAACACACACAGACCAGACAGTCACTCATAAACCAGGATCCCAGGTGGGTTCAATGACAGGCCAATTACTGGGAACCAAGGCTTCTGACCCATCCCAGCACCAGGCCAGCTTCTGTGGCCCCAGGCAAGTCCTATGGACCCAAGCTGTGAGCCCACCCAACACTAGGCTGTTCCCATATACCCAAAGTCCAGGATGGCCTCTGAAGCCCCAGGTTACAGGCTCACCCTGGTGCCAGGCTAGCCCCCATGAGAAAAGAGGGCAGAAAGCTTATTTTTAAATAATAACCAAGAACCTCCCAAATCTGTGGAGAGATTTTAGACATCCAAGTTCATAAAGCTAGTCTGTCACCCCAAAATTTCAATTCAAAATGATCTTCTCTAAGACACATTATAACAAAGCAGTCTACAATCAAAGAGGAGATTTTAAAAGCCACAAGAGATAAAAATCCTCATATATATAGGGGAACCCCATGTTATCTTCTCAGCAGAAACATTGTAGGCCTGGAAAAAGTGGAATGATATATACAAAGTACTAAATTTAAAACTAAGAATACTTTACTTGGTGAAGTTTTCTCTTAGCAATGAAGGAGAAAGAGGTTTCCTAAACAAAAATGAGAAAGTTCTTCACTACTCCTCCTGCCTTACAAGAAATGCTGAAATAAATTTTTCAAGTTGAAATAATATTAATTAATAAAATGAAAATATAAAATACACAAAACATACCAGTAAAGGTAAGTACATAGTCAAATTCAGAATATTTTAATACTGTAACATAATTTTATGTTAATCAGTTATAGGACAAAAGTATTAAAAAGAACTGTAGCTAAAAGAGTTGGTCAATGAATACACAATGTAAAAAGAGGTAAATTGTGACACGCAAAAATTATGGAGGGCCAGGAGTAACATCATAGAGTTTTTGTATGTGATCAAATTGGTTTTTCTCAGCTTCAAATAGACCATTGTATCTAGAAAATATTTTATGTAAGCCTCATGGTAGCAAAAAAGCAAACACTGATATTAGATACACAAAATATAAAAAGAAGGGACTCAGAGCATACCAGTATGAAAAATCGGTTTCACAAAGAAAGGCAGAAAAAGAGGAAAAAAGAACAAGGGAACTACAAAACATCCAGAAAAGAATAAGATGGTATTAGAAAATCCTTACCTGTCAATAACTATATTAAACATAAATGGACTAACTTCTCCAATCAAAAGGCATGGTGTGGCTAAATGTATTAAAAATGAAGACCCAACTCAAGGCTGCCTACAAGACACTGATTTCAGATCTGAGGTCACACACAGGCTCTAAGTAAAGGTTATTTGTCCTGTCCTCAGTTTTTTCTTCTGTAAAATGGAGATTATTTTGAAGATTTGATGATATAATACATGTTTAGTGTTTGGCATGTATTAAGCACTAAATAAATGTTAATTACTATTATTATGATTATTGAAATTAGATACTAGACAGGGAAAAAAGCAAATTTAGGGGCTCAGCAGGATGGAACTCCATGTTAGCAATTATTGTTAATACTTGTGTAGAGTCTGGATCTTCTACTCGCAAGGTTGGTGTCAAGCACACTAGGCTGAATTATATCCCCAAATATTAAGCATCAGCTTAAGTACATTTCTCAAGCTTTTCTAACACCAGACTTTAAAAACAGTAACCAGGCAGTTGTTGATAAGTGATCAAGCCAATATATTTTGAGAAACTCAAGAAGGAAGGCACTTTCATCTTTACTCTATCTGGCTTTCATTTGAAAACTGACACTAATTTCACAGCATTTGAGCGTGAGAAAGATCATTTCAAGACCAACTGTTAAAAAAAACCTACAAGCGCTTCTTACTCCTGGGCCATTATACTTTCTAAATTAATCATTTCCAGTGTATATATATCTGCATTGGTGGTTACATTGGCTAATAAGTATATATTCCCTTACTGGGAGCTTTGCAGCCTTTTGCTCACTTAGTCATTCTGCTCACAAGGATATCACATTTTTGGTTTTAAAAGATCTTGGCCTTCATTCTGATTAGACCTCTAGTCAAACAGTTCTTTCATTTCCTGTGGGTATTTAATTAGTCTTGGCAGGTTCTCCACCAATAACAACTTTAACATTTCAAGTAATATGTATTATCATTTACAATGTGATAGGCATTGTGTCATGAGTTGAGAAAGCATGCATTAAGAAAAACAACTATGAAGGCATGCCTTAACTACTGGGGGCATAGCCAATTATGATACTTTTGTGCAGTTTAGAAGTTGACAGTATCCTTGGAGGTTGTTTGGTTCAACTGATGGCGGAAAAAGATATCCCCCATCCAGGTACTGCTCCAGTTTTTTTTTCTTCCTCAACACACTTAAAGAGTTTCCAAAGTATGTACGTTCCTCCAGTTTTTCACCTCCCACTTCATTCTGGCTTTTGTTTCCGTAACTTTCTGGCAGTTACTCTCCGAAGTCCCTCAGTGTAACCCAAATCTCCACTCCCATGCAATCTTTGCACTGAGCACTTTCACTTGACTTTGAGCAATGTTGACCTCTAGGCTCTTAAGACAGTCCTTCAATCTACCTGTTGCAGTATTCTCCTGTTTTTATCCGCACCTTTGGTCACTTTTCCTGAAAGCCTTTCCAGTGATTGTTCCTGAACTAAACAGACATCAAAAACTCAGAGTTCCCCATTCCCAACCGTTGTCCCAGTCTAGGTCTTCTCCCTGTGTCATATTTTCATTGCTTGTGGCTTAATTAGCACATCAAAGGCTATGACTTTCACGCTGATAGTTCCAAGGTAAATATTTTTTCCAGGCTCTAGATTTCTACCTCATTAGCCAATCTCTGATTTAACATTTCTACATGATGTTTCCTAGGTAAAGCAACCCCATATATCTCAAACTGAATTCATTTTTTTCCCAGAAAATATACTTATTTCTATTGGTTTCTATCTCAGTAAGGGCCACCTCCAACTTACAGCTGTTACCTCAGTCATCTTGGACATCTCCCTCATCTCAGATAATTGCCTAATAATATTCCAATCTAGGAGATATCACCTCTAAATAATTGTTGAATACAAGCACTTATTTACATCTTCATGGCATATTACTAATTCAAACTACAAAATGTTTCCCATGGAAGCTTTCCAGAATTTTCTAACAGGTCTTCACCCTGCTCTTGTCCCTCTTCGCCTAGTCTTCCAACAAGAGTGATTTTTTTAAATGCCTTTCTGAACCTGTAACTCCCCTTATTAAAATCCTTCAAAGGCTTCCTGTTGTTCCTAAGATATAGACCAGCTTTAATATGACTTGGTAGTACTTACATATCCTCGTTGGTTCTTCTCTAAATCCACAGCCTTGTCTCATGTCACCTATGTCCTCATTCACTTCCTCTCAATCATTTGTATCCTCACTCACCCACAGTACATGAGGTTCCTCCCCATCTGATTATTTCACCTGTCATGCTTCCTTTCCAGGTAACTGTTACACAACTGTCAAGTCTTGGCCTAAATGTATTTCCTTACTGAGACTTCTCCTAATACTCAGACTATTTTGGGTGTCTCATTTATATACTCTCTTTTCACAATATACTTATTGCCATTAAAAATACATAGGAAGTTGTATAACAATATGTTTTATTCTGTTTCTCTGATTGACTATAAGAACTATGAAAGGGGGCGGTGCTATCTGTATTAGAAATTTTTCTATCTTCATCCCTAGCACCATCTAAAGTTATTTGTTGAATGAATAAATGAGTTAGCCATATAGCTTCTGCTTAAATGTTTTAAGCATTTAACAGAAAATTGCATTTCTCCCAATTACTTAGTCTCCATGTTGCTCACTAATGTGGGGATGAACAATGCCTAACTGGCAGTTTTGTTGTAAAGAGTTAGTGTATTTCATATCCATTAATACGTGAAATTCTGCAGGAGCAGGCATTCAGAGCATGTCAGGCAAATGAACGGAATATGCAAGTGGACATGGGGAAAACTCGGGACTGGCACTTTTGAATCCCCCACATGCCATTTTCTAAAAAGAAAACCATGGTTGCAAAGTGGGCAACCTGCACATCAAGACTGGAAAAAGAGATGGGGGGAGAACTTATGGATTAATTTCAACATGTTCCTATTTGAAGAGTAGCACGTTTACTAGTGGTGTGCTCTAGGGGGAAGCATGCCTGCTTTTTGAACCCTCTCTTTCAAGTAGACTGAATCAGACTCACAGAACTGTTGTCTGACATCCACAAACAGAATGGACTATTGGGTTTGCAAGGTAGCCACCCAGGTGCTCAGCACTTTTGTCGACTGTCACAGCACTTATCTAGAGAGCTGAGAACACAACTTCAACGCCACCTTCATTTAATTAATTCACCCAAAATGATTTCCTTTGTAGGGACTGTGGTGAGCACTCATGAAAGAATGCTAAATCGGGCAAACCTCAGCACATCTGGTACTCTTCCTCACTCCCCCGCAGAAGGGAGGGCCAGGTGCCTTTCTAGGAAATAAGAGTTTTCTGAATTGTTCTATTCTTGTACATTACTCAATGGTGGCAGTAGCCAAAGTGATTCGAAGAAGGCAAGTAATAAATAGCCACGCACCTACCTACCTAAAACATATCCTGGTAAGGATTCTCTGTTCCTTCTCCCAATTCTCTCTTCTTTCTCCTCCCACTCCCTTTAAAGTATATTGGTTTCATACATAGATGCAATAACAAACATCATCCTCACTACCCACCACCCTCACTCTGAGTCACTAAGCAGATTATTCCATTTCGATTTTGTTGTGAAAAAAGTAAGAGTTGAGGAAAGGCAGTGCAGGGGTAGACTTGTGAGATGAAGCGTTCAAGTCAGATGGACCTCTTTTGAATCATGCTGTGTCCTGCACGCAGTGTGATCTTGGACAAGCTGCTTGAGCTTTTCAGAACTCAGTTCCTCCTTTCTACAACGGGTATACATGGTAATGTTCTTACTGTTGTGAGTCGTTTCCCATCTGATCATACAAACCACTTAATATAGAATCTGACATATAACTTCTCCAAGGAGGACATGCAAAGGCCCAGAGACATATGAAATGATGCTCAGCATCACCAGCCATCAGAGAAATGCAAATTAAAACCACAATGAGATACCACTTTACACTGGTCAGAATGGCTATCATAAACAAATCAACAAACAACAAATGTTGGAGAGGTTGCGGAGAAAAGGGAACCCTAGTGCACTGGAGGTGGGAATGCAGACTGGTGCAGCCACTGTGGAAAACAGTATGGAATTTCCTGAGAAAACTAAAAATGGAACTGCCTTTTGATCCATCAATTCCACTGCTGGGATTGTACCCTAAGGGTCTTGAAATACCAATTCAAAAGAACCTATGCACCCCACTTTTCATAGCAGCCCAGTTTACAATAGCCAAGTGCTGGAAGCAACCTAAGTGCCCATCAGTAAATAAATGGATCAAAATACTGTGGTACATTTACACAATGGAATTCTATGCAGCAGAGAGAAAGAAGGAGATCCTACCCTTTGCGACAGCATGGATGGAACTGGAGAGCATTATACTAAGTGAAATAAGCCAGGCAGTGAAAGAGACACCATATGATCTCACCTATAATTGGAACCTATAAGTGGAACAAAACAAGCAAGTAAAATACAACCAGAGACATTGAAATAAAGAACAATATGAAAGTTACCAGAGAGGAGGGGGAGAGGGATAATAGGGGAAGAGCCATCAAGGAACATGTATAAAGGACACATGGACAAAGCCAAAGAGGGTAGATTTGAGGGTGGGAGGTGGGGAAGGGTGGGGCGGGGGAACACGGTGCAGTGAAAGTGGAGACAACTGTACTTGAAGAACAATAAAAAAATAAAAATAAAATAAAATTTTTTTTAAAGAATCTGACATATAATAAGTGCTTAGCAAGTATTACTTATTTACCTTCTAAAGATTTTGATTTTGATAGTCCCACAGTAGTTAGCAAAGGGGTTCAAATTCTTTAAACAATAATTTATTATTCTAGGATTCTCTTTCTTCAGCTTTCCCCTACCTGCCATAGTCAGAGAACCTTGGAGATAAATTAGTGAAACAAATTCTACCACTTATAGGCATTGTTGAAAGAATCTAAGGAAAGCCTGGATTATAGAGGGTATCCAGGCCTACACAGAACTCATTTCATCAATTTATTTCTATTTCTGATGTTTGATGACTGACTTTAGTTACATTTGTGTAGAAAACATTATTAAACATTTACCACATGTACGGTCCTATTTGGAGTTGTGTCCCTTCAAAATTCTTATGTTGAAGCCCTAACCCAGGCACCTTTGAATGTGACATTATTTGGAAACAGGGCCACTGCACATGAATTAGTTAAACTGAGGTCATTAGGGTGGACCCTAACCCAGTATGACTAATATCCTTATTAAAAGGGACCATTTAAACACAGAGACACACATACTGGAAGAACACCATGGGAGGATGACCACAGAGGTCAAAGTGAAGCTTCTACGTGGCAAGGAGTGCCCCAGATTGCCAGCACTCCACCAGAAGCTAACAGATAAGTACGGACACCTTCTCTCTCACAGGGTTCCCTCAGTGGAAATCGGCCCTGCCAACACCTTGATCTTGGACTTCAAGCCTCCAGAATTCGAGGCAAAAAAATATTGTTGTTTAAGCCACTCAGCTTGTAAAACTTTGTGACAGCAGCCCTAGCAAATAACACAGGCCAAACACATAACATGTTGAAAGTGGTGCATGCAAGGGGAAGACACTGAAGTATTTTTTCTGCTACAAGAGGAGTTGAGCCTACTTCCCCAGGGGGGGCAGCACATATTTGTGGAGATGGCTAGTGGCAGAGTTTCATTCCATCATGCACCCCAGCTTCCACAATATACTTTTTAAATCTTTAATGCAGCACTGACTTGTAATGTGTGTATTTCTCCTTTAGTATAGGAGATGCATTAATGAGTTTATCTCTACGCTTTCCTTGCGCCATACATGGCACAAGAAAAGATGAAGAAAGAAGGATGAAGCAAGAGAGGGCAAACAGAATAAAACAGTCGAAGAGAAAGGGGCCTCTTCCTTAACATCCAAAGCGAGAGTGCCCTGACCTCTTCCCAGGAGTCTCTGGTGTGGAATGTCACTCCCAATATCCCTATCTCTTAAGTGCTCTTGGTTCAAGAAAATTGCTTTTTTTTTCATTTTTTAAAATATATTTATTGATTATGCTATTGCACTTGTCCCATTTCCCCCCCCGACTCCACTCCATCCTGTCCACCCCCTCCCTCCCACATTCCCCCCCTATAGTTCATGTCCATGGGTCATACTTATAAGTTCTTTGGCTTCTACATTTCCTACACTATTCTTACCCTCCCCCTGTCTATTTTCCACCTATCATCTATGCTACTTATTCTCTGTACATTTCCCCCCCTCTCCCCCTCCCACTCCCCTATTGACAACCTTCATGTGATCTCCATCTCTATGGTTCTGTTCCTGTTCTAGTTGTTTGCCTAGTTTGCTCTCGTTTTTGTTTTAGGTGTGGTCGTTAATAACTGAGTTTGCTGTCATTTTTACTGTTCCTATTTTTGATCTTCTCTTTCTTAGTTAAATCCCTTTAACATTTCATATAATAATGGCTTGGTGATGATGAACTTCTTTAACTTGACCTTATCTGAGAAGCACTTTATCTTCCCTTCCATTCTAAATGATAGCTTTGCTGGATACAGTAATCTTGGATGTAGGTCCTTGTGTTTAATCTTGGGTAATGTAATGATGATGTGCCTTGGTGTGTTCCTCCTTGGGTCCAGCTTCTTTGGGACTCTCTGAGCTTCCTGGACTTCCTGGAAGTCTATTTCCTTTGCCAGATGAGGGAAGTTCTCCTTCATTATTTGTTCAAATAAGTTTGCAATTTTTTGTTCTTCCTCTTCTCCTTCTGGCACCCTTATAATTCGGATGTTGGAATGTTTCAAGATGTCCTGGAGGTTCCTAAGCCTCTCCTCATTTTTCCAAGTTCTTGTTTCTTCATTCTTTTCTGGTTGGATGTTTCTTTCTTCCTTCTGGTCCACACTGTTGATTTGAGTTTCAGTTTCCTTCGCATCACTATTGGTTCCCTGTACATTTTCCTTTGTTTCTCTTAGCAAAGGCTTCATTTTTTCGTCTGGTTTTCGAACAGATTCAACCAATTCTGTGAGCATCTTGATAACCAGTGTTTTGAACTGTGCATCTGATAGGTTGGCTATCTCTTCCTCACTTAGTTGTATTTTTTCTGGAGCTTTGAAGTGTTCTGTCATTTGGGCCTTTTTTTTTTTTTTTTTTTTTGGTCTTGGTGCGTCTGTTACTTAAAGGGGCAGAGCCTTAGGTGTTCCCCGGGGCGGGGTAACGCTGGTCACTGCGCTGTGACGCTGTATGTGGGGGAGGGGCCAAGAGGGAGCAATGGCACCCACTCCCCTCTCCTCCAGACTTCAGTCCTTCACTCTGATACCCACAATCAAACTGGGCCCCTCTGGTGCTGGTTCCCGAGTGGGTGGGCCTGTGCACACTCTAGGCCCCTGTGGGTCTGTCCAACGACCTCTCCTGTGAGGCTGGGAGTCTCTCCTGCTACCGCCCCAACCCCCACGGGCGTTTTCAATGAGAGGTTTGAGGCTTTATTTCCCCTCGCTGGAACCCTGGGTTGTGTGGTCTGCTTCGCTCCCTGCCGTTCGTCCGGTTTACCTATGCGCAAATGTGGTGCCACGGGGTGCTACCCACCGCTCTGCCTGCCCCGTTCTCCGCCACTCTGAGTCCAGCCCTCTCAGTTTATCTGTGTGAATGTGGGGCCACAGGATCTGCTAGTGCTTGGACTGCCTGCGCTGTTCGTCCCACACTCCACCAGTCTCAGTCCCGCCACAGCCATGCGAGTCCTCTCCACCCCGGTGCCCGTCTCCACCCCTCCTACCGGTCTGGATGAATGTTTATTTTTTATTTCCTTGGTGTCGGACCCCCTTGCTGGTCGATTCTCTGTCAGTTCTGGTTGTGCGAGGAGGCACAGTGTGTCTATCTACGCCGCCATCTTGGTTCTCAAGAAAATTGCTTTTAATTTGAAATTAAATTTATATTCCTGCAACTACTAGAACTTTGGTCTTATATCTTCTCCCTAGAATAAGACCCAATAATGTGTGATCCCCTTTCTCCTTCTAGTACTTTAGGTCGTTGAAGATTGATAAAAAGTGACCCAGAGACTACATTCTGGAGATTAAACTAAGCTCTCGACTGCAATGGTTTCTGGATCCGTTCATATTCACTGAGGGTCCACTATGTGCAAGGCTCTGTCATATACACTCATGTCATCTTGGCAACACAACTGCAACACAGGTGCTCTTTCCATTGACGAATAAGGAACCTACAGAGTAAGCCAGCTAAGAAGTGATTTTTCTGAGGTCACACAGTTGAGATGTGGCAAATGTGGGGTTCATACACTAGTCTATTTGACATTAACCCAGGCTGTAGTTGCACAAAACCAGACATAAAATTTTTTGAAAGGTGAGTCTGATTTACCCTCTGTCTCTGACCTGCACTCTTGCATTAGGAAGGGGACTGAGGTTCATGACTGCATTAATAACAACTGGGGCCTTAGCCTACCCAAACAAGGCCTATTCAACAAGATTAGGCACCAGATGGCATGTGGTGTTGGATGCCAATAGATCTGATAGTGCCAGGCAAAACAACCTTGACTGGCAGCTGTTCCTTTGTCCAGCTGTCCAACAGATGGGAGATGAGCAGCAAAGTGGCCTAACTGGCACCAAATATATCTGCTTTTTAAATGCTATTTGAATGTCAGGGCAATGAAACTGGTGAGTGATGCTGTCTCTAAAATAGGGGCAGGCCTATACAACTATCCAAAATTCCCCCAGTATTGTGTAGTAGGAAAGAGACTGGTTTCAAGGTGAGGTGTCTGGGTTTCACCCTAGACCTGTCATTCACATACTATGTAAACTGGGGCTGCTCACTTGGATTCTAAGGGCTCAGTTTCCTTATTTATGAAAACCTTTCACACTTTTGTCTGATGATCAAATTGGAGGATGTGTTTGAAAGTAAGTGAAAATGCAAAACGTACAAGAGAGCATAAATACAATAGAAGCTTAGGTATTTTAAGAATAAGAACAATTATCTGGGAAATGGAAGGAAAAACAGAGCATTTGGGTAAAATTATAAAAGAGGATTCCCCCCACACACACACACACAATTTAAAAGAGCAGGTCAGTGGACTCATTGTCCTCTGTACAGATCTGTAAACAGCTCATCTACATTAAACAGCGGGGCACTGAGTTTCTATGAAGTTGACTTGTCATTGGTTCTACTCATATTTCAGGAAACTACAAAACTTTTTTTTCATTTGGACTGTGGTTTGTTTTTCTCATTTTGAACCCTGACTAAACTGTAAGGTTACAGTCCTTCTTTGTAAACTTCACTGGGGTGGATGTGGTGCCGTTGTTAAGGAATAGATAAGATGCAAATATATTGCAGTTCAGCAACTGCTTTTCATGGAACTGTGGATTATTCCTGAATGATCGTGGGAAGTTATCTTGACTCACTAGTATTGAAATTATGATGACAACTAGCTGTCTATGCTATAACCATAAGAAGTTAGAATTTGGAGGTGCCCACAAAACTATATAAATGAAAACTCTCATTAAAAAGAGAAGAAACTAATAGAGAGACAGGATGGAAAAAAGAGTACAGATATTAATGGAGCATTGTAGACTTTTCTTGCTTCCTGCAACTAGATGTGATTTGTTCATCTTTTAATTTCCCATTGGAATTGTCCATTTCCCTGTTATAGTTGTGTATGTGCCCATCTGTATTTGGGCACAGAAGAAAATCTTTAAATTCAGTCTTCAAATATAAATTCTGGTGCTGTTCAGATTGGGACTAGGAGCTTCTCATCAAGTCATTAGAGTCAGCATAGGCTAGTCTACCATGCACCAATGTGAGGCATAGAGCAGTTGACTATTTCACAGGACAAGATTCTCTCTTGTGATACTTATTCTCACATGTGTGTCAGTCTCTTCCTTTAGGTTGAAAGTTCCTTGGAGGTAGCCACAGTTTTTGCTCTGCATTGCCATATTTAATTCTCACATCACTTCTATGAATATAACAATGTTGACAGATCTAATAATGCAACATTTAATTAGAAGTATCACTTTTTTTTTTTTTTTACAAAAAATCAAGTATATGGAAACAAACCCTCTCACTTTGGAGGCACACAACTTTAGGGGGATTATTTGGGGAGATAATTTAGAATTTAATTTGAGAAGAGTCATTACCACCTGAAGTTTATGCATTGTACAGATTTGGGAAGTAATGGACAAAGAAATAGTCACAGTAGAGGATATTTAACAGCTGAATATCTTGTCAAAGTGGAAAATTTCTATAGTAAAGACTGAATTTTGTGTCTTTCTAAAACAAGACAAGAGTTTTCTTGTTTTGCATTGACTGATGTAGTTTGTTTAGCATTAACTGGTCTGAAATTAACCATTATGATGAGTACATTGTCCAGTTTGTCAAAGAACAGTGAAACAAGACCAAACATGTAAGAGAAAGTGGGAGAGGGAGAGGGAAGGGGCAAGGGAGAAGTAGAGGGAGAGGGAGAGAGAACAGTGTTAGTGTTTGGTTCATAGTTTGCAAAGATGGCCTCAATAAATTTTTACATCCTGATACTTCCCATTGCAATGTGACTTTTCTATTTCTTCCATCAAGTTGTGGTGTTAGCTGTGCCTCCCCTGGAATCTGGACTGGCCCTATAACTTGCTTATGCCAGTTGAATGCATCAGGAGTGACATAAGACCTCAGTTTCAAGAGGTTTGCCATTTTTATTCTTGTTCCTCTGGAAAGCTTTCGCCATCATGTAAAGAAGATGGGTCTAGCAGTTTGGAAGAACAGATGCTATGTTGAGTGCAAGCAGATCACCCCAGCCCCTGGACCAATTTATCAACAGACAGTATCATTTGCCAGAAATGTCAGTGAGGCCAGCTTGGACCACTCAGCCTTCACTGGGCCATTGAACGCATGAATGACTTCAGGTGAGACCAGCAGAAAAAGCATCCAGCGGAGTCACACCCAAGTTGTTGGATCAAAGAATCAAGTAGATAATCAAGAAACTGTAGCTATTTTTATGTGCAGAACCAACATTGCTGACTTTCAAGACATAGAGCTCAGCATACTTTTAATCCATTCTAAATGTATTTGAGCCACGGACATGCTAGCATTAATTCTTCACCAATTCAAGACAATTTTAATAATAAAATATTTATGTTAGACTGTATTCTTTAAGTATCAGTTTTCATATAGATACTGTGTAGGACTCATAACACACATCAATTAATTCACAAGGCACATCTTCAATCGTGCCCAACAGATGTCTGTATTTATTATGTGTTCCAACTGGTTCCTGACCTCAAATTATGATTTCTTCCCCGGAAGGAAATCATGCATAAGAAGAAATCACCAGTTCAAAGAGGATACACTTCTCTTTTTCCAGGGATTATCCCTACTGCTTGTTTTCACGTCTCTCTTCTCTACTCCTGAGTTCACGGACTTCCTGCCAAGGAGTCTGGGTATGACTCTGGCAATGGTCGATGTGTTTAGAGTCCTGGTATTCTATTGTCATGCTCCCACACATTGCACTTTTCTAGGTCTGTCTGCTCCAATTACTCTGCTCACATCTGACGAAATGTCATACCTTTTCTTCTTCCTCATGGCAGGGAGGGCAGTGCTGGTCTACCAAGATGAATGAGTTTCTCCTACAAAAGTTTCATGATGCTTCTTTGCATGAGGAGAAGAGTAGAGTCCAGAGACCAGAATCCACTTTCTTTTAATGCATGTATTGTTTAGGTTTGAGGGAGGCAAGTACAGCTTCTCCACCCCCTATCTTAGGGTTACCACAGAATTCTAAAAATTGGAACCTAACCAAGCCATAAGTTTGAGGGACATTAAACCCTGGGAAAGGAAGGATGTGATCTGTCAGTGAAACTGGTGGGATGAAACGTATGAAGCTTTTGTGGCTTCATGACTTGATCATTAAGGAGTGGTTTTAACATCAAAAGATGGCTTTTAACTCATATTTGGCAAAATGCCTGTATCACAAGAGTTTGTGGCAATTGAAAAGCTCAGAAACTATTGTAAATATTTCCCAATGAGGTAACTTCCAGGAAAGGAAAAAGATACTTTATTACCAAGGATATTTAATTTATTTAAAAACTATTTGAGAAGCCCTTACCTTATGGTAAATACTATAGTCACATATATAAATATCACAGAATAGTTTCTTCTTCAAAGAATATATAAACTAGTATAGGCATAGACATTTAAACCAGCAACTGAAAAATAGAATGGAAAGGACGATTCATTCAATTATTGTTCTTCTTATAGTTCTAATAACAAATAAATATATAGAAAACTAATGGAAGGGCAGGGGAAGGATTACTTAACTCTATTGGGGATAATCTTTAAATAAGAGGGGACATAGTATTTACAGGAGAATTCTATTTTGGCAAAGGATAACATTAGGTACATGGCAAATAATAAATCTATTATTGTTATTATTATTATTTTATAATTATTATCAGAGGAAGTAGATCTATGATAAGTTTTGAAGAGTGAATTAACACACAGGAGGGAAAAGGAGGGAATCGCAGGCAAGAAAATTCCAGCAAGAATTACATTCCATTATTCCATCACAAAATAAGAAATAATTCAATATTTCTGGGAGATAAAATGTAAGTGAGATAATCCTGTATGGGTAGTCAGGGAACATCTTAAAGGATCCTGAGCACCGGACTAAGGAGTTGATACTATATCCTACTGAGTATGGCAAGTCAATAATGGGTTTGGATTACTTTAGGGGCATGATCAGCTTGCATTTTCGCCTAATTACCTTGGTAATGGGAACGAAGTGTGGAAGAGAGGCAAGAAACAGAGAAAGTGCAGAGATATCTGGTAAAGTGAAAATAACCAAGAATCTAATGACTTTATTTTTAGGTTTATACTCTAGGGAAAACCATACATAGTACAGTAGTTGTTTATTTGTTGCAAGATTGTTAAAAACTTTTTCTTTTTTTAAATATATTTATTGATTATGCTATTACACTTGTCCCATTCCCCCCCCCCACTCCACTCCATTGTGCCCACCCCCTCCCTCCCAAATTCCCCCCCTATAGTTCATGTCCATGGGTCATACTTATAAGTTCTTTGGCTTCTACATTTCCTACACTATTCTTACCCTCCCCCTATTTTCCACCTATCATCTATGCTACTTATTCTCTGTACCTTCCCCCCCCTCCGCCTCCCCCTCCCACTCCCCTAATGACAACCCTCCATGTGATCTCCATTTCTGTGGTTCTGTTCCTGTTCTAGTTGCTTGCCTAGTTTGCTCTTGTTTTTGTTTTGGGTGTGGTCATTAATAACTGTGAGTTTGCTGTCATTTTTACTGTTCCTATTTTTTATCTTCTCTTTCTTAGTTAAATCCCTTTAACATTTCATATAATAATGGCTTGGTGATGATGAACTTCTTTAACTTGACCTTATCTGAGAAGCACTTTATCTTCCCTTCCATTCTAAATGATAGCTTTGCTGGATACAGTAATCTTGGACGTAGGTCCTTGTGTTTAATCTTGGGTAATGTAATGATGATGCGCCTTGGTGTGTTCCTCCTTGGGTCCAGCTTCTTTGGGACTCTCTGAGCTTCCTGGACTTCCCGGAAGTCTATTTCCTTTGCCAGATGAGGGAAGTTCTCCTTCATTATTTGTTCAAATAAGTTTTCAATTTTTTGTTTTTCCTCTTCTCCTTCTGGCACCCCTATAATTCGGATGTTGGAACGTTTCAAGATGTCCTGGAGGTTCCTAAGCCTCGCCTCATTTTTCCAAGTTCTTGTTTCTTCATTCTTTTCTGGTTGGATGTTTCTTTCTTCCTTCTGGTCCACACTGTTGGTTTGAGTCCCAGTTTCCTTTGCATCACTATTGGTTCCCTGTACATTTTCCTTTGTTTCTCTTAGCATAGGCTTCATTTTTTCATCTGGTTTTCGAACAGACTCAACCAATTCTGTGAGCATCTTGATAACCAGTGTTTTGAACTGTGCATCCGATAGGTTGGCTATCTCTTCCTCGCTTAGTTGTATTTTTTCTGGAGCTTTGAAGTGTTCTGTCATTTGGGCCTTTTTTTTTTTTTTTTTTTTTTTTGGTCTTGGTGTGTCTGTTACTTTAAGGGGCAGAGCCTTAGGTGTTCACTGGGGCGGGGTAACGCTGGTGGCTGCGCTGTGACGCTATACGTGGGGGAGGGGCCGAGAGGGAGTAATGGCACCCACTTCACTCTCCTCTGGATTTCACTCTTTCACTCTGCTACCCACAATCAAACTGGGCCCCTCTGGTGCTGGTTCCCGAGTGGGTAGGCTTGTGTACACTCTAGGCCCCTGTGGGTCTCTCCAACGACCTCTCCTGTGAGGCCGGGAGTCTCTCTTGCTGCCGCCCCAACCCCCACGGGCGTTTTCAATGAGAGGTTTGAGGCTTTATTTCCCCTCGCTGGAACCCTGGGTTGTGTGGGCTGCTTTGCTCTCCGCTGTTTGGACGGTTTATCTGTGTGCGAATGTGGGGCCGCAGGGTCTGCTAGTGGTCAGACTGCCTGCCCCGTTCGTCCCACACTCCGCCAGTCTCGGTCCCGCCACGGCCACGCCAGTCCTCTCCTCCCCGGTGCCCGTCTCCACCCCTCCTACTGGTCTGGATGAATGTTTATTTTTTATTTCCTTGGTGTCAGACTTTCTTGCTGTTCGATTTTCTGTCAGTTCTGGTTGTGCGAGGAGGCGCAGTGTGTCTACCTATGCCGCCATCTTGGTTCTCCCCTGATTGTTAAAAACTTTTAAAAAAATTCATTGACTTTAGAGAAAGAGTATGGGAGAGAGAAACATCAATTTGTTGTTCCACTTAGTTATGCATTCATTGGTTGATTCTTTTTAAAAATTTTTACTTATTTATTTTTAGAGAGGAAGGAAAGGAGGGAAAAAGAGAAAGAATCATCAGTGTGTGGTTGCCTCTCATACACCCACTACTGGGGACCTGGCCTGCCACCCAGGCATGTGCTCTGACTGGGAATTAAACCAGTGGCTCTTTGGTTCACTGGCCGCCATTCAATCCACTGAGCCACACCAGCCAGGGCTCATTGGTTGATTCTTATAAGTGCCCTGACCAGGGATTGAACCTGCAACCTTGGCGTATGGGGATGATGCTCTAACCAAATCAGCTACCTGGTCATGGCTGCAACATTGTTTATAACAGGAAAAACATCAGGCCCAATTTAAATATCTATCAGTAGACAATACATGAACGGTCTAGTCTAGCAAAAGAATTATTAGAACATTATGCAGTAAAATAAATCAGTTAAATCTACTTTTATTAACAAGAGTTAACTACACGAGTTAAACACAACAAATTGTACAATCTACTGCCTTTACAAACATTTAAGAAATAATATGTTTATGGACACATATACACAAATGTATAGACAAAAACTTGAAAGAAAGTCACCAAATTCCTTATAGTTACGTCATGGGAAGGAAGAAGCGGCATGAGATTGGAGAGGAAAATAAAGATGATTTCAAATTTATCTTGGATGTTCTGTTTTATGATAAGTAAAATGTTAAAGCAAGCATGACAATATACTAGCACTTGTGATCCTTAGTGCGTGAGGGCATGAATTTTATTTTCAATAGGTTCTATGCTTGTGACACATTTTAAAATACAGTATGTGTGTGATTTTGTTTAGTGTCTCTGTGTGTGTGCACACACAAGGTCCAAGGTGTCAAACTGTTGTTGAGAAAGTCTGAGTATATTGAGGCTCACCCTCTATCAGCTCCCAAAGGCAGGAAATGGCTGAGAGTGAGAACAATAACTTCAAGTTGGGCCCAAGAACAGTGTGGGGGGCGAGGCACACACTCTAGTTGCCAAGTCTTTGAAATAACACTGAGGTTCCTCATTGTGTTTGAATAGGAAATCAATGAAGATCAAGTAATGCTATTAGTTCAGGAGATGGAGGAAAGTTTCCAAGGGAGGTTAATGACTGGGAGGCAGCATGGGGTGAGTACAAGAACCCAAAGATCTGGAGCAGGAGTGAGTCAGGCCTGTGGTTTCGGGGAAATGGGACAGCACCTTTGTCACTCTGGGCAAACAATTTTGCTTCACCTCCTACCTTCTCTCACAAATGGCCTTGACACTCTGTTTTTGAGAGAGGGATGGAAAATGAGAACTTCATAGTCATTTTTTGTTGTTGTTATTAAAAACACAGTGAAAGACCCTAAGAAGTGAAAAACCATGGTAAACAAGATTGGTTTCAAAATCCAGTACCCATGTAGGTAATTTGAATTTTCAATTCAAGTCAGCAAACAGCCAACATATTTTTTCTTTTGCCAAGTATGTCTTAAATGTTATTCTTGGTATGCAGAAGGTGCAAAATAAAAGGAAATATGATTTTTGCATTCAAGAGAGCTTACAGTCTAACTATTGTACAGGAAGTATACACATAGAGGCATATGATCAGTGTAAACCATGCCATAACACTCCAAAGAGAAAGTCACACAAGTATTACAAAATAAGGTAAAAGAATATGCATAGGATTTTTATTTTTGCTAGCAGTTAGAAAGGTGGCAAAGTTTCAACAAGGGGAGATAAGAGGAAAGTATATTTGGATAGAAGGAACAGCACTGAGAAAACCCAAAGGGAAAGCAAATTACAGGAGACTGTTCTGCGTGGCGTGGGCCTGAAGCGGGGTGCAGCCAAGAGGAGGGCCCCAAGAAGGGATTTGTAATGGGGTCCAGAACTCAAGGTGTCCAGGAAATATTAGAAAATATATATAGGATGTCCTCACCCCCACAAGCCTGAGCCAGGGGGGATGGGACACATGGAACAGGGCCATTCAGAGCTGTTTTGGGTAGCAACAGCTTTGCAGCCAACCCCTGGCATGGTTATTTAACATATCTATAACCTTTAACTGGTTTCATACATATGTTAAATAGCTGTGGCCATGCTTTGAGCCAGGGGGATGGGAGCAAATTCCACCCAAGATGGGACTGGGAAACAACTCCCCCTGGTTACAGGGCCTGCGTGAGAGCTTGGAGATGATTGGCTCCATGCCATAGGGCCACACCTGCCCGAACTTAAAATTGCAGACCAGTAAAGCTGGAAGAATACGGGGATGCTGGCAGGTGTAACTGACTGTAGGAGGAGTCGGAAATGGGGCTGCAAAGGAAGATGGGCGCTGGGATTTAAACCTAGGTGCGGCAGCCTTAGAGGGGGAGGACCACGCAGTCCTGAGGGGAAAGGAAGAGGATCACGCAGTTCTGGAGTGAATAGGAAGGACCATGCGGTTCTGAAGGAGAGTGGAGAGGACCATGTGGTTTTGGAGTACTTCTTTTTGCCATGCGGCTTAGGCAGCAGGAGAGACTTTGCCAGGAAGAAAAGGGGAGAAAGGGCTCTTGCTGGTGGGCCATGAGAAGGTGCCACATGGCTTTGGATTAACTGGAGATTGCAGCAGCCACACAGCTGATGGTGCCAGGAGCCTGAATCACAGACTTCTACTTCTTTTCCTGAGATACGGTACCCCGAACTGGGCACAGGGAGAGGGAAGGACTGTGCATCTGTGGGTATTCTAGAGGACTTTAGTATCTTATTGAAGACATTAAGTCATTACTCTAAGTTTGTGTAACTTGTAAATAAACAATTCCTTTTCACCAGTCTCTGGCATTGAGAGACGTCTTTCCTCCGGCGGCGGGCATTTCGAACCTAGCAGGTGTGTGTGTGTGGGGGGAACCTCCAGAGACAGAAAGGGGGAATCCTTTCTGTAATAATTTATCGTGAACCACCCCCGTCTGCTCTGTAACAGGCCCAGCTCCCTCTCAGAAAGGCCAGTGGAAAGCGAGGTCCAGCACACAGGATCCACGCCCATGGATAAGTTCTCCCGTGGGGAACCAGGCCTGCATTGTACCTAGGCTGCTTTGAGACTTGCTTTTGCTAAAACTTCCCCAACGTGAATGGGAGCAAACGTTCACTGCATATCTTTAAAGAAACTTCCTAAAATCCATGCTAAACCTTCCAAGGATGAGTGTAACCAGTTCAACCACTTTTCCCTTTACATTTGCAAATGTCCTTCCTTTTTGATGTAATTAGCAACATCCTCTCCTTTGTTTTCTGTAACCACCTAAAGGGAATCTGTGCATAGTAAATGAGGACCATCCTCAATGTGATGTACCCAGAAAAGCAATAAAAGCCTGTCAAGGCAAGGGTCGGGGTGCTCTCCCCTTGAGAGAGTGGCCATGCTGTCCCTTTTCCTCCACAGGACTTGGTAGTCCCTGTGCATTTGTCTCGTCTCAGCCACAATGCTGCGGACACTGCTTGCAGATGACCGCGTCAGCAAATGAACTAATGGAAGTATACAAATAGTTCAATTCAGCTACATAATAAGGTCTCGATTGGAAAGTTAGGGAGGGCAGTAATGGAAAATATGAAAGTATAACCCATCTTGTATCAGGCACTAAATGTCAGTGCCAGGAATATGGGCCGTGCACAACAGGCAATGGGAAGTGGCTTAGAAAAGACTATTTGAATGTGATGTGTTTGGAGCCTCTCCTGCTCAGTCACTCCTGTTGCTCCAGGTGACAGGCTGCAAACTGGCAGACATGGGTAAGGCCAACCTACATCACAAGGTGACCCATTAGCCAACTGGAAACATTTGATAAAGTTCAACAGAGGATGATTAAGGTCAATCCATGCAAAAAGAACAATCCCACTAAACCCACAGAATCATGAGTAAATGTTTGTTGTTTCTAGCTACTAAGTTTTGGTGTGTTTAGTTCCATAGCAATGTGAATCGGCCTCGGCATAGAAAATCCTTATTCACTCAAGAGCTAATTCAATTTAGAGCATGTTTTAGCATTTAGAGTCATGAATTATGTTTAATAATGACTGTTAGGGTTCTCACATATGAGGGAGCTACAGCAGTGACAGACACATTTCCTGGCTATCAAGTACTATTTTTGTATTCTAATGCTGCTTTGTTAAAGTTATTGGGAAATGGAACCTACGCTATTTTATTCCCTTCCTTTCTAGTGATTTAATTCTCGGCTGTGGCCCACAAGCAAGTCATGCCCTCAGCCAATAGCGATAGGATGGATGAGGCCAAGATTGCAATTATTTTTCCATTCTGGTCCTCACATTTTATATTTATAAAATTTTAAAAAATGCCTTCCCCCTTGATTACTACTTATAAGACTGGAAAAATTCATAATCAAAGCTGAAATTTGATGGGAAGACAAAGACTTACTGAGGTCTATGCTGTCCTCAGTAACCTAGAAGAGATGTTGTTCCTACATGTGTGGTGGTGGGAGATGTACTTACCTCTCTGGTACCCGGTTTCCTCACCTATAAAATAGAAAAGATAATAGTGCTTAACTCGTAGATATGTATGAGAGTTAAATGAGATAATACAGGGAAGGGGCTTACAACGGGGCCCGATGTACAAGAAGCCCTCAATCAATGTTGTTACAATTCTTACTGTAGGCCAGCATGTTGAAATGAATATTGTTTGGGGGTCAGACATCATTATAACCACCACCCAGTGACATCTACATATTTTCATCTACAAAATGAAAATGCCAATGCAAAAATTTATTCAAGCTCTAAGCATTTATAACCCTTCGCTTTCATTTTACTTGGGTGCCTCCAACTTTTCCAAAAGTACATAATACAGAACTTAAAAAAGACATTAAAAAACATTAATCTAATAGATGGGAAGACAGTTTAGTGGGGACACAGTCATCTGCACGTTAAAGATGTTTTTGTAAATGTATGAACTCGTTAATGTTTTTTTCAGGATTAAAAAATATAAAAACTTGAAACCAGCCTAGACTTTGCATTTCTCATTATGAGAAAAAAATTTTCCTGCAGTTGAACTATATGACATTTAATGACACATGGTGAAAATTTTAGGGTTAGACCCATACTCCTCGGAGTGACTCATAATGTATTTTCTAGAAGAAAAACTGTCCTATAAACCAAGATAGGCCTTCTCAGAAAATCAGAGAACAGAGGTCTGATGTTGCTCTGCATCTGTGGAAGCCTGATCAAGAAGAATGCTTTGCAAGCTATAGTCCCATCGAGCCTCTGTGCACTCACTTTACCTTAACACTGTTTTTTCTTGGTTTTTTTGTTTGTTTGTTTTTTCAATTTTTAAATTATTTTATTGTTGTTCAATTACAGTTGTCTGCATTTTCTCACCACCTCTCTACCCCACCCCAGTCAAACCCACCTCCCTCCCTTGCTTCCACCCTCCCCCTTGGTTTTGTCCAGGTGTTCTTTATAGTAGTTCCTGAAAACCCTTCTCCCCACTATCCCTTCCCCCCTCCCCTTTGGCTACTGTTAGATTGTTCTTAACTTCAATGTCTCTGGTTATATTTTGTTTGCTTTTTTCTTCTGTTGATTATGTTCCAGTTAAAGGTGAGATCATATGGCATTTGTCCCTAACCGCCTGGCTTATTTCACTTTTAATTTGGAAACAAGGGGTACCTACTATATAAAGAGGCGATCAGGAAGATTTCTGCCAACCACCCAAGTATACATATATATAGTCAAAACTATTTAGCCTATTATAATATTTACTTCTGACCTTTATTGTTTTTTGAACCAGAATTTTCCAGATACAGTTGAAATCTCACTCATATTCTTCACCGTTTTCATCATCCTTCTACTCAGCCCAGGAGCAATTATAATCCTGAAGTCAGAGTCTTTCCATCCACATGAGGTAGAATACTTTTATTCCATCAGTGAAAATAAAAAGGAAACAATCCCATTTTAAATATTTGCATAAGTTGTTTTTTAGTGAAGAAATCGAAGTTTAAACTTTATGTTCTTGAGACCCATTTATGTTGATATATATATTAGGTTGAACCACATAAGATTGCTAACAAATAATTTTGACGTATAAAAACAGCCATCTTCCATGAGTAAACTTAGCACATCAATTTCACATAATTTTGTTGCTGTATTATACTTCAAAACTTTTAAAATGCACCTGTCCTTTGTTACACATTCAATTCTACTTTTACATGATTATAAACTATACTACAATTAACTTGTACAAGTCCATGTCAGGAACTATAAAGTCTGGAATTTGACCCTATTTGTAAGATAACAAGTTGGCCCATCATAGTTTTCATGAATTCTGGCAGAAGATGTAGCAGAAGCAAAGAACTTTATTACTCACAGTACAGCAAGCAGCATGAGAATTAGCATATTTGCACCAATTCCTTTTGCCTCTCAATTTTCATGAGAACAAACTATAGGGGCCCAGATGAAAACTGTGCACAGTGATTTGCATATTTAAGGAATCCTGAGCATAGGGAATCTAAATTCTTTATAATGCACAATAAACAAACATGTCTGATCTTTATTCCAAAGGGAGACATTACTTTCATTGTAATGGACAGGAAGTGAGTCTGCCCTCTGCAGACACTACCTCTTTCTTTCAAGTCTGTTCACTTTACAAACATCTTTGAAAAGACACACATATAAAGGATACATGGACAAAGCCAAAGAGGGTGGGAGGCAGGGATGGGTGGGTCAGGGGGTGTGGTGGGATGAAAATGGAGACAACTATACTTGAATAACAATAAAAAAAGCATCCATTGTAATGTAAGAAGAATATTGTACAATAACTTGTTATTTAAACACTTGATGTTTATATCATTAAAATGGACATAAAAGAAAAAAGATAATTTAGTACAGAAGGACAGTTACTGCCTTTGCATTTTTCTAAATATATTTTATTGATTATGCTATTACAGTTCTCCCATTCCCACCCCCCTTATCCCACTCCACCATGAACACTCCCTCCCACCTGCATTCAGCCCCCCTTAATTCATATCCATGGGTCATACATATAAGTTCTTTGGCTCCTCCATTTCCTATACTATTCTTAACCTCCCCCTGTCTATTTTCTACCTACCATTTACACTACTTATTCCCTGTAGCTTTTCTTGCTCTCTCCCCCTCCCAGGGCCCCACTGATAATCTTCCATGTGGTCTCTATTTCAGTGATTCTGTTTATGTTGTAGTTGTTAGCTTAGTTTTTCTTGTTTTTGTTTTTTCTAGGTATAGTTATTAATAGTTGTGAGTTTGTTGTCATTTTACTGTTTATAGTTTTTATCTTCTTTTTCTTAGATAAGTCCCTTTTTTAAAAAATATATTTATTGATTATGCTATTACACTTGTCCCATTTCCCCCCCCTCACTCCACTCCATCCTGTCCACCCCCTCCCTCCCAAATTCCCCCCCTATAGTTCATGTCCATGGGTCATACTTATAAGTTCTTTGGCTTCTACATTTCCTACACTATTCTTACCCTCCCCCTATTTTCCACCTATCATCTATGCTACTTATTCTCTGTACCTTCCCCCCCCTCCGCCTCCCCCTCCCACTCCCCTATTGACAACCCTCCATGTGATCTCCATCTCTATGGTTCTGTTCCTGTTATAGTTGTTTGCCTAGTTTGCTCTCGTTTTTGTTTTAGGTGTGGTCGTTAATAACTGTGAGCTTGCTGTCATTTTTACTGTTCCTATTTTTGATCTTCTCTTTCTTAGTTAAGTCCCTTTAACATTTCATATAATAAGGGCTTGGTGATGATGAACTTCTTTAACTTGACCTTATCTGAGAAGCACTTTATCTTCCCTTCCATTCTAAATGATAGCTTTGCTGGATACAGTAATCTTGGATGTAGGTCCTTGTGTTTAATCTTGGGTAATGTAATGATGATGTGCCTTGGTATGTTCCTCCTTGGGTCCAGCTTCTTTGGGACTCTCTGAGCTTCCTGGACTTCCTGGAAGTCTATTTCCTTTGCCAGACTGGGGAAGTACTCCTTCATTATTTGTTCAAATAACTTTGCAATTTTTTGTTCTTCCTCTTCTCCTGGCACCCCTATAATTCGGATGTTGGAACGTTTCAAGATGTCCTGGAGGTTCCTAAGCCTCTCCTCATTTTTCTGAATTCTTGTTTCTTCATTCTTTTCTGGTTGGATCTTTTTTTCTTCCTTCTGGTCCACACTGTTGGTTTGAGTCCCAGTTTCCTTTGCATCACTATTGGTTCCCTGTACATTTTCCTTTGTTTCTCTTAGCATAGGCTTCATTTTTTCATCTGGTTTTCGAACAGATTCAACCAATTCTGTGAGCATCTTGATAACCAGTGTTTTGAACTGTGCATCTGATAGGTTGGCTATCTCTTCCTCGCTTAGTTGTATTTTTTCTGGAGCTTTGAAGTGTTCTGTCATTTGGGCCTTTTTTTTTTTTTTTTTTTTTTGTCTTGGCGCATCTGTTACTTTAAGGGGCAGAGCCTTAGGTGTTCACGGGGGCGGGGTAATGCTGGTCTCTGCGCTGTGATGCTGTACGTGGAGGAGGGGCCAAGAGGGAGCAATGGCGCCCGCTTCACTCTCCTCTGGATTTCAATCTTTCACTCTGATACCCACAATCAAACTGGGCCCCTCTGGTGCTGGTTCCCGAGTGGGTGGGCCTGTGCACACTCTAGGCCCCTGTGGGTCTCTCCAACGACCTCTCCCATGAGGCTGGGAGTCTATCCTGCTGCTGCCGCAACCCCTACAAGAGTTTTCAATGAGAGGTTTGAGGCTTTATTTCCCCGCGCTGGAGCTCTGGGTTGCGTGGTCTGCTTCGTTCCCCGCCATTCATCTGGTTTATCTATGTGCCAATGTGGGACCGCGGGGTGCTACCCACTGCTCTGCCTGCCCCGCTCTCCGCCACTCTGAGTCCGGCCCTGTCCGTTTATCTGTGCAGGAATGTGGGGCCGCAGGGTCTGCTAGTGCTCGGACTGCCTGCGCCATTCGTCCCACACTCCGCCAGTCTCGGTCCCGCCACAGCCACGCGAGTCCTCTCCACCCTGGTGCCTGTCTCTGCCGCTCTTACCAGTCTGGATAAATGTTTATTTTTTATTTCCTTGGTGTTGGACCCCCTTGCCATTCAATTCTCTGTCAGTTCTGGTTGTGCAAGGAGACGCAGTGTGTCTACCTACACCGCCATCTTGGTTCTCGTTAGATAAGTCCCTTTAACATTTCATACAATAAGGGCTTGATGATTGATGAACTCCTTTAACTTGACCTTATCTGGGGAGCACTTTATCTGCCCTTCCATTCTAAATGATAGATTTGCCAGATAGAGTAATCGTGGATGTAGGTCCTTGCCTTCCATGATTTGGAATACTTCTTTCCCGCCCCTTCTTGCCTGTAAGGTTTCTTTTGAGAAATCAGCTGATAGTCTAATGGGAACTCCTTTGTAGGTAACTCTCTCCTTTTCTCTTGCTGCTTTTAAGACTCTCTCCTTCTCTTTAATCTTGGGTGATGTAATTATGACGTGCCTTGGTGTGTGCTTCCTTGGGTCCAACTTCTGTGGGACTCTCTGAGCTTCCTGGACTTCCTGGAAGTCTATTTCTTTTGCAGATTGTGGAAGTTCTCCTTCATTATGTTTTCAAATAAGTTTTCAACTTCTTGCTCTTCCTCTTCTCCTTCTGGCACCCCTGATTCAGATGTTGGAATGTTTAAAGTTGTCCTGGAGGTTCCTAAGCCTCTCCTCATTTTTTTTTTTGAATACTTGTTTCTTCATTCTGTTCTGGTCAAATGTTTATTTCTTCCTTCTGGTCCAAACCGTTGATTTGAGTCTCAGTTTCCTTCCCGTAACTGTTGGTTCACTGTACATTTTCCTTTATTTCATTTTTCACAGCCTTCGCTTTTTCCTCTATTTTGCAACCATACTCAACCAATTCTGTGAGCATCCTGAGTATCAGTGTTTTGAACTGTACCTGATGAGTTGGTTATCTCTTTGTTGCTTAGTTTTATTTTTTCTGGAGCTTTGATTGGTTCTTTCATTTGGGCCTTTTTTTTTTTTTGGTCTCAGTATGCCTGTTACGTAGTAAGGGGTGGAGCCTTAGGTGTTGGCCAGGGCGGGGCAACCCAAGTCACTTCCTTGTGATGCTTTCAGTGGGGGAGGAGTCCCAGAGGGAATAGTGCTACTTGCTCCACTCTCTGCTGGCTTTCAGTCACCTCCACCAGTATCCAGAAGAAAATTAGGCCCTTCTGGTGCTGATTCCCAGGTGGGTGCTTTGTGTATGTTCTAGGATGCTGTGGGTCTAACAAACTCTCCTGTGTGGCTAAGTGTTTTTCATGCCACCCTAACCCCCACAGGTTTTTTCAGTCAGAGGTTTTGAGGCTTTATTTCCCCTCGCTGGAACCCTGGGTTGCATGGCCTGTCTCACCCCCCAGTTGTTACTCCTGGTTTATTGGAGCACAAATGTGGGACTGCCTGCTCCACCAAGCATGGCCTTGCCCAGTCCTCCAGCCACCGCCTTGCCTGCTCCAGTCCTTCAGACACTGCCTTGCTGTGAGTTCCTCTCTGCCTGGCTGCACATCTCCGCCTCTCCTACCGGTCTGGATAAATGTTTCTTCTTTAACTCCTTGGTTGTCGGACTTCTATACAGTTCAATTTTCTGGCAGTTCTGATTGTTTATTTTTTTAAATTTTTGTTGTCCTTCTTTTGGTTATACGAGGAGGCACAGTGTATCTACCTATGCCTCCATCTTGGCCAGAGGTCAGTGCCTTTGCTTATAAACTGTGAGAAACCCGAGAAACCCATGGAAAATTGTCTCCCAATGACATTCTGGTCCGTACATGGGAATTTCACTGGGACAGATATTCCAACCTATGATGACTAGGTAAATTGGATTTATACATCAACATTGTTGTTTCAAATGTTAATAAATTACTCTGCAAGTTGGCTATACCAATTTGTACTTTCATTATCTGTGTAGGATCTTCGCCTCTCTTTTTCATGGAATTTTATTCTTCCCAAAGTGATGGTGAATATTTCATTTTTTAAATGTCCAATTATTCAACATGTCTCAATACAGTTTGTTGACAATTCCATTCTTTTCTACTGATGTTGTAAGGGAAACTGTCTGTCTCATTTGCCAAGTCTTGGTATCCAGCAATGTAGTCCAAGCCCAACCCTTCCAAACTCTTTTTCTTCAAAACTATTTTGGTGGCTTTTAAGACTTTATAATTCCATATGCATTTTAGGTTAAGCATTCATATACTAGGTAACATGGTTTTTTAAAAATATATTTTATTGATTATGCTATTACAGTTGTCCCATTTCCCCCCCTTTATTCCACTCCACCCTGCACACACCCTCCCACCCCCATGCCCCTCCTTTACTTCACATCCATGGGTCATACATATAAGTTCTTTGGCTTCTCCATTTCCTATACTATTCTTAACCTCCCCCTGTCTATTTTCTACCTACCATTTACGCTACTTATTCCCTGTAGCTTTTCCTGCTTTCTCCCCCTCCCAGGGCCCCACTGATCACCCTCCATGTGGTCTCTATTTCTGTGATTCTGTTTCTGTTGTAGTTGTTAGCTTAGTTTTTCTTGTTTTTGTTTTTTCTAGGTTTGGTTATTAATAGTTGTGAGTTTGTTGTCATTTTACTGTTCATAGTTTTTATCTTCTTTTTCTTAGATAAGTCCCTTTAACATTTCATACAATAAGGGCTTGGTGATTGATGAACTCCTTTAACTTGACCTTATCTGGGGAGCACTTTATCTTCCCTTCCATTCTAAATGATAGATTTGATAGATAGAGTAATCGTGGATGTAGGTCCTTGCCTTTCATGATTTGGAATATTTCTTTCCTGCCCCTTCTTGCCTGTAAGGTTTCTTTTGAGAAATCAGCTGACAGTCTAATGGGAACTCCTTTGTAGGTAACTCTCTCCTTTTCTCTTGCTGCTTTTAAGACTCTCTCCTTCTCTTTAATCTTGGGTGATGTAATTATGACGTGCCTTGGTGTGTGCTTCCTTGGGTCCAACTTCTGTGGGACTCTCTGAGCTTCCTGGACTTCCTGGAAGTCTATTTCTTTTGCAGATTGTGGAAGTTCTCCTTCATTATGTTTTCAAATAAATTTTCAACTTCTTGCTCTTCCTCTTCTCCTTCTGGCACCCCTATGATTCAGATGTTGAAATGTTTAAAGTTGTCCTGGAGGTTCCTAAGCCTCTCCTCATTTTTTTTTTTTTGAATACTTGTTTCTTCATTCTGTTCTGGTTGAATGTTTATTTCTTCCTTCTGGTCCAAACCATTGATTTGAGTCTCAGTTTCCTTCCCGTAACTGTTGGTTCACTGTACATTTTCCTTTATTTCATTTTTCATAGCCTTCACTTTTCCCTCTATTTTGCAACCATACTCAACCAATTCTGTGAGCATCCTGAGTATCAGTGTTTTGAACTGTACCTGATGAGTTGGTTATCTCTTTGTTGCTTAGTTTTATTTTTTTCTGGAGCTTAGATCTGTTCTTTCATTTGGGCGTGCGCGCGCGCGTGTGTGTTTGTGTGTGTGTGAGTACGCTTGTTATGTAGTAAGGGGGGGAACCTTAGTTATTTGTCAGGGTAGGGCAGCCCATGGAGCTATATGTGGGGGAGGGGTCTGAGAGGGAACAGTACCGCTTGCTCAGGTCTTGGCTATCTTTCAGTCACTTCCGTCCCTACCCATAAGCAAATTGGACCCTTCTGGTGCTGATTCCCGGTGGGTGGGTTTGTGTACATTTCAGGACCCTGTTGGTGTCTCTAACAAACTTCCCTGTGAGGCTGAGAGTTTCTCCTGCTGCCTCAACCCCCACAGGTTTATTCAGTTAGAGATTTTGAGGCTTTATTTCCCCACATTGGAACCCTGGGTTGCATAGCCTATCTTGCTCCCCAGTTGTTCCTCCCAGTTTATCTCCACGCAAATGTGGGATCACCTGCTCTACCAGCCACTGCCTTGCCTGCCCGATCCTCCAGCTGCCACTTTGCCATGCGTCTTCTCCACCTCTGCTGCCTGTTTCCGCTCCTCCTAGAAGTCTGGATGATGTTTCTTCTTTAACTCCTTGGTTGTCAGGCTTCCACACAGTTTGATTTTCTGGCACTTCTGGTTGTTTTTTGTTTTTTAATCTGTTTTTGTCCTTCTTTTGTTTGTATGAGGGGGCATAGTGTGTCTACCTATGCTCCCATCTTGGCTGGAAGTCAATATGTTTTAATCGTGCTAATTTTTCTATACTTCTTACTAATATTTATACTATTTTAAATAATTTCTGAGATGAGTTAAAATCTACTACGATCAATTAACAGTCATATTGGTCTATTGATATTTGAAACTTCATCATGCATATTTTGAGACGTGTTGTCATATATTAATTCATGATTATTTTATATTCTTGGTGGTTTATTTATTTTTATCACCAAGCCGTATTCTAGTTATTTCTATCTTAATAACTAATTTGTTTTATACTACATTACTATATTCAATTATTATGTTACTATATAACTATAAAAGCACTAACTATTCATGCTTTTTATTTTTCAACTTTTTCTCTTACCACTTAAATGTGTTTTCTGTCAACAACTCAGAGCTGATTTTCGATTTTAAAAAATCTATTTTGAACTCTGCTTTTTTATAGGTCTTCGTTATGGAGTGAATTGTGTTATCTCCAAATTCATATGCTGAGGCCCTGACTGCATAAGTGATTGCATTTGGAGAAGGGCTTGTAATAAAAGAAGGTTAAGCAAGGCCAGAAGAATGGGTCACTAATCCAAAATGACTGGTGTCCACGTGAAAAAGAGGAAGAGACATCCTGGATGTTGGAGCACAGAAGACAGCCACGAACAAGTCAAGGAGAGAGGCCCCAGGAGAAACCAAACCTGACACCTTCATCTGGGACTTTTAGCCTCGAGAACCCTGATAAATTAATTTCTGTTCCTCAAGCCACCCAATCTGTGGTATTTTGTTATGGCAACCCTAAAAAGTAAGTACAGTATTTTCAGTTTATTTTACATATTGGGGCCTAAATAACCCCAAACAAACAGCACCTGTCTGTGTTATCTATGTTCTGAATACACTGAGAAATATATGAAATGAATGGCAGATGGCGTTTCAAAAAGCACCTTTATTACTGATTAAGGCCAATGGAGTAATCCAGCTTTGAAAATAAAGGACCAGATGACTTGCTGATATGGAATGCTATAATTGGGCAAACTCATTTGCAAGTCTTACCAGTATAGATGGGGGCAATGTTTCCTGAGTGGGGACCCCTGGAGGGTGGGGGAGCATTTGAATGTGCTTTCTATTGACTGCAGAAAACTTTTTAAAAAAAGACTCTCTCATTCCTGAGCCCAGAATGTCTGGTTATTCTTCCGACACTTTTCAACCCGATAAGTCACTCCACATTAGAAAAGAAAGAATAATAGGATAGATTGGGAAATACCAGGAATACATGTAAAGAAAATGGCTCCTTAGGAAAAGTTTGGAAATGGAGAAAACACATCTCTGTCTGTCCCCAATTTTGTGTTCTCTTCCCTCACTGGGATTAGCCATTTCTTTAGTGAAAAGGATGGGATTATTTCACAAGAAAGATGCAACCAGCAATCCACTGGGACATTGCTGCTCCTGCTCTTAGAGGACCATTCCACCAAGCAAACCACTGCCCCACTGGGGATACTCCAGGGACCACTATTGTCGTGTATTAATCAATCTGAGCCCATTTTTTGGTGTAGAAGGGCTTTCCGTAATTCCTCCCCAAAATACAGTAATATAAACCCACTGGAATTCCCATTCATTACCTTAAAGCAGGGGTGTCCAACTCATTTTCACTGGGGGCCACATCAGCCTCATGGTTGCCTTCAAAGGGCCAAATGTAATTTTAGGACTGTGTAAATATAACTACTCCTTAACAGTTAAGCAAGAGCTCGGCACTCCACCGGACAGAAACAAGGTGCTGGGCTGGATAAAACAAGGTAGAGGGCCAGATGCAGCCCACAGGCCTTGTGTTTGCCACCTGTGCCTTAAAGGAAATGAGAACAATAGACCAGGGAATATGGCATTAAGAACTTTATAAACGTTGTAATTTTACAATGGTTTTAACTTCTGAAAACTCTTCTCCAACTGGTTTCCCATAAGTGATCAGGGATAAAACACAAATTATAATGAGTCACTACTAAGTGATTTAAAAATGCCTTTTCTGTGTGTTGTCAGACATCTTCTTCCAAGTCAATGGCAGAAACTCCAAATGGATTGCAAAGGCATTTTCACTGAACCCGTCCTCAGAATGCTTCTTATACGGTACTCCTTGCAGTCACTGACGTTGGATGCTGAAGAAGGTAAACACACTTGCTGGACGTTCTTCACCTAAAGGCTTGTCCTTGAGAGCAGCAATAATGAGCCTGGGTTAATGGTGGGGTTGGCGAGGGAATCTGGAGAGGCAGTCTACCTTTAGTCTTTGCAGCCTAGACAGGGGGAGAAAATTCCTTAGGGGTAAAGTACATGGCATCAGTGGCCAAAAGGAGAAAAAATTAGACCAAGTGTCTTGAGTCCTTGACAAGGAAAGAAAGATTAATGTAAGAAGCTATGTGTCTGGGTCTAAGAAAGGACACAAGATCTGAGCAAGTAAAAGGCCATTTGCATTTGTATGTTGGACTCAGTTTATATCCCCCACTAAATGATGCCTTCCCCCTACCCTGTCTCTAGTTGAAAACACCTGACTTGCTTTCAGAATGGAGAGGACCTAACAAGGGTGAATATCTTTTCCATGCTCCTGGAGCCTTATTGCTGCGGCTGCACACTGAGTAGCCCCATGCCCAGCTCTGACTTACAAAGAGCTATGTACTGGCCAAAACTATCCCATGAGGCTCTGGTTTGCACAGAGAAATTGAGATCATGACGAAGGCTTTTGCCAGTGAGAAACCAAGAATAGCAAGGAACCAGAAGACACATTATTCTGGGAATCAGCTGCATTGGTTACAAAGCACTGACTAGCCTGGTTGCACACCCAGAAATCTGTTCTTTCTCTATCCTTTTTTAATTTTCCTCCCACTTTGTGAGATTGCAGCTCCCAGTAAGCTTTTAAGTTGTTGTTTTTTTAGTAGGAATATGGATCAATCAAGTTACAATACACCTTATTTGTTTATCTGGCCAACATGTTTTAGGCGTTCACTATGTGTAAACATCAGGTACAACCTCAATAACCTACTGTATAGGCTGTTTAAGAAATTAAATGGGTCAATCTATGTAATATGTCAGGTACAGTATCTTATTCCAAGCAATTTAAAAAATAATGTGAATCTATTTACTTTGTTTTTTGCCATCATCTCTGTGACCACAAAAAATCCAACCCCCACCATTATCATTTGGTGATTGTGACCCTTGGCCACATTTTAGTAAGAAGATGGGACATTGAGTGTTGAGCACACAATGCAATATGTACTAGAATTGCACACTTGAAACCTATATAATCTTTTTCACCATGTCACCCCAAGAAATTTAGCCTTTAAAAATAGGGAAAAAAGGAAATTTAGGAAATAAAAAAAAATTTAAAAATAAGAAGAAAGGTTTAAAGGGTGGCCATGAAAGGAAGTACCATCAGTAGCTTGTCCTCTGGGCCAGACTGTCCCAATCACCTGTCCCTGGCCAGGCTGTTCATTGCCACAAATGAGCAGCTCGATTGTAGAGACTTGAGTGACCATTCTCTGGAAATTTATTTTAAATACCTCTTTGGAGGAAATGAGAATATGCTGTGGTGCTAAGGCAGTCATCAAATGTCTGGGAGTGGCAGTTGGTGTCCAAGGCCCTGGTTCGTGGCCCATTTATAGTTGCCTCACGCAATCCCCAAACCTCAGAACTGGCTGAGGAGCTTTGACACGGACTCGGGCCTCCACTTCAGGGCTCGCCTATGGAAGACCTTTTCATCCAAACAGGCATTTGATGAAGTTTCCTGCAATCCTCCTTGGTGCCAGGCAACCTGCTAGTCCCTGGAAATAAACAAGGACAAGATAAGCTGGTACATATTCTGACTTGGTTATGTGGACATCAGTTAGAGTCTCAGGTTTTTCATTCACATCATTTGACCTACAACACTTATGTAACTCCTATGAGGCTCAATTTCTTCATTTGAACTGGGTATATACATTTTAAAGCATCTGACATGTTAATTGTTTGATAAATATTGTTCTCCAACTGTGAATCTTCCATGAAATAATTTATCCATATTTATTTTGAAACCATGTACCCTTAACCTATATTAAGCCCCCCTTTTTTGTCCCTCAAGGTCTCTGTCTGCTTTCTCCTAGGTAGAGAAAGTTGGAGGGTTCCATCTTTTCTCAGCGGGGCCCTGTCTGGAGGTTGACTCTTGTTCACTGGGAATCCACGTGAAGGAACCAATAATAGAGTTGAAGGAGGGGACTATCCATTTTGTGCAATGGAGACCACCCTTCCTCTCCTCTTTCGGGGTACAGAATATTCCCATAAACTTGAAGATGGTTTGAACAGTTCTTTTCTAAAGAATATAAACAATTGTTTTAAAGGAAATATGCATGATTCTGTGTATGTGTATCCTCGTGTGTGTACATGTGAGAAGTTTGTGTGGAGTGATGGAGATAAGGAGAAATATGGGAAGAGAACTTAATTCCCCTGGTCTACCTCCTTGACTGCTCTTCCCCTTTGCTTTCCCCTTTGTCTAACTGTGCCTTTCTCCTGTACCTCTTACTGCATTTTCCACTCAATTCCTCCCTCCACCTTATACAGTATCAATGTCCTTCCCCTCCAAGTAATCAAGTATCAGTCTTCAGATGTTTTTCTTTTACCTTGCAAATTGGTCAATTTCCATGATGAGTTTCTGCTGAGGGGAGGGGACCTCTCCCTCCAGTGGCAGAACCTGATGCCCCTACCAGGGAAGGAAGTAGAAACAGTATTAGTCACACACCTAAAATAAAATGTGAAATATCACTCCCATTAAGATCAATCACTTTTTCCCAAACGTCTATCTAATAATTACTAAAATATTTATATTATTCATATCGTCTTATTGAAAAAGAGTAGAACAGCAGTGCTGTCTTTGATAAGAAGTTTGTCACAAGAATTTGGGAATGAATGTTTATGAATCATGTGTTAATTGCTCAAGAGAGTTTAATCTAATTTGAGACACCGTATTAAGTCTCCTTAAGCTGATTATTTGTCTGTGGGGTGATAGCTAATGGCTCTACCTGTCTTCCTGTCAACTGTCATGAAGTTCTAAGGGTTGTTTTTTCACTTCCCACAAATAGGCTCCCCTTTTCTATGTGACTTGGAAATGCATGTGCAGTGAAGACTTGATAAAGAGGTGAGCTGGGGGAAGTAGCTGAAATGGGTGAGTGAAGACTTGATAAAGAGGTGAACTGGGGGAAGTAGCTGAAATGGGTGAGGGGTCAGATCTAATACCAAATCAATGGTAAAGTAAAACGGCTATCACACACGGACTAGTCTACAGTGGTTAATGCACAGTGACACCTGGAGTATGTTCATCACCTGGGATGATCAGCAATGAGATAATAGCTGATTGATACTGAAGACAGCTCCTCCCCACCACACATATACACACACATATTCATGACCATAGTGAGAAGTTACTATGCAGGGTGGGGCAAAAGTAGATTTACAGTTGTGAGTACATGAAACACAGAGCTTATTCTTGTACTATTACTTATTGTATTATTATTTTCCATACAAACAACCATAAACCCACTTTTCTCCCACCCTGTATAATCTTTGGTCAGCAGCTGAGCTTCTTAGAAAAGTAAACATTACATACATCAACTCTTCAATTGATGGTGAAGTTATTTTGGCCACCTTAATAATGCTACTTCATTAAATGACTTTGTTTCATCACATCAGTCATTTCAAAATACCTTGTTGGGAAGTTCTGGCCTAGAGGGAGGCGTAGGTAGAAACCCTTCACTTCCTCGCAAAACTAAAAGGAGGATAACAACCAATCTAAAAACAATAAACAACCAGAAGTACCACAAAATCAAACTGCATGGAACTCCAGCAACCAAGGAATTAAAGAAATGGTCAACCAGACCTGTAGGAGGGAGATGGGCAGAACGGCAGATGGAGAGAACCTGGGGCAAGGTGGCAGACTGTGTGGGCTGGGCTGGCTGAAAGGACCCCCAACGAGGCAGTGGACCAGACTGTGGTGAGGCGGGGGCTGCCTGCCAGAACCCAGGGCAAGGTGGCAGATCACACAGGTGGGGCTGGCTGAATGGGAATCTAAAGACTCAAAGCTAACTGTAACAACTGCGGGGGTTGCCGTGGTGGGAGAAACTCCAAGTGGTGGGAGAAACTCCAAGTCTCACATGAGAGAGTTCGTTGGAAAGTGGGGCTAGAGCAGAGGGAGCAAGTTGCTTTTTTCCCTCTCTGGCCCCTCCCTGACAGACAGTGCCACAACGCAGCAAACAGGGTTGCCCTGCCCAGGTGAATTCTTAAGGCCCCACCCCCTTACAACTTAACAGGTGTGCTGAGAGAAAGAAATATGGCCCAAATGAAAGAACAAAGCAAAACTCTAAATAAAGAGCTAAGTGATGAGGGGATAGCCAGCCTATCTGATGTGGAATTCAAAATATTGGTAATCAAGATGCTCACAGAACTGATTGAGCTCGGTAGAAAAATGAAAGAACAAATGAAGACTACCCAAAGTGAAATAAAGCAAAATATTCAGGGAACCAACAGTGACAGGAAGGAAACCAGGACTCAAATCAATGGTTTGGACCAGAAGGAAGAAATAAACATCCAAATGGAACAGATTAAAGAAACAAGAATTCAAAAAAATGAGGAGAGGCTTAGGAACCTCCAAGACAACTTTAAACATTCCAATACCGAATTATAGGGATTCCAGAAGGAGAACAACAGAAAGAAATTGAAAACTGTTTTAAACAAATAATGAAGGAAAACTTCCCCAATCTGGAGAAGGAAACAGACTTCCAGGAAGTCAAGGAAGCTCAGAGAGTCCCAAAGAAGTTGGACCCAAGGAAGCACACACCAAGGCACATCATCATTAAGTTATTCAAGCTTAAAGATAAAGAAAGAATCTTAAAAGCAGCAAGAGGAAAGGAGAGAGTTACCTACAAAGGAGTTCTCATAAGGCTGTCAGCTGATTTCTCAAAAGAAACTTTACAGGCAAGAAGGGGCTGGAAAGAAGTATTTGAAGCCATGAAAGGCAAGGACTACATGCAACATTACTCTATCCAGCAAAGCTATCATTTAGAATAGAAGGGAAGATAAAGTGCTCCCCAGATAAGGTCAAGTTAAAGGAGTTCATCAATCACCAAGCCCTTATTGTATGAAATGTTAAAGGGACTTGTCTAAGAAATTAAAGAAGATCAAAAACTATGAACAGTAAAATGACAACAAGCTCACAACTACCAACAACTGAACCTAAAAAAGAAAAAAACCAACAATGAAAACAAAAACTAAGCAAACACCTAGAAGAGGAACAGAATCGGAGAAATGGAGGAATTTCAGTGGGGAGGGAGAGGGAACAGTAGGGGGGAAAAGATACAGGGAATAAGAAGCATAACTGGTAGACATAAAATAGACAGGGAGAGGTTAAGAATGGTATATGAAACAGAGAAGTCAAAGAAATTACATAAACAACCCGTGAACATGAACCAAAGGGGAGGAATGCTGGAGGCTTGAGGGGTGCAAGGCAGAAGGGGAATAAAGGGGGAAAATTGGGAAAACTGTAATAGCATAATCAATAAAATATACTTAAGAATATCTTGTTGGTTATTAATGGTTCTTCAAATATAGTTCCAGTTCGTCTCTTCAAGTGGAAATTTTCACCACTGCCCTTCTCATACCTGATTACTCTGTACAGCTGTAAGCTTCATATCTCTAAGCGCAACATCTCTGATATCTGTAGCAACTGGCCCATTTTTCACTTACCAAATTCTTTAAGGATCAACATGCCACCTTTATTCTACTCACTAGTTCTGAGGAGAAATATCTACCATCTGAGTTAAAGAACTATTTTGTTTACTCTGCTTGATTGCAATTTTTTGGAGATGGAAACCTTGCCTGATTCAGTTCTTTATTGATCATAGAGCACATAAAAAAATCAATTAAGGTATAAATTAAAATATATTGAATAAAGTAATATTTCTGTGAGAACAGAAGAGTTATCTCAGAATAAAATTAGAGACAACATTGAAAATAAATCTTATGATCAACTTTGATAGAAAAAAAACCAACAAAAAATCCATCCTGTAGTATAACTGTTGATTTATATATTTCCACCTGCCACTGGAATTTGGAGTTGTGGGAAGGAGGGAGTTTCTTCCATCTTATATTTCTAGAGACTACACAGAAGGTTGTCAGTCAATATTTGTTAAATGAATGAATGAATATTGAAGTGTTGTTCATCTCAGCCAAGAACCATCTAGAGAAGAGAGTAGTAACACTCTTAATTCCAAGTAAACAGCAATGTCCTACCTTCCAAGGCTTTACTGAGACACTCAGCCCTTTTTTCCTCTTTTCCAGAAGTAGTGAGTGTTAGTCTCCTTCTGCTATTTTTTCTTATAGTATTTTGCTCAAAAGCAACAAGGACAAGTTGGCTTGCCAGAATTAAGATACCCATAGTAAATCTGATTAAGTCAGTGTGATATAATAAAAAGTATTTGGGAATAAAAATATCTAAACTTGACTGTTTCTGACTTGCTCAGTGACCTTAAAAAATCATTTCTCTTCTCTGGCCCTCTAGATCTTATTTATAAAATGAAAATTTTTGGTAGAGCACTAAGTTCCTTTATGGACAGTGAAATAGGACTGTTCGCATGGTAGTTAGAGAACAATTAAGCTCTTGCGAATAAAATTATCAATAGGAAACATGATAATTCTATGAAACAATCAACCTCAGTGAAGCAGTGGGTTCAGCATGCCCCTCACGAGTTCAGGAAAATGACTTGTACATTTATACATGCTCTGACACTAATTTACGACACAAAAGAAAGAGACCATCTGTTGACGCTTTGAGAAAAATCAAAATTGGTACTAATTTTCAATGGCAGAAAAATATGATCATGGTAATTATGGCATAATTATGATGCCCTAAATCTAATTCTAGCATCTGGGTACAAGAAAGAATGGAAAACCAATATAAAGGAAAAGAAAAGTACACAGACTCTCCAAGGATAACGGAGCCATAAGAAATAAAATTGGGTTATAAAAAAAGCAAATCATTATTACAAAGCTGATTACAGCCCCCCTCCACCAAATTTTCTTTTGTGAGAACTAATTTGCAGACCAAAAAAAAAAAAAAGGATGGTGAATAATTTTTTAAAAACTCAATTAGAGAGGTGGCCCACTCCTGTTGGTGAGAGGCACTGCTGAGCCAACCTTGACCCATGAGACATTTTTCTCCACAGTTTTATTGAGTGGGGCCTGGTTTGCACACTGATGCCCAGACATTGTTTAATCTAAAATGAATTTATGAACCCTGGCTCGTGTGGCTGAGTGGATTGAGTGCAGGCTGTGAACCAAAGGGTCACTGGTTCAATTCCCAGTCAGGGCACATGCCTGGGTTGCGGGCCAGGTTCTCAGTAGAGGGCGTGCAAGAGCCAACACATATTGATGTTTCTCTCCTTCTCTTTCTCCCTCCCTTCCACTCTCTCTAAAAATAAATAAATAAAATATTTTAAAAATAAATAAAATGAATTTATGAGACAAAGAATAAATCATTGCACTTTTGTCCCAGAAAAGGAATCCAACCACTTGCATCAGAATCACTACGTCTACTTCTTAAAAATGGAGATGCCTTTGAAAAAGGAGTATCTCACCTGATTTTTCTTGGTCTCTGGAATTTCAGAGGTAGCTGATCTAATAAATGGCATTATAAAAAATATTTTCCAGGATTAAAATCAATGCTGCTGTCACCAGTATCGAAATATTTCTATTAACTTGCAGTCATTCTGTTGACTACATTCAGTATACATACAGATGTGGGTGACCAGAGGCATAGATAATCCCCCACTCCAGAGTTAGGATGGGAAAATATTTTCATACTTAGTCACCTAGCACAGAGCTCAGATGGGTTCTGAGAATTCTCAGTTCATCAGGCAAAATGACAAAATTAAGTTTAAAGGTCAAATGAAGAGATACTATAGATACTTGTTCATTTTTTCTTACTCTATCACCAGCCAAGTGGTCTCAATGTTTGGGATCCTTAGTATCTTTATCACAAATGATAGCACATTCTTGTGATTAGAAGACTACTTTTTCACAAGACCAATAAAAAACCACATATAAATTCAAATACCTATAGATACATACCAAAAGCAATGTCATTTCTGCAAACTAAGTTATAAAAAATATAAGCTCTACTACAAGAATAATTCAAAGGATCAATAAATCCAGGAGGTGGTTCTTTGAAAAGATAAACAAAATTAACAAGCCTTTAACAAGACTCATCAAGAAAATGAAAGAGGACCCCAAAATATAAAATCAGAAATGAAAGAGGAAAAATTACAACCAATACCACAGAAATACAAAAGATTGTCAGAAATTACTACAAACAACTATATGCCAAGAAATTTGACAACCTAGGTGAAATGGACAAATTTCTAGGAACATATAATCTTCCAAAAGTGAGTCAAGAAAAAGGAGAAAGCCTGAACAGACCGATAATAGCTAGTGAAATTGAAGCAGTAATCAAAAAACTCCCAGCACACAAAAGCCCTGCACCAGATGGTTTCATAGGAGAATTTTTTACAAAACGTTTAAGGAAGAGCTAAACCCTATCCTTCTCAAACTATTCCAAAAAATCCAAGAAGAGGGGAGACTCCCAAACTCTTTATGAGGCTGTCATCCTAATCCCCAAATCAGATAACACAACAAAGAAAGAAAACTACAGGCTAATATTGCTGATGAACATAGACACTAAAATCCTCAGCAAAATATTGGCAAACTGCATCCAGCAATACATTAAAAACATCATACACCGTGATCAAGTGGGATTCATCCCAGGGATGCAAGGATGGTATAATATTTGCACATCAATAAACGTTATAGACTTCCAGCCAAGATGGAGGTATAGGTAGATACACTGTGCCTCCTTGCACAACAAAAAGAAGGACAAGACCACATTTAAAAACAAAAAACAACCAGAACTGCCAGGAAATCAAATTGTATGGAAGTCCGTCAATGAAGGAGTTAAAGAAGAAACATTCATCCAGACTGGTAGGAAGGGCCAAGACGGTCAGCCAGGGAAGAGAGGATTTGCAGCAAGGCAGTGGCTGGAGGACCAGGGCGGTTGGCAGCTGTCTGAACAGGAGAGGCGGTGGCTGGTGTACCAGGCAAGGCAGCAGCCGGTAGAGCAGGCAGTCCCACATTTGTGTATAGATAAACCGGGAGGAGAAAATGGGGAGCGAGACAGAACACGCAACCCAGGGTTCCAGCAGTGAGGGGAAATAATGCCTCAAAACCTCTTACTGAAAAAACCTGTGAGGGTTAAAGTGGTGGGAGAAACTCCCAGCCTCACAGGAGAGTTCATTAGAGAGACCTACAGGGTCCTAGAATGTACACAAACCTACCTACCTGGGAATCAGCCCCAGAAGAGCCCAATTTGCTTGTGGGTAGTGGCGGAAGTAACTGAAAGCCAGACAAGAGATAAGCAAGTGGCACTGTTCCCTCTCAGACCTCTCCCCCATATAAAGCTTAGTAGCCTGCCCCGCCCTGGTGAATACCTAAGGCTCCGCCTCTTAAACGTAACAAGCACGTCAAGACCAAAAAAAAAAAGGCCCAAATGAAACACAGATCAAAGATCCAGAAAAAATACAACCAAGTGATAAAAAGATAGCCAACTTATCAGATGCAGTTCAAAACACTGGTCATCAGGATGCTCACAGAAGTGGTTGAGTATGGTTGCAAAATAGAGGAAAAAGTAAAAGCTATGAAAAGTGAAATAACGGAAAATGTATAGGGAACCAACAGTGACAGGGATTAAACCGGGATTCGAATCAATGGTTTGGACCAGAAGGAAGAAATAAACATTCAACCAGAACAGAATGAAGAAACAAGAATCCAAAAAAATGAGGAGAGGCTTAGGAACCTCCAGGACAACTTTAAATATTCCAACATCTGAATCATAGGGGTGCCAGAAGGAGAAGAGGAAGAGCAAGAAATTGAAAACTTATTTGAAAACATAATGAAGCAGAACTTCCACAATCTGGCAGGAAGCTCAGGAAGCTCAGAGAGTCCCAAAGAAGTTGGACCCAAGGAAGCACACACCAAGGCATATCATCATTAAGTTACCCAAGATTAAAGAGAAGAAGAGAATCTTAAAAGCAGCAAGAGAAAAGGAGACAGTTACCTACAAAGAGTTCCCATAAGGCTATCAGCTGATTTCTCAAAAGAAACCTTACAGGCAAGAAGGGGCTGGAAAGAAATATTCAAAGTCATGAAAGGCAAGGACCTACATCCAAGATTACTCTATCCAGCAAAAAGCTATCATTTAGAACGGAAGGGCAGATAAAGTGCTCCCCAGATAAGGTCAAGTTAACGGAGTTCATCATCACTAAGCCTTTATTATATGAAATGTTAAAGGAACTTATCTAAGAAAAGATCAAAACTATGAACAGTAAAATGACAACAAACTCACAACTATGAACAACAGAATCTAAACAAACAAAAACAAAAACAAACTAAGAAAACAACTAGAACAGGAACAGATTCACAGAAATGAAGATCACGTGGAGGGTTATCAACAGGGAGGTGGAGGGGGGAGAGAGGAGGGAAATATACAGGGAATAAGTAGCATAAATGGTAGGTAGCAAATAGATAGGGCGAGGTTAAGAATAGTATGGGAAATGGAGAAGCCAAAAAACTTATATGTAAAACCTACGGACATGAACTAAGTGGGATTATTGGTGGGAGGGGGTGCTGGGTGGAGGGGAATAAAGGGAGGAAATGGGACAACTGTAATAGCAGAATCAATAAAATATACTTAAAAAATAAAATAAAAATAACATTCATAAGACAAAAACATAAATGTTATACATCACATAAATAAAATGAAAGACAAAAACCACACAATTATATCAATAGGTGCTGAAAAAGCGTTTGATAAAGCACAGCACCCATTTATGACAAAAACACATAGCAAAGAGGGAGTAGAGGGAGCATACTTCAACATAATAAAGGCCATATATGAGAAAACTAGAGCCAACACTATACTCAATAGAAAAATCTAAAAGCTTCCCCCTAAGGTTAAGAACAAGACAAGAGTGTCCACTTTCACCACTTATATTCAACATAGTATAAGAAGTTCTAGCCACAGCAGTCAGATGAGAAAAAGAAATAAAAGGCATCCAAATTGGAAAGAAGGAAGTAAAACTGTCATTGTTTGCAGATGATGTGATAGTGTACACAGAAAACCCTATAGGCTCTGCCAAAAAACTACCAGACCTAATAAGTGAATTTTTCAAAACAGCAGGATACAAGGTCAATATTTAGAAATCAAAGGCATTTTTGTGCTCCAACAATGAATACCAGGAAGAGAAACTAGGGAAAAATCCCATTTACTATAGCAACAAGAAAAATAAAGTATCTAGAATAAACTTAACCAAGGAGGTAAAAGACCTATACTCAGAAAACTACAGAACACTGAAGAAAGAAATTAAGGAAGACACAAATAAATGGCAGCATATACCATGTTCGTGGATTGGAAGAATTAACATATTAAAATGTGCATACTATCCAAAGCAGTTAATAGATTCAATGCAATACCTATTAAAATACCAATGACATATTTCACAGATATAGAACAAATATTTCAAAAATTTATATGGAACCATAAATGACCCTAAATAGCCACAGCAATTTTAAGAAAGAAGAACAAAGTAGAAGGGATCACAATACCTGATATCAAACTATATTACAAGGCCACTTTAATCAAAACAGTCTGGTACTTGCAAAAGAACAGACACATAGATCAATGGAACAGACTGGAGAGCCCAGAAATAAACCTAAGGGTCTATGGTCAATTAATATTTGACAAAGCAGGCAGGAGCATAAAATGGAGTAAAAACAGCCTCTTCAATAAATGGTATTGAGAGATCTGGACAGGTACTTGAAAAAAAAAATGAAACTAGACCACGAACTTACACCATACACCAAAACAAACTCAAGATTGATAAAAGACTTAGATATAACTCATGACACCATAAAAGTCCTAGAGGAGAACATAGGCAGGAAAACTTCCATTATCCTATGCAGCAATATTTTCTTTGATATATCTCTTAGGATGAGCAAGGGATATAAAGGAAAGAATAAACAAATGGGACTACATCAAATTATAAAGCTTCTGCATGGCTAAAGAAAAATCAGCAAAATGAAAAGGGAATCAACTGTATGGGAAAACATTTTCCAATGTTACTTTGGAAAAGGGTTTGATCTCCAAAGTATATAAAGAACTCGTACAACTCAATACCAGGAAGACAAACAATCCAATTTTGAAATGGACAAAGGACCTGAACAGACTCTTCTACAAGGAGGACAGAGGACCCACAGACATATTAAAAAATGCTCAACATCACTAGCCATCAGAGAGATGCAAATTAAAACCACATTGAGATACTAGTTCACATTGGTCAGAATGGCGATCACTAACAAATCAACAAACAAGTGCTGGCAAGGATGTAGAGAAAAGGGAACCCCAGTAAACTGTTTGTGGGAATGCAGACTGGTGTAGCCACTGTGGAAAACAGTATGGAATTTCCTTAAAAACTAAATATGGAATTGCCTTTTGATCTAGTGATCCCATTGCTGGGACTATACTCTGAGAATCCTGAAACACCAATTCAAAAGAACCTATGCACCCCAATGTTCATAGCAGTGTTATTTACAATAGCCAAGTGTTGGAAACAGCTTAAGTGCCAATCACTAAATGAGTGGGTTAAAAAACTTCTCTACATTTACACAAAGGGATACTACACAGATGAAAGAAGGAACTCCTACCCTTCATGACAGCATGGATGGAACTGGAGAGGTTTATGCTAAGTGAAATAAGCCAGGAGTCAAACGACAAATGCCATATGATCTCATCTATAAGTGGAATATAATGAACAAAACAAACAAATGAGCAGAATAGAACCAGAGACATGGAAATAAGGGACACACTGACAGTGACCAGAGGGGAGGGGAGTAACAGGAGAAAGAAGGGGAAGGGACTAGTTAAAGAACATGTATAAAGTACCCATCTACAAGGACAACAGGGTGGGGAGTGACTGTGGGAATAGGGGAAATGGGTTGGGGCAGCAGACAGCAATGAGGGAAAAATTGGGACGACTATAATTGAACAACAACATCAAAAACTATAAGCTCTTAACAATACTTCTAATTTTCTTGTCTTGAGCAAGTAATTCACTTTGAACAGAGATTTTTTTAGTTTGTTTTTTTTTTTCTTTTCTTCTTGTACACCCATGGGTTGGCTTTGTGGGTTTTCCTTCCTTTCACTAATCATAAGATGACCCTGTACAATTGAGCCAGAGTTGTAAAGCAGGGCATCCTTTTAAATCTTACAAATTTTTTCCACATCTGCTGTTTTCTCCGCTTCAGGCTGATATCTTTATCCTCAAGCACAGGTAACTGTGACCTCAGAAGTTATGAAGAGAAGCCAAAGAAATGATGTTTTGGGGGGGATGAAAGGGATTCTTGATATTTAAGAAATTTATAACGTACACAATTTTCCCAAAAGGGACAGGAGATGCCATGAGGTTTAAATCCTCATAAAACTGGCTGATATTTTTTTCTCTGTGAAGTAAAGTTTTTAACTTAAGCAGTAAAACTTACTTCGGGAAGTGGCTGTCTGATTTGGATACAAATGTCAGGAGTATGAACTAGGGTAATTCTTCTGGCTATGGGGTCTGTCCACAATAGATCGAGTTAAAAAAGGGTGTTGCATTCTCTTCTCTCTTCTCTGGGAGGTCATTTTTCTCACTCCTACTCACTGACACTTTGGCTTTTCTCTAAGGGACAGAGTATTTAAAGGTCTCTTTTAGATGTTTCCCAATTCCACCCAAGGCCCCTGGCCTTTACTTGGGCTCTATTCAAACCAACTTCACATTCCACTGTCAGAAAACTACACACAAAGGAGGACTTCAAAGTTAATATCGTCAACTCAATTTTTGGCTTGTACTGCTTATAAAAGATGAAGTTTCAAGCCCTGCATAATCTAGGTTCCTACTGTTTTTCTAGTGTATTCTGTCTCATCCATTTGTCCCATCATTCATTCAGCAAATATTCACTTGCAAGACACAGTGTTAGATCTAATGATGATTTTGATGATAAAGTGATGGCACTTGATGATGGTGGTCACAGTGTCAACGATAAGCATTTGGATATAACTTCAGTTGATAGCCTACCTGACACAGTCTCACTTCATCCTCACCATCCTCTCTATTTCAGAGATGAGAAAACTTTTCTAGTCACACAAGAATTGAGGAGAACCAAGATGGCGGCGTAGGTAGACACACTGCGCCTCCTCGCACAACCAGAACTGACAGAAAATCCAACGGCAAGGAAGTCCGACACCAAGTAGATAAAAAAGAAATATACATCCAGACCCGTAGGAGGGGCGGAGACGGGCACCGGGGTGGAGAGGACTCACGTGGCCGTGGTGGGACCGAGACTGGCGGAGTGTGGGACGAACGGGGCAGGCAGTCTGACCACTAGCAGACCCTGCGGCCCGCATTGGCGCACAGATAAACCCAGAGGGCCGGACTCAGAGTGGTGTAGAACAAGGCAGGCAGAGCGGCGGGTGGCACCCTGCGGCCCCACATTCGCACACAGATAAACCAGGAAGAACGGCGGGGAGCGAAGCAGATGGCGCAACCCAGGGCTCCAGCACGGGGGAAATAAAGCCTCAAACCTCTGATTGAAAACGCCCGTGGGGGTTGGGGCGGCAGCAGGAGAAACTCCCAGCCTCACAGGAGAGGTCACTGAAGAGACCCACAGGGGCCTAGAGTGTGCACAAGCCGACTCACTCGGGAACCAGCACCAGAGGGGCCCAATTTGATTGTGGGTAGCCGAGGGAGTGGCTGAAATCTGGTGGAGAGTGGAGCAGGTGCCATTGCTCCCTCTCGGCCCCTCCCCCACGTACAGCATCACAGCACAGCGACCAGTGTTACCCCGCCCCATGAACACCTAAGGCTCCGCCCCTTAAAGTAATAGATGAGCCAAGACAAAAAAAAAAAAAAAAGGCCCAAATGACAGAACACTTCAAAGCTCCAGAAAAAATACAACTAAGCGAGGAAGAGATAGCCAACCTATCTGATGCACAGTTCAAAACACTGGTTATCAAGACGCTCACAGAATTGGTTGAATCTGTTCGAAAACCAGATGAAAAAATGAAGGCTATGCCAAGAGAAACAAAGGAAAATGTACAGGGAACCAATAGTGATGCGAAGGAAACTGGGACTCAAATCAATGGTGTGGACCTGAAGGAAGAAAGAAACATCCAACCAGAAAAGAATGAAGAAACAAGAACTTGGAAAAATGAGGAGAGGCTTAGGAACCTCCAGGACATCTTGAAACGTTCCAACATCCGAATTATAGGGGTGCCAGAAGGAGAAGAGGAAGAACAAGAAATTGAAAACTTATTTGAACAAATAATGAAGGAGAACTTCCCCACTCTGGCAAAGGAAATAGATTTCCAGGAAGTGCAGGAATCTCAGAGAGTCCCAAAGAAGCTGGACCCAAGGAGGAACACACCAAGGCACATCATAATTACATTCCCCAAGATGAAACAGAAGGAGAGAATCTTAGAAGCAGCAAGAGAAAAGGACACAGTGACCTACAAAGGGGTTCCCATAAGACTGTCAGCTGATTTCTCAAAAGAGACCTTACAGGCAAGAAGGGACTGGCAAGAAGTATTCCAAGTCATGAAAGGCAAGGGCCTACATCCAAGATTACTGTATCCAGCAAAGCTATCATTTAGAATGAAAGGGAAGATAAAGTGCTTCTCAGATAAGGTCAAGTTAAAGGAGTTCATCATCACCAAGCCATTATTGTATGAAATGTTAAAGGGACTTACCTAAGAAAAAGAAGATAAGAAATAGGAACAGTAAAAATGACAGCAAACTCACAGTTACAAACAACCACACCTAAAACCAAAACAAAAGAAAACTAAGCAAACAACTAGAACAGAAACAGAACCACAGAAATGGAGATCACATGGAGGGTTATCAATAGGGGATTGGGAGGGGGAGAGATGGGGGAAAGGTACAGAGAATAAATAGCATAAATGATAGGTGGAAAATGGACAGGGGGAGGGTAAGAATAGTGTAGGAAATGTAGAAGCCAAAGAACTTGTAAGTATGACCCATGGACATGAACTATAGGGGGGAATGTGGGAGGGAGGGGGTGGGCAGGATGGAGTTGAGTGAAGGGGCTGAAATGGGACAACTGTAATAGCATAATCAATAAATATATATATATAAAAAAGAATCGAGTGGAGCACAGATTTCAACTCACATCTGTTACTCCAAGTACTATATTCTTTCACTAAACATAAAGGATATACTAATGAAAAAGAGCTTGTCCTTGTGCTAACAAACCTCCTAGTCAGATCGGATAGCAAAAGAAAACATGCAAAGAAATAATTGTAATATCTTGTAAAAGACAGTGATCAAAATCAGATATATATTTCAAGGGCAAATAAAGAATCATTATATTGTATTAAATGTTATTTTTAATGTCTACTATTTTTAATCTCATGCAGTTAATCCTTGGTGGTATTTTGGGAAATATTATTCTTTCTTCCTCTATAGTATTCATGCTTTCCCCCCAATGTCATGTTTCAGTTCATGAATAAAGTCACTGCTTTATATAAATATATTTCTTGCTTCAATATCCTAGGCCTCAACACTGTCATTTGGTACAGCTCTTATATTCTACACTATGCAATTTAACCCCACATATATTATTTTGTGTGTTAGTTTATCACAGTCTGATGGGCTGAAGATAATAATGGCAGGTTACATTTTTAATTTATAGATTGTATACATGTACAGTGTATGACAAAAGTCTTGAGTTATCCCCATGGAGTAGTTTGAGTGATTCATGCCATACAAGTTAGTGAAGAGTAAATCAGTTAATACATATTAAACTCTAAGTATAGTGTCAGAGATGTGGTAAGTACTGACTGTTAGGAGAAATCCATAAACATGAATCCAGATTTTTTGGACCTTTTATTTGGTCTATGGCGTAACTATGTTTAAGTTCCAAGCTTGCCCCAAACTCCATCCTTGTCTTCACATCTTATATTTTCAATCATTGCATTATCTCTGTGTGATGGAAGTAGATTTTTATTTGAAAATACAGTATGCTTCTCTCATGACCCACATATGTGGCAGGAAACACATGGAAGGACACATTCCAGGAGTCGACCACTGGATTTTTCTTCTTCTAGCACCATATGTAGCAATGGGACAGCTCTCCACAAAGAGGAATCCAAAGGCATATTACCAAACAATGGGAGTCAAAATCTACTTAGACCTAAGTTCTGTGGCCTCGATTACTTGTTGATTTTATTAGACATGGGTGCCTTTAACAATATCTTCAATCCTAAGAATCTATGATTGAAGGATATAAAGTATTTTAGGGCAAACCTGTATCTCACATTTCTTTGTACCTCCAGGATAGTCCAAATGTTTGTGTTTCCCCAAATTCACATATTGAATCTTAATATTCAATGTAATTATTTGGAGGCAAGGCCTTTGGGAGGTGGTTAGGTCATGAGGGTGGTGCCCTCATCATTGGAATTAGTGGCCTTATGAGAGAGATCCCAGAAATCTACCTAGTCTCTTCCACAAGGTAAGGACACAAGGAGAAGCCTGCAGTCTAGAAGAGGGCCCCCACCTGATTGTGTTGGCACCCTGGTCTTGTACTTGCAGCCTCTAGAACCGTGAGAAATAAATTGCTGTTGTTTATCAGCTAGCTAGTGTGTGGTATTTTGTTATAGCAGTCTGCACATATCAAAACAACTTTCAAATGCTTCAGTTACTTCTGGGAATGTAATAACTGTTCAAAGCATTCTTGATGAGAAATAAAAGAATATTAGACAAAAAACTCAACAGATATTTATTGCATACCAATGTATGGCAAGCACTGGTTAGATATGGGAAATATGAGGAGATGCTCCCTACACACATGGAGTTTAACTGAAAGCAAATATTAATTAAATAAAACTGTACAGAATACATTCACAAATCACAATGGAATTAAGCTATAAATTAACAATAAAAAGATAACTATAAAATGTCCCAGTGATTCTGGAAAGGTGGTAACAGCCACAATATAAGTTTTTAATCTCGTAGACTTTCCAAATAAAAGAAAAATAACAATGAGATAAAACCAAACCAATGGACAATATTTACAATAAAACCAGATGACAAAGTATCCTTATAAACCAAAAGAAACAAGTGAGGAAAAATCACCATAGCCTCAAAACCTGCCTGATATTAGAATCTATCCAGGAAAAGTGGAGGGAAACGTGTGACATCTGACTGTCCAGAGAATATGAGAATGCAAAAGAGCCCACAGGTACCCACTGAAAAGCATGGTGGGGTCATGTGAAAGCAGCAGCTAAGACTCAGAGTGGGTTCTCCCCCTCCAGTAGTAGGTAAATGCAAATGCTGGGTCATTTAAGGAGCTGGATTGTTCTAGATCTCATGAACTCTCGAAACTCACCTGCTAGGATTCTTTTCCTGAACACAGCTGCACAATGAAGAGAAACTTCTAGAAGTTGAACTACTCTAAAAGGCTGAGAAGATATATCAATTGTTTTCTTTATCTCTAATCCTAATTCAGCGTCTATACTCTAAAGTCCCAGTCGCTTATAAAAACAGAAAGTTGACTATGTGCATGACTAAACCTGCCCATCATTTTAGTTGTTAAGGAAACTATCCAAATAGGGAGTTGACCACCAAAAAAACAAGTCTGGGAGAGGAAGGAGAATATGTGAGACTATAAGTCCTTGGAAGCATAAGAAAGAGGCCTTTTGGATGTCAGCAGGATTTTTCTGGTATTGGAATCATTCCTCTGCTTTGTATAGCCTTGCAAAATGCACTGAGTTTCACAATCACTGCGTGGTTTGCTCTGAAGTCACTGGTGGCCTCTTTACTCCCCCAATCACTTCCCAGTGAACACTTTGATCTTCTATGATATCAGCCTTTTGAGCCACTAATTGCTTCCAAGTGAATTGTGGCTTGCCAAGAGTCTGGGTGGTGTCTCATATATGGTACCATTCTTTGCACTTACATATTTGTTTGCTTTCAAATTCTAACAGAAATTCTCTCACTACAACAGAGCTAAGAGATTTAAAATTGTCTTGAAAAGTGGGTACCTAGGATCTTCCCTGGCACAGTAGCTGAGTCCCAAGGGGACACTCTAAAGTCATAAGTCTCTAAGACTTTGTTTTACATCTTGAGAAAAATGTATATGGATTTCAAGTTAATGGTATAAGAATAAATGTGAGATTTTTAAACCAGTCAAAGGTCTTTATACAAGTCCCAGGCTTTTCAACTCTCTGGAGTTTGAATTCACCATTGGCCATCCCTCCACTTTGTGCCTACATCCATTGCGTGACCATTCTTCACCCTGCCTTCCCTCCTAATCCTGCCCTGCCCAACACCACTGTTGTGCTGTTGACCCACTTTGGGTCTCCCCTAGAATTTTAAGTAATTTCTCAATTTCTGATCAATCTTCCATTTCCAATTTCAAGCATCAGATTTTTTTTTTCATCTATTAAATGAGCATACTAATGCATAGCTCTTGTTATTGCAAGTCTTAAATGAAGCAAACTTCAATGACATTTGTGACAGCCTCGGGTAAATTTCTGAGCACATGGTCATCACCCAATAAACGTTTCCTTCCTTCCTTTATCTTCCAGCTCACTTTCCCCGCTGTAGTCAGAGTTATCTTTGTAAGACAAAAATTTGATTAGCTCACTACTCTTAATATCTTATTAATTCTCAAATAATAACATTCAAACTACTTGGCTTGAGAGATCCTTCATAATCGGGCCCCAATCTATCTTGCTACTCCTTTATTCAATGATTCTCTGTAACGCACCTCCACTCTGGCCGCCTCAAATTATTTTTAAACACCAGACATTCTCACTCTGTGCCTTTGCACAGGTTGTTCTTTCTATCTATAGGAAACTCGATTTCACCACTAGCTTGCATTCATATCCTTCTGTTGAAATATCTTCCAAACTTTTTCACTGGGCAAACTCTTACTTCATTCTGTAGGCCCTGCTTCTAGTTCACTTTTCTTCCCAAGTCTTTTCAGAAATGTGGTCCTTATCAATTGCTCATAAAGCTCCCAATGGTTGTCATTATCATGATACGCACAGTGCACTTGTATTCTCAGTTCCCAACCAGGCTGAGAGCTCCTTCCTGAAGGGCCACGGACTAGTTTTATTCACCTTTATGAATCCATTGCCTAGATGTGTGCACGAAACACAATGACAGTCCCCCAATCCTTAGTGAGCAAATACAAATTTTTGTTTTTTATTACACTTGTGCATTTATTCATTCAATATAAGTGAGTATCTGCATATGTCCGACACTATATAAGGCTCTGTGGAAGACACACAGATAAATAAAAAAGAGATCTTGCCCTCAGGAAATTTAAAGATTGCTTGGGAACAGAACAAATATTTATTGTACCTAGAACAGAGAATGGATAGTGCCCAAATTACTTCCAGAAAGAGAAGGCTAAAACCCTCTAACTGATAAAATAGACACACTGAGTGATGCTTATCGTTTAACCAGCGAGTTGTTCTGAGTTCCAATACACTTTCCATTCAGTCTATTATTAGACTTACAACTGAGAATATCCCACTTATTTCAAGGTTGTGTGCCTATACTTAGGCTATTTGGGCAATAATTCATAAAAAGATGACAGGAGAATATTGTTTCTGTCTTAGAAAAAGAACATTATCTTATTCATCTCACTATAAGGTCTTGCCCATTGTTGTTACTTAAGGTGTGTTTGTTGAAATACTTTACATTACTGACTCACTGAAATCAATATGGGGTTTCAACACAAATTCTTTAAAGGTGATTTAATCTGTTTGAATTAGGTACTTTTTTCAGTTTTTAAAGCACAAGACCTAAAGCTCAAACCACCATTTATTCATTTATTTAATCATATGTATTTGGCCGATCATTGTCTTAGTTAGGGTTGGTATAACAAATACTATAGACTGGATGGCTTAAGCAATATGATTTATTCTTTACAATTCTGGAGGCTCAAAGTCCAATCAGGGTGGTAGCATGTTGGATTCTGGTGAGGGCCTTCTGCCTGGTTTGCTGTCTGTTTGCTGTGTCCTCACACAGCAGAAAGAAGGTGGAAGGAGAGAACTCACTCTCATGTCTCTTATAAGGGCACTAATTCCATCCTGATGGTTCCACTCTCATCACCTAATTACTTCCCAAAGGTCCCATTTACAAAGACCCTAACACTGGGGATTGGGTTTTCAACATATGAATTTGGGGGATGGGGACACAAATATGCATGCAGTCCATAGCAATCTGTATTTATTTATTCATGCAGTAAGTCAATAAATATTAATTAAACTAGCTCTTCCTATTCCTAGCCTTTAACTACCCTCTCTTTCCTGTGAATTACTTTTCACTCTCAACTAAATTTCAAGCCACAAATGGGTAAAGACACATTCCCACTCTTCTATTGAACTGAGTAGACATTCAATGCTAGAAATTTTCTCTGTAAGTCCCCACTCTCTTCTTAACTGTGACAAGCAGCTCAAGTCAAAATCACAGACTGAAAACGAATTCCTATTTATAAAAATCAGAATTGATCAGACAGACTTGTTTCTGTTTCATCTCCATGGAGACTTTTATTTTTCCTGGCTGTGCCTGAGGCAGCGCGTGCTGGGGGATGACACAGCCTTGGCCCAGCCCTCCTTTCAGGTTGGAAAACTTACTCAGAAAGCTCCGGCCTGTGTGTTGAAGTCCCCAGAGCTGGGATGTTAGGAAACTCATAAACACAGATCTTGAGAAGCCAGCAGATTAAACAAATGCCAGCTTCTCAAGGCCACACTCTTTCAGCAGAAGAGAGACACAACATAAACAAAGAGCTTGAAGGTGAAAATGAAATTTGAGAACAAATAGAATACACAAAAGAAGGATTCACAGCAGACTAGGGTAGGGGGAGGAGGAGAAACGCAAGCATGCAAGGCACCAGACAAGCTGAAGACTGCAGAGACAAAAGTCAATAGATCATTTAAAAGCTGTGAGTCATTTGCTTCCTGATTCAAGGAGGCTGGAGACAGAGGACTCAAGCCAATTTAACAAACACTAATTAATGGTAGGATGGAACTAGGAAGATTGGGTGGGAGAGGACATTGGAATGGAAGTAGGTTGTGGATTGGGGGAATGAAAGGGTTGGGGAAGAAAGAGTAATTGTATACTCCATGTTGTGCTAGTTTTTCTATATATTTAATAGTAGTGAGTTTTTACAGTAAGTCACTGAGGCAGGCAATGCCATTCTCATTATAAATGAGGAAACCCGGACTTGGGGGCTAAGTAACTTTTCCAATCACACAGTTAGTAAATGCCAAATTAGGTGTATCTGATTCCAAAATCTATGTCCTATTCTCAACCTTATTTTGTCACTCAGTACATTGTGACAGACTCTGAAAATGGGAATAAAACAAAGAATATAAAGCATGTTTTAACTTATTTTTCTTTTTTAAATCCTCAGCCAAGGATATGTGTATTGATTGGAGAAAGGGAGAGAGAGTGAGAGAGAGAGAGAGAGAGAGAGAGAGAGAGAGAGAGAAATGGGTCAGTTGCCCCCTGTACCTGCCCCAAATAAGAATCGAACCTGCAACCTCGGCATGTGCCCTGACCAGGAATCAAACCCACAACCTTTTGCTGTGCAGGAGGACACTCCAGCCAACTGAGCCAACCGACCAGGGATGTGTTTTAACTTTTTAAAAAGTGTTCTGGGCTAATAAGGATAGAAAGGCATGTAAACACTGAGAGGAATCACAGGACAGAATGAGATACATGCCTGAGTGAATATAAACAATGTGCTGAGGTTCACAGATAAAAGAGCAACTCATTGACATTCTTGAAAGGAACAGGAAGTGCTATCTAGGAATGTGACATTACTGGATCTTGGATCAAGTTTAATAAGTGAAGAATTAAAGAAAGACTATTATACACGAGGAAGGAGAAGAAATTATCACACACAGACATGGACATGAGATTGGAAAAAAACTCTTGCAGTCAGACCACAGAAACCCTTGAATACAAACCGAGGCAGTTTGGCTTTCATACTGAATGCCATGGGGGTCAAGAGAAGAAATGTGTAGAAGGGAGAGGAGTGGGCTGTTGCACAGATGTTGAGGGCAAAGTGTTGCCTCAGAAATAGAACAGTTTACTTCACGAAGGTGTTGTAAGGCTGAGGAACTATAGAAAAACCTTTGACTCCAAATTCCCACTTCTTCCTCATCATTAACTAGAAGGTCTGGAACTTTCTTCTTTTGTATTTAAAGTTTGTAAGAACTAACCTAAGGACATAACCCAGAAGAAATGCTATGAGGCTTTCTGTCTTTACTTATCTGGGATGAATAACGTTAGGTGATAACTTACAGGCTAGACAAGAAGAGGATCCGCTATCTGGCAATATGGCTAAAGGTAGAGGAGAGGATCTGGCTACAATGAATTGGGTTCAGAATTACAACTCTTGTCCCTAGAAACTCTTTCAGGGGTCAAGGCAGGGATCCCAGTCCTAGAAAAACTGGGATGCCAGGCAGGTACTTAAGTATAAAATGCAGACCTTGAAGCTAGAGTTTAGAACCTAGGGCACAACTTGAACTAGGATCCGTGCTTTGACTTTTCTGATAATGGATTGCCAGGCCTTGATATTATTTCCCCTCTCAAGGGGCCAGACTCGTTATGAAGAATATGGTAAGGTTACAACCAAAGGCAAAAGAGAATAACTCCAGTTTTAGGGTCAGATGACCAGGAGAACAGAAAATTAGGCTGTACACAAAGCTGTACCAAGGATATTATAAGACAATGGACCTGGAATATCAAAAGCAGAAATATAAAGAATGAGAAGAAATTCCACAAGCTATACCTGGAGAAGTGAAGAGTCTAGGGAGTACCTAGATTTGAGAAAGGGAATGAGTGCCAGGTCTTCTAACAGAAATTTCTAGTGTTACAAAAAAGAAAACCATACTAGTTTGCAGGGTAGGAGGTCAAAGTTTGGAAACAGAGAAATAAGCCTTGTTCTCAGGGTTGTTTAATTCCCATATTTTCTATTCCTCACTGCCTTTTCTTATAGTATAATGAAATGCAGCATTTGATAGTAAATAGAAGCAGGTTTGATTACCAGCTTTGCTTCTTTCTTTGTGGGTTACAACGATCTAATTCCTTAGTGTGTGAAATGGAAATGAAAATGCTTACCTCATAAACTGGTTGAAAGAATTCTAATGACACAATCTACCTGAAACCCAAACGTTAACAGAGATAAGCAGCCTGTGACAGTCAGACTCTAAGGGGAAACCTACCTGATAATGTTTATGCCCTTGTATAATTCTCTCCCTAGGTTGTGGGCTGGCTTAGCAACTCACTTCCATTCAATGGAACGTGGCTAAGTGATGGAATATTATTTCCTTGATTCAGTTACAGAAGATTGACTTCTGTTTTGATAACAGAGTCTCTCCCTTGATGACTTTGCTGAAGTAAGCTTCCATACAAAGAGGCTCCTGTGGCAAAAAACCAAGGGCAACCTCCTGCGAATAGCCAGCAAGAATCTGAGGCCCCTAATCTATCAGCATGCAAAGAACTGAATTATACCAGTATCTGATGAGCTTGGAAGAAGAGCCGTGCTTGCTTGGCCAAGCCTTCAGATGGGACCCAGCCCTCATCTGCACCTTGGCTGCTGCCTGTGAGCACTGATGTTGTCCTCTTGGCTTGGTTTGGTGCCTAGTCGTTCAGTGAAACACTAGTCTACAGGTTTCTGTGAAGGTATGCTTTTAGATGTGATTAACATTTAAACTAGTAGACGTTGAGTCAAAATTAATGGTTAAATAAACAGACTGAGTAAAGCCTGTTACCCTCTATACTGTGGTGGGCCTGGTTCAATCACCTGAGGGCCTTAACTGAGCAAAGACTGAGCTTCCCCAAAAAAGACAAGACAGCAAATAGAAAACTTGCTTAAGTTTGCAGCCTGTTGCTCTGTGAAATTGGATTCAAGGTTGCAACTCTTTCACGAATCCCAGCCTGCCAGATTTTAGACTTGTCAGCCCGCACATTTGTGTGAGACAATTCCTTAAAATAAATCTCCCTCACTCTCCCCACCCTACCTCTCTCTGAATATGAGAAGCCTTGAAGCAGAAAACCCAGCTAAGTTATGTCTGGGCTCCCAACCCATAAAAATGATGAAATAATAAAAATGAGTTGTTTAAAGTCCCTAAATTTGTGGCAATTGGTTATGCAGAAACCACCCAATAAAAGATTTTTAAATCTTGATTCACCATACAAATCCCATGTCTCATGGATACTTTTGTAAAATCTATTAAAAATAAATATCAGACTTAGGATCTCAAATGGTGTCCTCTGATCTTTGGGGAGCAAAGTTCATTGGAAGAAACATAATCAGATCTGTGATGTGCAGAAAATATTTTGTCGGCAGAGTGGAGGATATATGATGTGTCCTAAGGCTCCCAGGGAGCTAGATAGTTGTCTAGGCTGTAGAGGAAGAGAAGGTAGAGCGGAGTGATATTTAGAAGGTACATTTGGCAGGATTACTCCTCATTGAAGGAAGGATGGAAGACAGATTGAAAGAAACCATTGAAAATACAGGACAAAATTCTACAACAGGTCATGGCCCACTGACTCTAACCTACGTCAAATTGCCATAACTCTTTCTTTAATTGCTGCTAGAGCCTCCTAACCAGACTCCCTTTATTCCTAACTCTCCTCAACATTTTTATACTCCAGACTTATTTTAAAAAGTAATTCTGATTGCACTGCTATTCTACTTAAAATCCCTCAATGTTTTCCACTGCCTTCAGGAAAGAGAAAAACACATTCACATGGCCTGCAAGGGCCTACAGCAATGTCTGTTTATTTCTCCAGTCTTACTGTAACTCACTTCCCTCATCAAATATTAAATTGTTTTACAATATTTTTAAAAACGGATGCCAGGACTTTCTAAATGATTGAATACCCACATTAAACTCTGCTGCTTTTCCAAACTCTATTTTCAAAGGTAGTGAAAGGATCATTATATGTTGTAATGATAAATATATAGATCAATAGAACAGAATAGATATTACAGAAATAGGCCTTCACAGATGTAGTCAACTGTATTTGTAGGAGAAATATATATTTTTAACAAATTGTGTTACAAAAACTGGATATTTATAGAGAAAAAGTAATAGTTGACTTTTAACTCATACTATCCACAAAAATGAACTCAAAGTGGGTCATAGACTTTACATGCCAAAACTAAAATTATAGAACAAAACACAGGAGAAAATATTCATGACTTTAGAATAGGCCAAGGTTCCTTGGGTCTGACCCCAAAATAACTAACCACAAAGACAAAAATAAGTAATAAATTAAATTTTATTAAAATTACAAATACCTTCTCTTTGAAAGAAACCATTAAAGAAATGAAAAAAAAAATAAGCCACTCTCTAGGAATAAAAAATTCCCATTGCCTATATCTCCTGAAAGACTTGCATCAAGAATATATAAATAACTCTAACAACTCAATAATAAACGCCCAACAACCCAAAGTATTTCAATAGACAATAGAGGAAAATACAGGAATAACCAATAAGCATAACCAAAGATGCACAACATTGCCAGTCACCAGGGAAATGCCAGTTAAAATCTCAGAGACCACCAAACATCCACTTGAAAAGCTAGAATTAAAAGACTGATGATAGTAAGTATTGGTGGAACAGCTAGAACTTTGGGAGGAGAAGATGGCGCCACTCTTCTAAAAACGGTTTGGCAGCTTCTCGTGAAGTAAAACGTACATTGAAATATGATCCATCGATTACATTTCCAGGTATTTACCCAAGAGAAGTAAAAACATGTATTCACACAAAGTCTTGCTCATGAATGTTTATAGCAACTTTATTCCCAATGGCCCGAAATTGAAGTAACCCAAATGGTTACTAACATAAAAATAGATAAACTAATTGCAGTAGATCCTTGCGATGAATACTATTGAACAGTAAGAGGAGACAAAAAGTAAGACAAGCGAACATTAATAAATCTCAAAAACATTATGCTGAGTGAAAGAAACCAGACACACAAGAGAACACGCTGTATGACTCCATTTGTAAGAAATTCTAGCACAGGCAAAATTAATCTATAATGACAGATTAGTGCTCATCTGTGGCCAGAACTAGAAGGGAGCAGATTGCAAAGGGGCGTGAGGGAATTCCGAGGGATGATGCAGACAGTCCATTTCATCACTGAAGTGGTTACCGGTGTGTGTATATCCATCAAAGCTTATTGACTTGTATACTCAAAATGTAAATTATATCTTGATAAATTGATTTTAATTTTTTTAATAAGAAGAATACTATAAAAGAAAGAATTCAGAAAAATTTATGAGAAACATAGGATGTCAGTTTCCAAATATTAGTAGGCAATTCAATTAATATTTCTAGTTGATTGATTATATAAGATATATGTAAAGCCTTTAGCAAAGTGCTCACTACATGAAAGATACTTAATAATTCCAAGGTGGGCAAAATTAGGTTCATAGTTGTGAGTACACAAAACACAGAGCAGACTACAAGAATGTGTAATGATGTAACCAGTCATAACCTGCATGTCTCTTTCCATACGAACAACTGTAAACCTCCTTTTGCCAGCCCCTGTATTTAAAGAACAAATCCTGGATAGGTCTATTAATCTCTAGTGTCCAATAATTCCCACTTATCTTGAGATTGTAGATGCTTCAAAGGAGGTGTATGTCTTAGTTGGAAGCAAAGGCTGGTTAGAGGCACCTACTGGAAATACTAATGCAGTTACTGAGGCAGAAAATTAAGCTCCTACACAAAGGTGAAGAGCACCAGGGCTCAAAGACGCAGGTAGTTAATAAGGTGAAATCTGGCTAATCGAATGGGCCAAAGAACAGCAATTACCTACTTAATGCAAAGCAACTGCCGAAAAGGAAGATCGGAGTATGGTAAAATACCCCAAAAGGCTGATGCCAGTGATCCGAACCTGGTCCATTTCAGCTCCATCCCCTTTAGAAGGACCTGGCAGGACTTTCTAAAACTTCCTGCTTAGCTCCTATTTCATAGGTGAGGAACACTCACAGAAGGAAAATGACTTACTCATGGCTGCATAGACATAGAGTCACAACTATTTCCAGACCACCTACATTTTCATTAGTTTTTACACCCAAAGCACTCAAGCAAAAGACCTTCCAAATCAAACCAGTGAATCTGGGTTTTACCTACCAGTCTTCATGGTTGTATTTGCTTGTTCACTGCAAATGAAAATCAAACAAACCATTTTAGACCTAGATCCAAAACCTCTGAAACTAGGCAGTTTCTGATTGGCTCAGTTTGTGCTGGGAAACCTGTTCTTCTGACTTCGTGGTGAAGTGAAATGTGGCCCCCTTTCAGGAATAGGGACATGGCTTCTTGGGCTAAATATTGTCTATCAAGACATGGTTCTGTACCTCAAGAGATTTCAGTCAGCTTGTGGCCTCCCAAGATGCTGCCATAACACTTTGCTCATCAAGGGTTATGTCTCCGAGTGCTTGCTCATGAGCCGAGACAGAACTGGCCTGAGCTGGCTCCCAGGGGGTACTGTGGTTTTTAGGGTATCGATCTACTCTGATGATTGAATTGCCTTCTTGTTTTGTGGTCATGGGTGTTACCCCGTTTTTTTATGGTATGCTGGTGTGATTAAAACCCAATTCTTGTACTTTGCTACAAATGCCAAACATTCATTTATAAACTTCAGAGAACATGCTCACCTCCTCCTCCACCTTAACATGTCTAGTGGGTGCTGTACATGGCTGAGGGCTACTCACACGGGGGCAATAATTGTATCCTTTCCTCGAATTTCACTAAGAGGACTACCCAAGTGATCTTTTGAGGACAAATAATTTCAGCTTTTTGTTTTAAATTAAAAAAACTGGACATTGCTACAACAGATGACAGCATAAGGCACCCTGGTAAAGTAAAAATAGTTCCAGAGAGTCGAGATGTCTGAGGGAGGCCGGGACAGGCGATCCCTAGTGTTAGAAGGGAAGGAACTAAGCACCTGTCTTAGTCTGTTCTGTTACCTATGACAAAACACCACAGACTGGGTGGCTTATAAACAACAGAAATTTACTTCTCACAGCTCTGGAGGCTGGAAGTCTGAATACAAAAGCACCAGTATAATCAAGTGAGGGCCCTCTTCTGGGTTGTAGTCTTGTAGGTTGCAGCCTCACATTGCAGAAGGGGTGAGGTAGCTCCCTCTGGTCTCTTTTAAGTGAACACTAATCTCATCATGAGGACTCCACCCTCATGACCTAAGCACTTCTCAAAGTTCCCACCTCCTATAACCATCATCTTGGGCATTAGGATTTCATCATATGCATCTGGCAGGGGAGGGGGGGGCAATATTCAGACTAGAGCTGTACCTATTGTTTATTGAGTACTTATGGTATGTTTGACACTTACAATGTTCAATTAAACTTAAACCACCATAAGGACAGTCTTATATATGTTTTATTTACTTTTTATACCAATGCTCATTATAATACCCAACACATCTTAGTAGTTCAACATTTTTAGAAAAAAATGATGAAACAAAAGAGGTGGGTTTTTTTCCCCAACCTTTATTTTTCTGATTGGGAAATTACACTTAAAAAATGTTAGGTAATTTGCCCCAATTCACACAGCTGTTGTGTAAAGAAGCTCAGAATTATGAATGACCTCTGATTCCAAAGGCATCCTCTTCACTATACCATGGGCTTTTAGTCAACCAATAGATAATCACTTAGACATGTGCTAGTTTAGGGGACTTTGGGTAGAACTGAATGGCAATGGAGGCAGCAGCATTAATCTGAGTTAAGTTTTAAAAAGGCAGTTCAAGCAGCTCTGTGGAGAACTGCAGTGGGGCATGTGGGGAAAAAGAGAGTTCATTTGAGAGGCTACACAGTAGTCTAGGTGGGAGGTAATAATGTCTTGGGCGAGAGTGAGTATGTTAGACATGGTAGAGAGTGGATGAGTTTGAGGCCAGCTGTGAGATGAGTCCAGTAATTTGCTGATGGACTACACGTAGGGCAGAAGCAAGGGAAGGACTGGGTATTATTTCAAGCTTTGGTTGCAAATACTGCATGGATGGTGATATGATTCTCTGGGTTGTGAAAGTCGGAAGAAAGAACAGTTTGGTGGGGTAAAGAATGAAGAGTTTCGTTTTGAACGTGTCATCTTTGATATGTAAGTTAGATAAGCAGGTAGAAATGTGGACTGAGCTACTGGTTATGTGAGGTTGGAATTTTGGAAAGAGATGAGGTAGAAGACATGCATTTAGGACTCTATGACATCTACACGGAATCTGAGCTCTGGGCCCTTAACTGTAGACCCTGGTACGTGGTGGTGAGACGACCACAGCATACTTGGCAAGAACATGTACTGTGTCCTCAAAGTGACTCGAGCTGATGGTTGCTCCCCAGGTTTGGCAGAAAGATCGAAAGCAAGAACAGTTTTTACTGAGAATTCCCTCTGACACAGTATTAGATTTAAAAAATAGCAGAGTAGACTCAACTATAGACTTAGCCAGAATGAGAGTAGGCTCAACCACTACAAGGCTTAGAGAAATTACAATGAGCTTTTGGGTTAGTCAAAACATAATAATGATATCAAAAGTTCAGATTCGTGCAGGCTGGTTTATGATGACGTATTCTTTTCTTTTTTTCTTTTCTACCCCAGAAAAGAAACATCAACACGCCACACCCTGGAGATTTGATGTACTGAAGCTTCCGGCCACCAGTATTCAGTTCCCACTGGAGAACCGCCTGTATCATGTTGCAATGACTCCTCCAGTGTAGTCTTCCCTTCACACTCTGGCCTTCCCATGGGCAGGCATAAACCCCTTCTTAGCCATTTCTCCAGCCTTATAAAGCCTCTGAGCATTAAGCTGACTCAGCCATTGTGGTTTGGTGAATCCAGTAAGTACTTGAGAAAGTTAATATTCAAAGTATCTTACAGGAAAATATGATGTAAAAATAATTCTTCTATAAAATTCTATTTCTATAAACAGCAAGGAGTCCTCATACTGGTGATGTGTAAGATGTATCAACTAATACTTGTCCTGTTACCAATTTTGGCCTCAGTTCCAAAATTTATTCTTATAGAAAAGGACTGCATATGTACAATATATAACCAGAATGTTTAGTTTCTTCAAAACTAGTTCTACAAAGTCCTTGCTCTTAGGCTACCCACTTGGACTTGTTAGCCACTAGCTGTGACTAAATCGAGCCATTTCTCTTGACCTCCCTCTTTCAAGTCCAAGAGCAGAAGAGGACATACTCTCCTCCAGATCTAGAGATTGCCTTATTTTATGTCCAGGGTGACTGACATGTCATTCAGGAGAAATCCCATTGGATACATTACAAATATTAATTAATGTAATTTGCTGAACATGTAAATGAGTTAGTTCAAGGTGTCATATACCTCTGAATTATTTTATTTCAAAAATTATTTTAAAAATATTGTCAAGGGCCCTATGTCTCAACCTTTAGTTCATATATTCTAAATTTAGCCCATTTGTAAGTATCTGTTTTCATCTTATTTGATGTATGCTTATTCATTTCTGTGTCTACCCCCAATCAAATTCGAACCTTAAGACACCAGACACCTGTCCGACCTACACAACAGACCTGTGCTCTACTGTATACTCAAGCCTAGCACAATGCCAGACACCTAAAGTGTGTTCAGTAAATATTTGTTGAGTGTGTGTACAAATTCCCTCCAGTCCATAAAAATCTTAAAATTTGTATAGTATTATCTTTTCTTTTAAGTGGGGACCATTGAGTTTCAGAGAAGTGACATCTCTAAAATAGTGAAACTGAGATATGACTCTGAATCTTGTCTTATTTTTTATCTTGGTATACCTGGTTAGTCACACTGCATCCATCTCTCTATCAAAACTTGGTGAATATTCAATGACTGCAAAATGTTATTCCTTTGACTATTTTTTAATATTTATTTATTTATTTAATTCTTTCTTTTCTTAAGACAATTTTATTGTAATTCTTTCCATCACCATTTAACCCCTTTATATCCCCTCCCCCTCCAATCACCACACTGTTGTCCATATCCATGAGTCCTTTTTCCTTTTTGCTTGATCCTACAGTGATTAGACATAAAACCTTTTAGGGAAAAAAGGCATGCTTACTTTTTTAGAGTGCAAGACTTCAGGGAGTGGAGAAGAAATTTAAGCAATAGGATGATGGTAGGTGATAGAAACAAGAAACACTGAAACAAGAAATATGAGAAGAAAAAATAGAACACAGTAGAACATTTAGGATAAATTACTGTGGATACCTAACAAGCAGAAGGATATGGGATTTCCTGACACTGATAGCTACTTTCCCTAGATGTGTAGTGTAGTCTCTAGAAAGAGATTCTAGGCTTGCATCCTCATAGCATTTTAGCCAGAGACAAGAATGGTTTTCAGAAAGAAAATGTTAAATATCAGAAGACATTTCTATGGAGATCTGTCAGGAGTGCCGATTTAGGAGATGTGTCTTCCATTCAAGTTTATTGAGACTATTGGTACAGCCCTGTCTTGATCAATGAACTCTAAGCTGATATCAGGGGTTTTCTCAACTGTGCACTCTGGAATATATTCCATAAGCTATGTGATTTTAGAGACATTCTTTCTGATGCCTAGTCGTTACATGAGCAAAAGCAAGCCAACATATAAAGAAAATTTCTGAATGGGAGCAAACTATGCTATCAAAATTAGGTCTTTGCCTATTAAGAGCCTAAAACCTCAACAAATTGAAAGCAGATTGCATATGAACCATGTAATATAATGATGTCAAAGAGAGAATTTTTTTCTGAAAAGAATAGACCAACATTTTCTTGTGACTATAAAATTTAAAGCCACGATGCAGATGGTGAATTTGGGTTTTATTTATTCTCAGCATACAGTTTGGCATATTTGTTCAAAAATATTTTTAAAATGTTGGTATGTCTGGCTAAAGGTGATTACTTCACTATTTAGCTATTTTCCTGAAAAAAAGCTAGGTTTTATGGACTTTTGGGTCTAAAATTGTTTGATCTTGTGATTTGGGTTCTTGTAGTTGGTTTCACAGAGTAAAATGCTTTCACAGAGTAAAAAAGGAAATCAAATATGGTGGATATTAAAACAAAATACAAAGAGGTGGCTAATGACACTTCTATTCCCCTTTCCTCTGTTCTAGGTAAGAACATCAAGGTTCTGATTTCATCATCGATAGCATGGGCAGGATGTATGGGTTTGAATACTTGTACTTGTGAAAGTAAGATTGAAAAATGTGAATATCCCACTTCATGGAAGACATAAACACATGGTGGGAATGCATTCATGCCAACAGATCATCTCCATGACAAGAGGGGTTGTCCAGAGCTACATTGGATCAGGAGGCAATTTAAATGTGAACAGTGAAAGACATAATTCTGAGGGCCTGGACAATTAAAATAAGATTCATCTTTGTGGATGTGAATACTTAGCTGTGTTTTTGTGAATCTAAGTGTCCTTAATTGATTAGAATTTGCCGCCATGGCTAAAGGTAGACGTTTTCTTATCAATAAAGAGGTGACATAAAGCCTTTTGCTGTGGCAGTGCCATTCAGTTCTTACTACAAATGTCCTCATGATTTGAATTTATTAATCCAACATTCACTGTGGGCCCACTATGTATTGAACATTCTTCTAAGAGCTGAGAAGTCATAGGTCAATATAGTCTAGTCTCTGACCTCAAGGAACATTCAGTCTGAATGGAGAAACAGAAAGAGAACAGATGGCAAAGCGTTTGCCCAATGTGATGGTGGAGGCAGGAGGGGAATGTCAACAGGCCCAGAGGACGAAGTTCTCTTCAAAGCCATGAGAAGAAGCTCTGGGAAGCTGAGAGGAGTCTGAGAGGAGTCTAGAAGGATGAATGAGTGTTGGCTAAAGAAAAAAAGGCAGGTGATCCCAAGGGAAGTAACAGGTAAAGGTCCAGAATGTAGTGAGAGCATGTTACAGTGAGACTACCACAAGCAACACTGGGTGAAAGAATGGTGGTCACTGGGGAGGTAACGATCTGAGAAGAAGTCAGGTCATGAATGTATTCTTTGTAATGTCACCCTTGGTTCTCAGCACTTAGAAGAAGAGTTCTAGATCTTGGCTAAATATTGGAATAATCTGGGGGCCTTTAAAATATAACTGATGTCTATGCCCATCTCTAGATGTATTGTATTTAACTGTCCTGGAATGAAGCATAGGTATTCCAGAAAATAAACCCACATGTTCCAAAATGACAGAGTACTGGAAACCTGAGCTGTGAGAAGCAGTGTTGGTTGGTCTGTCTCCCTCCCTCCCTTCTTCCCTTCTTCCCTTCCTCCTTTCCTCTCACCCTCCTTTCTTCTTGAACTTTCTCACACTATCAGAAGGTACTTTAGGCCATGGTAAAATATGGACTGTAGTCTAAGTATTATGGGAAGGTTATAGAATGTTTTGAGCAGGGAAGTGATAAAAAAAAGATTCCAGTTTTAATTGGACTACTTGATTTCTTGCATTTTTTGGTTAAGCCCTTTACCTTTCATTTAGTCCCTCAACCTCCCTCCCCTCTGACATCTGTCAGTCTGCTCCATGTGTCCATGCTTCTGTTTCTATTTTGTCAGTTTATTTTGTTCATTAGATTCTACATATAAGTGAGATAATATGGTATTTGTCTTTCTCTGACTGCCTTATTTTACTTAATAAATCACCAAGTCCATCCATGCTCTCACAAAAGGTAAGATTTTCTTTTTTATGGCCATGTAGTATTCCATGGTGTAAAGGTACCTCAGTCCTTTTATCCACTCATCTACTGACAGGCACTTGGGCTGTTTCTAAACTTTGGCAATTGAACACTGCAATGAATGTAGAGGTACATATATCAATTGCTCAACATCACTAATTTTTAGAGAGATGCAAATAAAATTCCCATTTCCTTTTAACTAGTGGGTCTACTCCACCTCACATAGCAATGAATGTGGCAGCCATAATTGCAATTCTTAGCTAAATTGCTGAAGTATGATAGCAAGTAAAATTTTCTTTCAAATTCTTACACGAGTTTGAGAATTCTGATTTCACTGTTAGGAGCTTTTGAGCTCCTGTCATATTATGTATCATCAGAATAATCTTAGGAAAAGATAGGAAAATACATCATATTATTTAGAGCAGAAGTTCCTTGAATTGAATTTCAGGATGATCTAGGGATACCTACGTGAAGAAGGGGACTTTAGGTGGGATAAAGGCATCTGTGACTTGCCCTTCTGGAAAGGAGGAGGAAGCAATGGGGAGGGACTGGCCCTCAGACATGGCCTGTTATCTCCCTTGGCCTCAGCTAACTAAGTGACAATATTCTTTGCCTTATCCAGTACACAAGGTGGTTTGGAGAATCAAAATCATTTTGTAAACCACTTTTTAAATCATACTTATTGATTGCAAAACAAGCACCAGACACTGGGGAGGAAACCAAGATGCATAAGACTGACCTCTTCCCTTAGCAGTGGTTCAGTGGGGAAGCCAGACCTGATAAATGCTGCCAGGCAACATCAGGTGAAGTAAGAAACAGGGAGGGAACCCCACCAGTAATTTGGATAATGAATCTGGAAGGTCTTTTTAAACCACGACTGTTTTCCAGATTAAGACACAGCTTTATGTCAAGTAGCCTTGGCATGAATAGAATCTATAGCCACTTTCTGTATTCTAAAATGTCAAAAGTCAGTCTTCTTGACAGGTTACAAGATATATGTCCGTTATCTTTGGATGAATCAGACTCCTTGCCCAGTAAAGCAATTGACAAAGACTCCATGAAGAGAAAGATGCTGGATGGTCACATGCAGGGCTACTATACTGATCTTTCCTTTTGAAATATTGCACTGCTAGAGACAATGGTTCCACTTGATTTAAAGCAGATTTGCAAATTTACAAGCAAAAATAATTTTTAAAAGCCTTAGTCATCCTACTCAAACCACTGAAGTTGAAATGAAAATACCACATCTGTGTGCTTCAGACATGTTTCTTACCCAGCAGCCAGCGTCTCACCCCCTTCCACATGGGCTAAGGGACAATCTGCTCCCAACAGCCTGAAATGTCTTTTGTCATTTTTGCAAACTTGCAAAAAAAAAAAAAAAAAAAAAAAGACACCAAGCACTTGGCTTTGTGAGGAAAGTGATTGTGGCGAAAATTTTCACACATTTTTCTCTACTTGCATAAATTTTCAGTGTTGCACTCCTCCAGGGTGGTGTGGGAATTTGAGTTGAAATTCGGGTTTTTTATTGGCTTAGGAATTCAAGCTAGGTTACCTACCTTTGTTTGGCTTTTGGCTTTAGTTCATTACAGGCACAATGTGTCTATGAAACACTGTTTCAAGTACTACACCTTCCCAATCTGACGGGTTAACCTTTTGAAGGGAAAAGCCTATAGTTTATACTTATTTGTGTTCTTCTCATTCTACTTGCAAAGTATCCATGTATCCATTGCCAGTATTTAACAAAGTCAATTGGCTGATAGATTTTGTACAAAGTGGTTCAAACAATAGGCAATATCACCTAATTCAATACTGGGTGTGATCCCCTCTAAGATAAGTTGACTTGACAACTCCATATGGAAAATGAGAAAACTGAGGCTCTGCTGTGTCTAGGGCCTCATCCATGACCAACTGTCTAGTTTGAGACACAGGGTCCAGTTTCCCTTCTGGTCATCTTGTTTTCTTATCCAAATCTTAAACTTCATCAAGGACAAACATACTTCATTTACTCATAGACCAATCTGATTCATTTCCCTTGCTTTTTCCTTCATATTTTCGATCTCCTTAGTACATATTTTCTGTATAAATCATATGCTAACTAATCATGCTCTGCTTTTGCAACCCTTTCTAGTATTGCCTTGATGTTATTCAATAACTTTTTAAGTGTTTAATTCTTATCCCCTGAAAATAGGAATTATGTTTTTCTTTTTGTTTATTCTACAGAATCTTGCAAGATCCCTGGCACACAATAAATATTCAAAAGTATTTATTGCTTGGTAGTCCTTTTTCTACTAATTCCTGCTAAAATGTAAGCATTCAGAACTCAGAACGGATCTCTGACACAGTGTTTCAGGGGGCAAACTGAGGCCCAGAGGAACTGAGTGGCTTTCCACATCTCCCTCCACCACAAGTAACAACATGCAAAGACTGGAATCTCTCCCTTTCCACCGTCAACCCAATGCTTTTTCTATTACTTTTTATTACCTCTGCTGTAAATTAACTAAGAGTAAAGAGTACTTGTCATTCTCCAGAGTCATTGTCTGTACCTTCTGTCTCCTTAAATAAATCTGAGAGATTTTTGATCAATGGATTTGTCATCAGGAATGTAGCTCTGACAACACCCATCATAAAGCTACAGAGAGTTGTCTGTGTCTCAAGACGCTATTGGTGGCAGGGCGCTGATCTCCTTGCCTGTCTGAATGCTTAGAGGTGACTGATGGGCTCAGCTAGAGGCTCATCATTAACTCGTGATGTTTTCTGGCAAGGCCTTCATTCTCTTTTTCAGCAACTCTGGTCCCCAGAACTGCCACACAGAAGAGAGGCAAGAAGAAATGGAACAGTCAGAGCTGTGGAATCAGCAGCCAGTGGGCCATATGGAAATGTTTGGGGATTAGGAACAAGGCCACATGTGCTCAGCTCATTCTGGGTGAGGCATTTATCCCCCCCACAGTGAAGAGGAAATCACTTGCAGTGACTCACTTGGGAGGAAGCTAGCATGACCTGAGTCAAACCAGCCCAACTCCATCACTTTCTGGAAGTGGGCATCAGTGACCACTCATGACAAATTAACTACGGAGCACATACCAAGTACCACTTCTTCTAATAAAGCTGCTTTGGACGAATGGGAGAGAAGTTAACCTAAGTCAATAAAGAACAAAGAACTTCTCCTCCATCATAATTGACCACCTACTATGAGCTAGGTGCTATGCATATTTACTTTATTTAATCCTAACAGCAACCTTATATGTTAGGCATTATCCTCGTGTTATAGATGGGAAACCTGAGGTTCATCAGGATAAGCATCTACATGGAAGCTTGAAAACAAAAAGTGGCAGGAATGAGATTTGAACTGAGGTGAATCTCTTCTGCTTCAAAGCTTATGCTCTTCCTATTCTATTGAAAGGTATGGATCAGTCTGTGATCAGAGAAGCACCAGGTAGTGTAAATATATGTATATAATAAGGAATTTGGCAGAGGGATTTACCCTTGCTCAGTTGTGTAGGTGGTTATATAATTTCTGTAAGGTTATTTCTGTCTTTGGGTCTCATGATGGACCTCGAAGCCCACAAGGCAGACGACACAGAGGGAAAATGAATGTGAAGACAGGGCGAACCGGGGCAAGCTGGAAGCCATGAGCACAAGTTGGAACCCAAGAAAGGCTGAAATCCATGTCAGTTCTCACTGCCTCTGACCTTGATGGTGTAGATGTCCTGCAGAAAACACTGGCATCTTTCATCACAGAGCTAGACATACACACCTGGCCCAGGGAGATAGGTAAGCTTAGGAAGGAATCAGGGAACCCTGAAGGAATGGTCAGCCCAACTACTGACTCATGCTGACACGGTGAGCCAGCAATATAGTGCTGGCTCCCTTTAAATCTTGCATAAGAATCTCTGTTCAGCCCACACTGACCAGAAATATTCTGGAAAAGGAATTCTGGGAAACTTAGTTTAGCCTAGCCATGTTAACACACTATAAAGCCACCATAATTGTGTATGTGTATGTGTGGTGACAGGGATCTGGTCCTAAATATCTTAACCAGACCACACTGGAATCCAATAAACTTGACCTCCTGGTAGCCGTTTCTGAATCCTGAAATAGGTCCTGAATCCTTTTTCTTTGTGTTACCACCTTTTTCTTTGCTTCCCAACCCCGTTTTTCAATGTCCTTGACTCCTGTCTACTGCCTAGAGCATCACACTTAAAATGCCCTATTGCTCCTCTTGTACTAAATCTCATTTCTCCTAAGTCTCCATGTGCTCTTACCTCTTGGATGACCGCTGCGTTGGGCTGTTATTATTACTGTTGTTACTGTTATTTTATTGTTAGATGGCTTTGGTTCCCCCAAGTCATTTATGACCAGCTTGGTATTAGGCTGTTTGGTTTCTTTTCCCAGTGCATCAAATAGAGAGGCCGCACAAGGAATAGAATGTAATGTCACTCCAGGGGACCAATTTATACAGAGAGCACAAACCCCACTTGTATCTCACAGAGGAACCAGTTTAAGATACAGCTTTTACAAACAGACACTTGGATCTCAGTGAGAGGATTTGAAAAGTCAAACATGCTGAGGCCATGACTATAAAAGTAAAGTTACAAGGCTCAGGAACCTTTCCAGAGACAGGCTTATTTCAAACATTGCTATCTCGTAGGTGTTATTCTTAGCAGCACACGGGTTCGTGTTGGCCCTCATTCCCACGTCCAGCCGGGGTGGAGTCCCACAAGGGCTTCATTAGGCTGCTGGGGAGTTTATTACAACACAATCCTGGATTCTCCCTGAGTCTTATCACGGCCTGTGAACCTGGCCCCTTCCTCTCCCTAAGAGACCTCACTCATTTCTTTGTGCATGTGTTTATTCAATCAGTAAAAGTGGATCAGGTGCTTACACTGTGCCAGGTACTGTGTTAGGTCCAGAGAATACAAAGACAGATAAGACAGAGTTCCCACCCTCAAGGACTTAGAAGTGAGATAGAGAGAATGTAATCTGACACACTTAATAATGTGCGAGGGAGACTCTAACAGAAGCCTGGACAAGGGAGCAATGAGGACAGGCAACAGGGAGAGAGAAATTCACTGGAGATGAAGAGGGATGTAGTGCAGCCTTCACTGAGGAGGACAATTCTACAAGACAGGGAGTTTCACTCCTACAGCGTAACTGGGCATTTTACTCTTGGTGTAAGAACCTCCACCACTGCCAAGAGGACAGCATGCGAATTCCTCACTGCATATCCCTTTAATATGTAGAAACCCCCAGCCAGCTTCCCTGACTCGCTCCCTCTACCTTCTCCCACGCACAGCTCCCCACTGAACTTATGCAAAGCAGTCCCATTCCACACTCCAATACTGCCTCAGTGCCTGGGGAAACCCACCTTCTCTTCCTGCAGTGCCCTGCTCACCGCCCCTTGTCCGCCTTTCGAAATCTTACCCACTCTAGACAGTTCCAGTATTGGTTCTATATGGAGAACAGCAGAAGACTGAAGATTGAAATTCAGTAAAAACTAAGTTTGCATACAGTTGGTATTTAGCACATGCTTTATGTATACACTTAAAGATGATAAGAAGCCATTCTAAAATTCAGGGGCCCAGAATTTTCTGGAAATCTTCTCCTAGGTGAAAACCCTTATCCTCCTACTTTTCCCACTAAGTTTTCATGATTCCATCAGAGTGGACACTGTCTTTCCATTACTTGAACTCTTTACCTTCCCAAACCTTTGCACTTCAGTGTGAAAGGTTGCCGCCCCTGACATAGGATGGTAGGGTGGTAGCAAGTTTCCAGCAGCAAAAATAAAGACTGAATTGTTTATGTGTCTCCTCAGAAAAAGATGATTCAAGGAGAAGATGAGGGGAGGTAGACTTATGTGCTTAGCGGATGGGCATGTGGACGAATGAAGGAGCACAATCATCTTTTGTTCGAAAATTAAAATAGGGGAAATGGGTCAAAGGTGCAGAGACCCCTCTCTCCTTGTCTGAGTCTCAAACCTCCCCCCCTCTTATACTTATCAGAGAAAGATCTGCTAGTAAATCTGCTTGGCAGGTAATCGTTACCCATCCACCAGCTGCTGCCTTGGCAAAAGGCACATCGCCATTGCCATGGCAACACACAGGCAGGCTGACAGAGCAGTCCTGGCTCTGGGCCAAGGTAATCCGATGGCACTGGGCTTTGTTAATAGAAAGAGGAAAGCAAGCCAGAGCTGCTTGCCTGTCTGTGCCTTGGCCATACAGGCTGGATGGGATCAGAGGGCAGGGCTAATTAACCGGCACAACCAGCTGTGGGCTGCCGCTTGCCAAATCCGACAAGTGGCCTGAGCTTTCTCTATCCCTAACCCTTGTCATCTTCCAAGGAGGCTGGGTCCTGGGGTATCAAGGGCCTTTTCTTGGTGATGTCATCTGAGTATTTGTAGAATTTCCTCTTTGTGGGAAAGTTCTCTGGCAAAGTAGAAGAAATTTGACTTTCCTCAAAGACCTCCTGGCCTTTTGAATTTTCAAGGAAGATTTTTCTAGAGTTTGGGGTTAGGCAGACAGCAGGGTGGGGGGGGATGGGTTGTTCATATTTTAGGCCTTGCATTAGGTGTGTAATCTGAAGCAGCTTTCAGGGAAGAACATTAACATGCAAAATCTCTCATCAAATGAAACAAGGCAAGAAGTATCTTCAATTGGGAAATATGGATTGTCCTGGAGGGACCAGTGTTGAAGGAAAGGGAACTAACATATTGAGTACCTTGTACTTGACAGATCGATCATGTATAAAAGTGTTTGCAAGGTAGGCCAAATTGTCACAGTGGTCCAGATGAAGAAACCAAATGTGTAGGGAGCTTGCCAAGGTCACACAGCTGCCCTTGTAGCAATGTCTACTACATGGCCAAGCTGAGCTTAAAGCCTAGATTGGCCCAAAGAGCACGTCCTTTACTCAGTCCACACTACAGTGACCACACCACCCTCACAGTATAACTGGCATCCTGAAGAACATCTGGGTTTGTAGAACTAAATAACCTGACAAAGGATTTATAAAAATTTACCAATATTTGCATAGCACAAACTTTACAAAGGTAAACAATAATTTACTTTTGCATGACCATTGTTTAAGATAATAATAATTCCTACCTAAGTGCCTGTGTACTAGGAATTTTATGTATGTTATTATGCTCCAAAACAGGGATTCTAACCTCATTTTATAGATGAAGCAACTAAGGCTTAGAGAGCCTGGGGAGCAAATGAAAAATATTGTATGCTTTGGAGAACCAAGATGGTGGCGTAGATAGACACACTGTGCCTCCTCGCACAACCAGAACTGACAGAAAATCGAACGGCAAGGAAGTCCAACACCAAGTAGATAAAAAAGAAACATACATCCAGACCCGTAGGAGGGGCGGAGACAGGCACCGGGGTGGAGAGGACTCCTGTGGCTGTGGCGGGACTGAGACTGGCGGAGTGTGGGAGGAACGGGGCAGGCAGTCTGACCACTAGCAGACCCTGAGGCCCCACATTAGCGCACAGATAAACCGAGAGGGCCGGACTCAGAGTGGTGGAGAACAGGGCAGGCAGAGCAGCGGGTAGCACCCTGCAGCCCCACACTCGTGCACAGATAAACCAGGATGAACGGTGGGGAGCAAAGCAGACCACATAACCCAGGGCTCCAGCGCGGGGGAAATAAAGCCTCAAACCTCTGATTGAAGGCGCCCGTGGGGGTTGGGGCGGAAGCACGAGAGACTCCCAGCCTCACGGGAGAGGTCGTTGGAGAGACCCACAGGGGCCTGGAGTGTGCACAGACCCACCCACTCAGGAGCCAGCACCAGAGGGGCCCAATTTGATTGTGGGTAGCCGAGGGAGTGGCTGAAATCCGGTGGAGAGTGGAGCAGGCGCCATTGCTCCCTCTTGGCCCCTCCCCCAGATACAGCATCACAGAACAGGGACCAGCGTTACCCTGCCCCGGGAACACCTAAGGCTCCGCCCCTTTAAGTAACAGAAGCACCAAGACAAAAAAAAAAAAAGGCCCAAATGACAGAACACTTCAAAGCTCCAGAAAAAATACAACTAAGCGAGGAAGAGATAGCCAACCTATCGGATGCACAGTTCAAAACACTGGTTATTAAGACACTCACAGAATTGGTTGAATTTGTTTGAAAACTAGATGAAAAAATGAAGCCTATGCTAAGAGAAACAAAGGAAAATGTACAGGGAACCAATAGTGATCTGAAGGAAACTGGGACTCAAATCAATGGTGTGGACCAGAAGGAAGAAAGAAACATCCAACCAGAAAAGAATGAAGAAACAAGAATTCAGAAAAATGAGGAGAGGCTTAGGAACCTCCAGGACATCTTGAAACGTTCCAACATCCGAATTATAGGGGTGCTAGAAGGAGAAGAGGAAGAACAAAAAATTGAAAACTTATTTGAACAAATAATGAAGGAGAACTTCCCTCATCTGGCAAAGGAAATACACTTCCAGGAAGTGCAGGAATCTCAGAGAGTCCCAAAGAAGCTGGACCCAAGGAGGAACACACCAAGGCACATCATAATTACATTCCCCAAGATGAAACAGAAGGAGAGAATCTTAGAAGCAGCAAGAGAAAAGGACACAGTGACCTACAAAGGGGTTCCCATAAGACTGTCAGCTGATTTCTCAAAAGAGACCTTACAGGCAAGAAGGGACTGGCAAGAAGTATTCCAAGTCATGAAAGGCAAGGGCCTACATCCAAGATTACTGTATCCAGCAAAGCTATCATTTAGAATGAAAGGGCAGATAAAGTGCTTCTCAGATAAGGTCAAGTTAAAGGAGTTCATCATCACCAAGCCATTATTATATGAAATGTTAAAGGGACTTACCTAAGAAAAAGAAGATAAGAAATAGGAATAGTAAAAATGACAGCAAACTCAGTTATTAACGACCACACCTAAAACAAAAACAAGAGCAAACTAGGCAAACCACTAGAACAGGAACAGAACCATAGAGATGGAGATCACATGAAGGTTGTCAATAGGGGAGTGGGAGGGGGAGAGGGGGGGAAAGGTACAGAGAATAAATAGCATAAATGATAGGTGGAAAATAGACAAGAGGAGGGTAAGAATAGTGTAGGAAATGTAGAAGCCAAAGAACTTGTAAGTATGACCCATGGACATGAACTATAGGAGGGGAATGTGGGAGGGAGGGGGTGGGCAGGATGGAGTTGAGTGAAGGGGCAGAAATGGGACAACTGTAATAGCATAATCAATAGATATATCAAAAAATATTGTATGATAACAGGGTTGATCAACTGGAGAATCTGAGAAACTTGCAGGCTATATATATTGTAGCTTTGAAATCTCAACAGGCTGGTGTCTAGAGGGGCAGGGTTTCTGTGATTAAGGAATGAAGGTGGGATGTGAGGGAGGACTGGCTTTTTACCCCAGGAGCATCATCCACATCCAGAAAACTTCTAGGACTGATCTCTCTGAAGTTGGCTAATTTTTTCCCAAATAGAAATAGCACTTCCAGTTGGAAGGAAGTCAGAGAAGGCAGAGGAAAGAGGTCATGACCAAGAGGGAATGATATTCTAGTCCTTTTCAAGGCCTCTGCTTGAAGTATTTATACCCAGAACCAAGCAATGTCAGAGCTAAAGAATGGAAGGGGAAGATTAGCATTCATCAGGTGCCTCCATCTTGGTAGCCATTCTGTCTACTTACTTTCACTTAATGCATATGCTTTCATTAGATATTATATTTATACAGCATTCATATCATACTATATTAATGCATATATTAGACTAGATATTATACTCCCATGCCACAAATGATAAATTGGGTTGCAGAAAATGATAAATGGACTTACATTAAGGTAGAACTAGTCAAGAGGACACATATCCCCATCTTCAGTGATTGTTCTTTTGGGATTTCCAGGCGACCACACATAGACTCATACAGTTGCAAACTCAGGAATGAGGTCCAGTTAGAATTAACCTGGGCACAGGGAGTCAGAAGTCAGATAAACAGGAGCCAAAAAAGGATGCAGCAAAGTGGAAAAGCCAATTGCCTACTTGCTTCAAGGTTAAATTGAATGTGGGAACTGAAGATAACACGGACTCAGGAACGAGGCAGAGGTGCAGCAGGAGACAAGAAACAAAACCCTAAACGATTTGTGAGGAAGATTTCAAAGATCAGATTCTCACCATAGACTGGCATGGTGCAAGAAGGTCCTGAACATGCTTTCAAACTAGTACTCTCACTTTCCCTTCTCCTCTGCCTTTCTTCTATTTGTCCTACTGACTCACAAAGTTGCAGGAAGTTAATGCACCTCCCTGCCTGTCTTCTGACTTATGTCGAAGCTGTCCCCCTGTAGCATGACCGAGGCACATGCCCTGTCCTGGATTAAGGTCCTGGATTGTTTGGTTCATGTAGAAGCTTCTTCCACTCACCACTCTTCTGAAGAGACTGTGCTTTGTTGTTTTTCTAGAGTGAAAACAGTGTAAGGCACAAGTTGGTGTTTACTATTTTTCTGTTGCCCAGGCCTCCTCACTCTTCTGTTAAAGAGGGAGAAAAGAGAATGTCTAGGCTATAAAGAGAAACATCCTATGAGGGTCTTCCAACCTAGACTAATTGATCTTACATTTATTATTCGTACCCTTATAGAACAGATAGAACTCCCTCAGTGATAATTTCTCCAGGTTATATTCTTGGCATTGTTCTCTGAACTCCCCCACTTAACACACACACTAGAATCCAGGTGACAAAGCCTGAGTAATACTATTTTTGGCCACTGCATTGGGAATTGGGACAACACAGTTAAAATGAAAGTGTGCAGCTATAGGGCTCCACGAGTACATTATAGCTTAACTTCTATCTCATGTCTAATAGTGACAAGACACCTGGATTCCAGTCCTGGTTTTTGTATCAGTAGTTCACTGTGTGGCTTTGAGTAAAACCCCTTCCTTCACCAGGAATCAATTTCCTCATCTATCAGATGGAAAGCTTTAATCATACTCTCTAAGCATCCTGGGATTGCGCTGTGAGATTGCTTCTTTCTTTGCATCTGTCATTGAGTTTTCTGTGTAAGATGTAACTTGAGAAAAACTCTGTGTGAATCTGCACCCCAAGCTATCCTAAATATGGCAAAGCCAAGCCATTTCCTGTGAAATTTCCTTGGAAGCATAAAAAAGCAGAGCCTGTAACTTCTCAGCTAAGTACATTTTTTCCCCAGACCTACTTGAGGGAGGATGGGATGGGAACACTGTGTCAGACAGAATCAAAACGTACCACACAAGTGGAGCGCTCAGCTAATCCAAACAAAATGACGGGGGTGGATGGTCAGAGCCCGAACAATTTTAATGCAGGCATGAAGATAGGCCACACAGTTAGATCAGAATTTAAATAACCTCACATCACATGTTGCATTTTAAAGCCCCCCTCACAAGCACTCAAAAAACTTCCAAATGTTTCATTTTGGGAAGCAGATGCCCCTGGAAATGAAGACCATTCCTTTATTGTATTCTCCTTTCTCCCTTTCCCAGAGTTAACTGCTTGCTCTCCAGGACAGGGAATTCTGGCAGATGGGGCTTCCTCTGCAAAGAGAGGAATAGTGACTTGGTAAGCAACATGTTCACAGGATGGACTGAGACAGAGTGTCCCGAATACAGGACAGAAGAGGCACATGTTGGTCAGCAGCTCTCTGGGGTACCACCCAGTCTGCCAAAGCTCATGGACTATCTCCTTGATGTCAAACACAGTCCTAGGCACCAGGGATAAAGTGGTGAGTAAAACAGTGTAGTCCCTGCCCTCATGGAATTTTCTGTATTTTAAATAGAGCCAGAAGAAAGATTTAAATTGCAGGTAAGGAAAGTGAATTGATACCCCAGAGGGTGAGGTGAGATCATCCATGGACAATGAGTTTGAAGATTAGAAGTGAATCTCTTGACATGAGGGGCAATGTAACATAAACAGACCTCACTGTTCAGATTCAAGATAAAGAAGCTGAGAATATTGGAGGCCTGCTTCGTGTTGAGCAAACTGAGTGGTAAAACTCAGATTGTTCAGTTATAAAGGACTCTGTTGGATAGAAGAGTGGACAGACAACAGAGACTTTCTCCTTGTTTTGTGTTTTATTCTGGCAAACAAGATATTCTTGAATCATAAAGTCATGTATTTTTTAGTATTTTTCTTTTGATATATTCATATTTACCCCCCTTCCTTTTCCTTGGTTATTTATTGGTATTCTTCTCCATACACACGATTCAAATCACTGCAAAAATACTTGTTCAGCTCCTGAAATGTGTTCTAAGTAACTTCGTGATTGTACTTTTACAGGTAATGTAGCTCTAGGCATTATGTTTATAAAGAAACTTACACAAAGACAAGGATGGTGCACCAGGAAAAGAAAAGGTCTGGATGGTAGTGAAGTGGAACAGCTGCCTGCAAATGGCTGACGGGATGAAATGTGGATAAGGATGTTTGTGAACTGCAGGAGAAAGCTATTGACTCAGTCCGACGTAGGGTGTTTATGCAGAAAAAGATGTGGTACTGCGTAAGTTTCCTTAGGAGGTATTATGCTTATCCATAAACCTAACACGAGGAATAATGTGATATATGGCCCCTGCAGTAGACATTGGGAGGGGCCACCTAGATCTCCCTTCAGTGAAGAACTTGTAGCCCCAGCCTCAAGCCCTTTCAGGGACTGCTTCTGTTCTAGACAACCTCCTCACCCAAAGTCATGCCTCTTCTCAAGACAATGAGGATTCAATGACGATCAATGTGGCAATATAGAGACCTGATTCAACATTAAATAATTTTGGAGGGCCGGTCTAGCTCCAGCCCTTTCCATGTGATAAGGTGAAGATTTTGAGACTGCATTCTTGATCGACTCCTTCCTCTGCCTAAACCCACATATTCCCTTTCCTATCAACAGGTTTTGATTCCAAGGGCGTGGCTTAAAATATCCTGCATGCTTATTCTGACTCTGTCTCAGAATCTGTGTCCCAGGAAACCCAACATGTAACATCACCCAACATATTAAAGTATAAGATTTTTTTTTGGGGGGGGTGATATTACAATTTTTGAACATGATTGAGAAATTAAGGACTCTCATTTTATTTTTTTCCTGGCACTCTTTAAGACCTATGTCATTTCATCCACCCTTTTATCTTCTCTCTTATTTTTTGTTTTCTCTTTTTCCTCCTACCACTGACTGTTTCCCATTTAGTTCAAGATTATTGGAAATGAACCATATCATAACAAAAGCTATTTTCAGCACCTTGGGCAGCAGCATATAAGCTACCCCCGCCATCTATCCACCCACCACACACACACACACACACACACACACTCTAATATTTTTGTTCTCTCAATAGCTATCCTAGACAGACTCCAGAGTATCTTTGTTAGTGAGGTTGATACTATTAATGTGATTTCTGAAACGGGATGGGCAAATTAGACCTCTGAGTTGGTATCCAACTTTGAAAGTTTATGATTTTTGCTTGAATTTCTTATGTATTCCCCAGCCCTTTTTCCTTGGGCTGGGGGAAAAAAGGAGCATTTTTCTTATGCTCCTTTTTTTAGGAGCATACTTTGAACCTGCTCAGACAATAGATTTATATTAATCAAACTGGGCATAGTAGTGTCTCTGTTGAACAAATTTTATTGAATCATTACAAACCACTCACAATCCTTTATGTACTTGGCTCTCTGGTTTGTCTAACCAATAAAGACAGCTAAAGAGTAAACAAATACACTCACACATATTACAGGAAGTAATTAATTTTTTTTACTCAGAGTAATTTTAAATTGTATTATTTGTTCTGTGCCCAAAAATCACCTTTGGCACATATTTGAAACTATTTTGTTCCCATATATTTTTCAAGCAAATATTGGCTCTTTTTAGTTAAATGTCAATATAAAAACTATTTGTAGAACTACTCCATTGGCTTTGCTTATATTTAAGTGAAATATATCATATGGAAAGAGAATGAGAGCTCTTAAAAATTACTAGTCTATATATTTACAATATAGAGAGAAACTTAAGTTGAACCAGGTTAAATAAAAGATACTACTTGTGGGGAAAGAAACAACACTCTCTCTAAGGGAAGCTTTTTTCTACTCAAAGTAGAAAAATTAAGGTTCTATGCTACCGACATGAAGACAGAGTTTCCATGAGTTCTGCAAACTCCTAGCAAAGAACAAAATCACTCTGTCTTCCATAGGGAGCTTTTGTGCTTTCCCTGAGAAGTGCTGCCTCAGACTTCAGAGAGATATTGCTTCCAGGAGACTGGAAAGTGTCCTTCGAGGAATGAAAGCTAACTTGAGGTACTGTTCTCATTGATTCCGTTTTCAAATGAGCTGAGAAATGACCTGCCTTGAGCAGAAAGACAGCTCTGGCTGCCCTATGCCTTTAAGTTATAAAGACCCCCAAAATAGTAAAGACACTGAAAAGAGTCTATGCTTTACTATTACTACTACTACTGATAATAATAATAATGGCAAAAGAATAACAAGTAGGAAAATAAGGCTTATAATAATGGCTTCTATGTAGGGGTCCATATTATATGCCAATCACCACTCTAAGCATTCTACAACACTTTATTCTCCTAACAACTCTTGTGTTGTATTGTTAGCCCATTTTACAAATGTAGCAACTCAGACCTGGACCAGTTATGTGTTGTCCAAAGTGAAGAAGTAAAAACAAACCAAAAGGTATGTTGAATGAATGTATAAATTCCATAACCCTGATAAAGCATTTTTTAAAAATTAATCCTTCAGATAAATGCTTGATTTGGGATGGAATTTTAAAAATTAAAGCAATGACTTTTTTTTTAGACAGATAATGTTGAGCATTGGTCAAAAAAATTAGAAAATCTAGGCTCTAATCCCTCTCCTGACATTAATGGTTGCAAAAATGTGGAGAATTTCATTTCCATGTCTCACTGTAAAGTAATCTCTGAAATATTTTCAGGTATTTGAAAAATAACAGCGTTTGAGTATCACTGTCAGACAGGAAACAATGAATAAGAAGCCTCCTAAGTAAAGTAAAAAGAGATAATTCTTCATCCCAGTTTGATCAAAACCAGAATAGTGAAAATAGGTTAAAAATATGATTTAGGTACATTCCTTAACCATGCTGGTTTTGTATATGGATGAAACAAATTAAAAATTCTTCTCTACACCATCTTGATTCTTCTGCCCCCGAGTCTCTCAGACAGAGACAAATGGAATTCCCAGCTCCGTGGCCTAGAAGCACTGGGCTCAGTGCCTGGAGGCTGGCTGTGGGGAGGTGGGCAAGTCTTGGCACTTCTGTGGGTTCCCATTCTTCCTTCTGAAACAAGCAACAACCTACATGACCCCCAAGGCTTCTCTGAGTCACCTATTTCTTTGACTGTGAATAAAAAAATAGACATATCAATTTTTCCAAAATACATTTCATGGATTGCTCCCTAGAAACTTCTTATATTATAAAGACCACATTCAAGGTCAAATTAATGTACTAATTTATTTATTTTTTTCAACAATGTTTCTTGAATTTCTGTTATGCATGGCATGTTGCCAAATAGGTAGGCACACAGGTAACAGTGACTGTGTATCATAGGGGTAAAGACAAGAAGAACCCTGCACAAAAATTATTACTGTATATGATAACAGTACTATTATTGTTAATAGTACTATTAGAATATGTTAGTATTTATTAGTATATCAGTATTTATTTTCACACGGATATAGGTAGGTTAATAATATCTAAACTATGTGTACTATAAAAGTAAGCAAATAGGTAAATATATTGCAGATAATGAGAGCCAGGTTTCTCACTGTTAGAGAAAGGATTTCCAAAATGGAAAGGGAGATGGTAAAAATAAACCCTGTGCTGTTGAATTGGAATCAAAAGTATCATTATGATCTCTTAATCTTTAACAAAAAATAGATAAATAGATACAAACATGTGCACAGATGCATGCACAAAAATTCTTTCTAACTGTCCTCTCTCAGTCCACTTAGGTGCAAATGACATCTTAATAGTAGTTAGCATACCTAGCATCCGGAAATTGGTTTCCATATCCTATTTTCCCACAAAAATAAACAGGGCTCCCTGGAGAAATGGCTGATTCCAGGGCCAATGCAGGGAAAGTAGAAGATGAGGCTCATTAGCTTAAATGGTAGCTTAGAACTGGACATGGTGAGAATATTCATACCATGGAAATCAGGAAACAAACAAAAAATCAGAGCTCTCTTTCTCTTCTCTCTCTCTCTTTTCTTCTCTCTCTGTCTCTCTCTCTTCATAACCTTATCTTGTGGTACCAGCGTAAGAACACGCTTAAAAAACTATGGTGTCATTTCCAAAGGATCCAGGAGCCAGTTTCAAGGAAATCCTAATGGCCCAATCAGGATCAATATATGCAATAAAATAAATAATGACAGTAATGGATTACAACTCTCATAGACTAAAATAAATATCCATGAGTTCATACAGATATAAATTTTTTAAAAGAATGAAGAAATAAATGGGAGAGATGGGGAAACTCTTCCTTACAGTAGAATCTTAATTAATAAATGTACAAGGAAAAATAAGAAGAGAAAATCACTATTTGGGGACCACCACAGTAATAATTATTGCAGGGAAGAACCATTAATGGATCATAAAATTAATGGGCTAAAGTACGATGAGAAACAGGTTATTTGCATACTCAAAATATCTCCCCACAAAGTAGTTATTAAATGCAAAGGGGGAAATTGTAACTCCATAGGGAAGAAAGCTGGCAGATAAAAAGCCTTATGCAAGTGTTCTTATTAAATCATTAATAATAAGACTGATGTTGATACCTTATGGATCTCCTATAAGATGCACTGTGAATGGTATGACATTGCTTTGGTAATGCTATTTTACACCAAAAAAATGAATAACTGAATTTAATCATGTGGAAAAGATCATACAGACTAAGTTGAGGGAAATTCTACAAAATGACTTGCCAAGACTCTTCCAAAGCATCAACTCATGAAGGGCAAAGAAAGATTGAGAGGCGTGACAGATTGAAGAAGTATAAGAAGATATGACAACCAAATGCCATTTGGAATCTAGATTGGCTTCCAGACTAGAAAGAGGACATTTGTGGGATGATTGGTAAAAATTGTGTAAGCTCTGTAGTTTAGATAATGCCCTGTGTCAGCATTAAGTTCCTGGTTTTGATCATTTTACCATGGTTATACCATGGACATCATGTTTGGGGAAGCTGGGTGAAGTAAACATGGGAATTCTGCCACATTTTCATAAGTCTAAAATCACTTTAAAATTAAAAATCAGAAATTTAAAAACGAGTAACACAAGTATAAAAATAATTAGTACTCTTCTCCTGCCCTATGTTTCAGTGTAGTATCCCACTGAGGTGACTTACTATGAATTTGGTGTATTTGGAGGTATACTATTTGGTGTCCTTTAGTAGGGACACATATTTTTACATTATTCTTTGTTGTTGTATCTAAAGTTCAGGATGCAAGTTTATGTTTGTTTTACTCACTGTTAAATACACAGCATCTAAAAATTAACCTTTGGCACATAAGCTCTCAATATACATTCATTTAACAAATTAGCAATAAATATGGGATTATATTTTAGTCCTGTTTGTTAGCTTTGTGACTTTGCAAAAATTGTTTAATTTCTCTCCGTCTAGGTTTTCTTGTCAGCCAAATGGGCACATCCTTGCCTACCCCCTGAGGTTATCGTGAGGGTTCAATGTCGAAAGCAGGTAGCAGAGTGCCTGGTACACTTTGCATAGTCCATCACTGCTGAGTATCCTCTCTCCCCTCAAAATCTGTCTAGTTATTTTAAAGGCATCCCGTTAGATCCACATCGAGTATGCTGTTTCTGTTTTTTCCAGTGTGACCAGAGTTTGAGTTCATCACACTACTTTTAAAATAGCAACTTCTCTGCTTCAGGTAAAGTTCTCATCGTACTAGATTTATTTTAACTTTCCCACCTCACAGGTAAAAAGGGCTAGATCATCCTTTGATGTCACAGATTTATGATTATGTAGGTTCTGTCTTAGAAGTTCCTTTGCATCCAAGACTGTTTGGGGAACTGGGAGACTGAACAAGGACCAGTCCTGCATCAGGCCCTCCCTCTGGACTGAGCTGGGTGACTCACACCCTTTCTCTCAGTTAACTCTGGGAAGCGGCAGTTATGCCCGTTTTACGGAGTTCAGAAAACTGAATGTCGTGTGGGTTATGACCTAGCTGTGTGCCATCAGACTGGAAGATAGAGTCAATAAACAGGTAATTAAAAAATAAATACAGAGACAAATGGAAGCATCTGAATAGACACAATCAGTTATCAATCCCAGCCTGTATTCCTCGCATCAATAAAGATGGGAACTTTGATTTTCCCCCTGCAGCACCCTCTTTTGCCTAACTTGCATGCCTCTTCTTTATTGATAGGGATATTTATCACAGTCCTACTGTACATGTATTTGGAGGAATGCTATGCTTCTTAAAAATGCAGTAATAATTTTCTTCATTTAACACACTGTGGCAGAGACCCACGTGGGCAGCTTTTGACAGGGCACTAGGTGTAAAATGAACATTTTTAAAAGATGGTGAAAAAATTTACTCTCCTCCTTCATCTTCTATTTCGTTTCTCTTTCATCTTGTGTGTAAATTCGTTCAACCTAGGAATCAGTAAGAGCCAGCAGAGATGGTTGGGGCTGGGGACCCAAGGTCAAACCCCTGTCATCTGCAGCCTGAGGAGGGTAGGTGGCTTCTCTGCAAACTGTTCACTCATACTACCCTTTTCTGCCCTCACTTCTCAATTGGTGTTACTTCTCTGAGGCTGCCTTTCTTACTGGTTGCCTTGAATATACCATTGCTATGTATACCCATCTTTTACACTTCACAAGGGCCTTTCCATGTACCAACTCATTCCTCTGCACAAGCAACCTGTGAACCTCAGGAGGGTGATGGTTTGCCCCAAGATCAATAGTTTGCAAGTGAACTCGAGAGTATCACTCGTTCGAATGCACCATGGCCCTCTGAACACAGATACCTGACAAGGGAACTATAGGCTCACATCACAAACTCATCTGAATGGCAGGGCTGGCCCTAGAAAGCATGTGAGTTTTCAACCCTGAACCCTTTGTCTGTCTCTGATAGTGTAGGTTTCAAGCTACAGAAAGTTTGAAGCTAAGATAGAGATTTTAATAAGCAATTGTAGCTACTTTATCTCCAGGTGGTATCTTGGTTTTGAGAGTAGCTCCAATTTTTTGGTCTTGGGCTTTATTTACTTCTTATCTGTCCATTTCTTGCAAGAGAAAAGATGAGAGAACTCTTAAACAAACAGACTGGATGGGAAGCAATGCAAGAAAGATAGTAACAGACTTCTCCATCCATATTCTTCCCATTCTCGCCAAGGAGAGGATGAAAGGAAAGTGGTGGAATTGAAAAGGGACCGTGTTGAGGAGGAACTGCTTAGCGCTAAGGGCTGCTATGTACTCAGAGAATATCAACAGCAATTCCTATATCCTTGCTCTGGTAACCTTTGAAGAAAGAGATAGTTTGGCCGTTGAGACAACTATTCTTGCTTTGGCTATGTTTTCCAGCACTAAATAATTAGTTCTAATGAGTTTTCCAAAGGAATTTTTTTCAGTACTGAAGGAAACAAGGGGTAGGGTCCTGGGGGGAAACCTGAGCAGAAGGTGAAAAGATGGTTATTTAAATAACTTAAACCGAAAAGCCTTCAATTTTGTGATCAACTCTGGCATTTGGAGACAGATTGGCCTTTTGAGATGACAACACTGTCACTAAGCTCTAGCACTTTCAAGTGCCTCGGAGACCCTACATAGAAGAAAGACACACTTTATCTTACCTACCTTTCTTTCACCTGACAACTGCGCCACCAATTCACTGTTTGAACAATTAGCAAGCGTAACAATGACAATGGAACCTGCGGCAAAGATATTAGTTGGAAGAACAGATTGTAATGAATAATCCAGCCTTTGTCATCACAGCCCTAGGGAGCACTGTGCACGTTGGCTCTTGATTACCCTGGAAATAATAATTTTTATTTAACAGTCTGGTTAGAGAAAGCAGATCACCCACATGGCATTCTGAGCTGGGCTGACTGAGCTCAGCATTGCCTTTGGAAGCAGCACAGCTCTGGGTCAGATGACTGGTGGATTCTGTGTGCAAAATAGAAAGCCACTGCAAAGCCCCATTATGCTTCCCTGGGAGCCACCCAGCCTAGGAGACGAACGGCCATGCCTGTGCCAGCGTTGCAGCTGCCCCGGGTTCCTGGGGGCTGGAGAAATGAGATCAGTGGTGACTATAAGACTGTCTGACTTCTTCAATTCAGCTCTCAATTTTTGTTTTCATTCCTCAGTAACTGGAAGTGTGTCCCTGGAGAAGGTATAAATCGGCTTCACAGATGAATGCAGCACAGAAGCGTGGGAACACAAAGAAAGAAGACAGCAAGCATGTGAACACAGAGTGAACAAGGACCAGACTTACTCCCCTTGTACTTCCTTATAAGGGTATGGCTGACCTAGGAATGACTGTGCAGCTCAGTTCAGCTCAATGGACATTTACTGAGATTCATTATCTGCTGGGGTCCAGCAGTAGTAGTATGAAAAATAATGATAGTAATGACTACTATTTATTTAGCACATTGTACTTGTTAGACAAGGCTAAGAATAAAAAATGTGCTATCTCATTTAATTCTTATTACAACCTTGAAACATACAGATTATTGATGGAGAGGAGAATGACGGCTAGAGCTATTATGTGCCTATGCCTAGAATAAAGGGAAACTCAGATGCCAGTCTAGGTCTGATTTCCTAACATTGCATACGCTGCTTGTGGAAAATTGCTATCTGTTCACCAAAATCCACTTACATACCTCCCTGAGCCTCTTTTGCCATTGAGTCTAGCTATGTAGACCTTCTCACTGGTATACAGTAAATAGAAATGATGTATATCTAGCATCAAAGCTTTAAAGAAGAAGTATGCTTCCTCCAAGACTTCTTTCTCATTCCATAGTCTAAATGCTAATAAAACATAGTGCTATGAAATAATAGATCACAAGGTGGAAGGAGCCGGAGCCGCCAAGTCACTGCATAGAGAGAGAAAAAAAAACCCATGCTAACCAGGAACATTCACTTTGGACTGCTATACGACCAAGAAAGAATTTTGCTCCAATTAATACACTGCCTAATGCAAATATAAGTAAGTCATAGCTTTTATCTTTGAGTCAGGGTAGACAATCAGGTTTTAAAGAGCACGTTCTTATGTTTTGTATATTTTTAACTGCCAACATTTTTTTTTCCTCAGGCTGCTCTCTTCTACCAAAGCCCTCAGCACTGGGAGAAACCTGTTTTATAAAAAACATATCTGAGGAAATAAGAATGTTAATCTTCGATAAGTGAATATAGAAATAGGATAGGCTGGCCGTCATTTTCAAAGGAAGGGTTGCCAAGTGCAAGATGCGTTAGCTTTAGTTTCTGAGTCCCTAAGAAGCAAAACTGGAATCGATAGATAGAAGATTGAGAGAGTCAATGTTTAGTTCATTATACAAATGCCTTTTTTATTTGGCCAAAGTGCAAAAAGATAAAAAAGTACACCTTCGGGAAATAGTGAATACCTCATCGGTAGGTGTCTTTAAGGCATAATGAGGTTGGATGGCCAGTTAGTACAAATGTTGTAGAGCAAAAGTGGACAGTGAATGGGGACCTTCGGGTCAGTATATCCTCTCATCAGGAGACCCTGTGGTTCTAGAAGAACTTGGTTTTCTGAGTCTTTGAATCAGCTTCTATGATTCTGTGTTCGCCTCCTGATGTGATGTCTCAATGTGTGTGTCTTCCTGGAGAAGAAGACAAGTATAGTGGGTGGAGTCTCTTCATTAGAGGACTATTTTGATTTGAATCCTGGCTCTGTTTCTCTCTAGATGTATGTCTTGAACCAGTTATGTAACCTTTCTGCACCTAGGCTTCTCATCTGTAAATGCAGACGATCACCACCATCATCATCATAATGCTTGCCAAATTGGGTTTTTGGAAGGATCAACTGAGTACTTAGAGCTGTTCTTGATACATCTTAAGTGCTCAGTAAACGTGAGCTGTAATTATCACCGCGCTGTGCCATTTAATCTTGATGCTTCCTTGTTCCACCTTCAATGTACCAGTCCATTGCCCTCTTCTCCCAGAATCTCCCAATCTCTGCACCAGAAGAGTGATCATAAATACATTCCTCTGCCTGAAAAAATGTCCTCATTCTAACAAGTGGGCATGTAATATCAAAGTCAATGACTGTAAAGAATGACTGATACAATTTCAGATATGGTGCCCTTCACAGATAACAGCAAAGCTTTTTGAAAAAAGGTTTTCTTGGAATTAATTTGGAAGAACCATCACCTGAGAGATTAAGAAATCAGGAATTGTGGTACTGATCATGTGTCTACTTCTATGAACCACAGCCATCTCATCTATAAAATAGATCATCTGGACTTGGTCATTTCTTTGATTTCTTCCCTCTCTCCTAAAGATGGGATGTGGCCCTGTTCTTGAAGTAGCTGATACCGTTACAGAGATTTTGCCAAGTGTGAGGACTGAGAAAATCACTGGGGATGGTGACCCATTTTGCTGACTCAGATATGTGCTCTGTTTATATGTATTGGAATAAAAACCTAGGAAAAACCATGATTGATCAAAAAAGAGAAACTGTCAGAATGAGAGCAGAGGTAAATAAGTTCTCTGTCCTTCTGAAACATCGAGTTTACTTTTTAAGAGGTGTTTACACATTTCTTGCAAAAGCTTTCATTGACCTAAGTAGCTTATTTTCCAAGATTTTCAAGCAGCATCTGTATTCTTTACTTTACATAGGATTTACTCCATTAAACACCCAAACCTAGGTGTTCATGAAGCATTATTTCCTAGCATATATTACAGTTACTCATAACATTTTCTCGCATATTCTAGATTTCTCTCCCTCTCCCTCCCATTCTCATTCACCCCCCCCACTGACCCCCCCCCTCTCTCTTCCCCTCTTCCTCTCTGTCTGAGTTACAACTTAGTTCTCCAGATTCTGTAACTGAAATATATAACTGGAATATTTTAGGTACCCAAAGCAGCCTGGAGTTAGAGGGTAAGTAGGACACCAAGAGATAAGTTTAGACATTAACCCCAAAGATCCAGAGGAAGGAAATAGAATCAAGAGCTGACCATAAAGGGAGAGAAATTCAATAGAAGTACATAGAGGATTCTAATATAACTAATATAGAATATTTGACATTCATTTTATTGGCCTCTAGATGCTTGAGTTATGAGTGGGTCAGCACTGGTGAAAAGTGGAAATATTTTGGGTACAGTATTATTTATTTATTTATTCATTCAATACATAGTCTCATTCCCTACATGCCTAACTACCTTATCACAGTACCGTACTCATTTATCTCTCTTCCTCTTCAATTACTCTCAAGCCTGTACTGAAAAATGGTAGCCACCAGCCACATGTGGCTCTCAAGCACTTGCAAGGTAGTTCGTATGACTGAGGAGCTGAATTCTAATTTTATTACATTTTCTTGATTAATATATATTTAAAAATTAAAGCTTTGTTTGACTTTATCCCTTCTGCTGCTAGCATGCGGGGACCAGATGTGGGCTGTTCCCTCCATCACGATTCCAAAGTGAGAAGGTATCAGGAGCATAAGCAAGCAGAGGTGGAACAGAAACTGGCATGTAATCTGATTTTTTTTTTAATGTTTTATAAGCCACTGAGATTTGGCCACTGTTGTTAAGCAACAAAAGTGACTTATACAGCCAATGTCTCATAGACCAAGCTAACCTTCAAACTATGTTATCTATGTGAAACAAGATATTTGAAATACCTACTTGGTGTATGACTTTAGGAAGAATACATAACTATTTAGCACTTCCATTTAAATGTTAAACTATTCAGTTATGGGTGAGAGTTAGGGACAAAATTGCAAATTGGATACATCTTCTAGTTATTAATAAATGTTACGACTCCTTGGTGGCAAAGTAAGTATTGTGCAATATGAAGCTTTCATAGAGTGATAAAGTTGAAGACGTTACCATCAAGACTAGAGCACTTTGAGGTCAAAATCCATAGAAAATTAAAATTTGCTTTTAAATCATTCTAAATTTTAAAACTGTATCATTGTCAAAATATTATCCATATGCTTTCCTGGATTGTTTAATTACCGAGTAGGCAGTTAAGCAGATCAAGAGACTCTATTAACAGACAAACCCAAAAGCAAATATGATGAAATGTAATTACAGGGAGTAAATGATGTGGAATTTCCCAGAGCCTCCCAGAACTCAAGGAAGATTCTAAACATGATTTATACCTCACAACATGAACCAGAACTTACCACTCCCTGTACTGGATAGAGAGAGCATGTTAAGATAAAGTAACTACTTACTGAACGATCTATTTGCAAGTCAGAAAGTTAGAATTTATCCAATGAAAATTATATTTTATATATTCCTTTTTGATATAAAGTGAATTTCTAAAATAGTATTAATTCTAGAGTTTCCTGGCTAAGAAAAAGAATAATATTTGAAAACTGTTGAGAGGCAATGCACTTTTATTCTATGGTCAAAACACATTGTGATTTTCTTGCTTTGTTTTTAACACACCAGTGAGGTATATGCGCATATAAGCATTAATGGAGGAAGGGGTGGGTCACAGAATTTTAAAAAAAACAACTTTGAAGCTCACTTTAAAATCACTTTTTGATAGGTCTTCTAACACAGAGAGCTCCAACCCCAGTACTTGTCTCTAGCCTGTTAGGAACTGGCCACATAGCAGGAGGTGAGCGGTGGGCTTGGCTGGAATTACCGCCTGAGCTCCATCTCCTAGAGTTCCCCAATCCCCCCACACCAACCACGACCACCACCTCCCCCACCTGAGCCCTGTCACTGGAAAAACTGACTTCCACAAAACTGGTCCCTGGTGCCAAAACGGTTGGGAACTGGTGTTAACATGTATCTAGGTAGAATACATGTTATTGCTCTAATTTGCCTAACGCGTTGTGGTCCTTTATGGCAGTAGCTGATGAACAAATGTAAGTGTATATGTACATTGTTAGGTCTTCCAGACCCCATGAATCCATAGTGATGAAAAGAGAAATAAATGGGTAGATTACTGATTGGATGGATGAATGACTAATAAACTTATGTACATCATTTGTGTTCGTGTGCGTATCTATCTATCTGACTGTATACATGAATGTACATTTAAAGGTACAATACAAAAAATGTGTGTTATTATATTAATGTCAATATGCTGATCTATGGCTCAGTGTATGTAATTGTTATATTTCTGAAAACTTGAGCTTATATTGTTTTCATGTTAATTTTTAATGTAAAATGTAAGATCATAAAATGAATAATCATAGAATCAGAGGATATTAATACTGGAAGAGACCATGAGTCCCTAACTTGGCTCCTTGGTTAAAAATCCTTTGTAACTTATCCCTAGAAAACAACTGTCTGTTCTTTATTTAAATAATTGTTTACCACCTACACAGACAGCTTTTTCACTGTAGGGCATTGGAAAATTCTTACCTTGAGCTAAATCAGTCTCTTAGTAACTCCCACCCAGTAGTGTGGTTTTCTACTCAGAAGTTATGCAACTTTTTTCTCCATGTTTTGTACAATGGACATCATTACGGCTCTCCTGAATTCTTTGTTCCAAGATAAACTTTTCTATTTTTTGACAATTCCTCAAATCTTATTTATCATAAGAATAATTTTTTAAAGAAAATATTTTTGTAAAGTACACAATCACCTTTGTAACATACTTTGTAAGTTTATTTTGGTAATACTAAGCTTCTCTGTAAAACAAAACTTGTAAGTGTGAAATTATTTCAGAATATTTTCTTCACAATAATATGTGAAATTTGCAAATCTTTAAGTGGTATGCCCCATTCATCAATTATTTTTTTAATTGTAGATGATATTCTTCTTCTTCTTGGAATTGTATATTTTTAATTTTTACAGCACCTTTTATACTTTTATCAGGGCTCAGGGCAACAAGCAGAAACCACCATTGGTATTTTTAAGAACAAAGTGCTTTAAAACAGAGAAATAGTTGCTTTAGACTTTCTAGAAGATTCTGAGGAATATGCTGAACAGTGAAGAAGTACCCAGCTTCAGTGGGTATTCTTCTAAGTTGAGGAAGCATAGGGAATAGGGTCCCACTGCAACCGACTTCAAGAACAAAGTGCCATGCTCTTACCCAACAACCAGGATCAGGAAGTGCCTGCCAGTATCTCCACGTGGACATGGGAGCTGAGTCCTTCTGCCACCACCACTGCAATGGCTTCTCAAAACAGTGAAGCTGGAAAATAGACACCAATTTTGCTATACAACTTTGCTTGCCAGAGAGCTGCATCTAAAGCTACAGGAAGATGGCCCCTACCAGGATTTTGGTTCTATAACTTGCATGAGTACATTCATTAAGTGGACTTAACTTACATCTAGATCCTGAGCTTCAAGAGCCTGTGGCAAATTGGTGTAGAAAAAGTAATTTTTAATATTCTGTGCTTAGCATATAGGCTGATACACTAACAGAGATGCCCAATCCATGACCTATGGGCCACATGTGGCCCGGATGGCTATGAATGCAGCCCAACACAAAATCGTAAATTTACTTAAAACATTATGAGATTTTTTTGTGATTACGCATCATAATGTATTTAATGTGTGTCCCAAGACAACTCTTCTTCTTCCAGTGTGGCCCAGAGATGCCACAAGGTTGGATATCCCTTCTAGGAGATAGAGGGAGTAGATGCTAAGCATCAATCTGCCATATCCTAAGCAGTACCTAGGCATTCAACCTTGCTGGAAAAAATGAAGTTAATTGAATACCAACTGTGTTTGAGGAATTATATTAGCCTCTTTGTACACCCAAGTTCAAGTTCATTCAATTGTCAAAATCCTGCTCTTAGCTTATCTTCATTTTGTAGAACAGAAAACAGTCTCAAAGATACTAATTTGTTCAGGCCCACTGGTTACTAAATGCTAATCCCATATTTCCATTTGTTCCTCTGTCTTCAAGTTCAGGAATCTTTGTCTTCTGCCATGCTTTTTCTTTTGAGAAAGAACTTAGAATATTGTGAAGCACCCCTTTACTGGGTAGTTTTGACTATTGCGATGTTCTTCATTATTGCTGAGCCTAAATCTCATTTGAGGTCCCAAGAACTGGAATATACATTCCAGTGACTCCAGCACATCTTTTACAGAGCAGAACTATGCGTGCAAGTGTGTGCCCTTTATCAATTTTATTGTTTCTTTTTCTTTCCTCTTTTGGATGTTCTTTCAGCCTATGTTGAGCAAGGATCACAATTAATGTTGTAAATAAGTGAGCCCCTACCAAAGCTTCTAGCCCACGTCTATGTTTATGAGCCAACATTTTATTATGAAGTGTGGTTGGTCTAACGTTACCCAAGCCAGGCGAGGCAAATGTATGGGGGACTTTGGGGAGACAATGGGTATAAAACAAACCATTGATTTCTTTTGTAAGTTCTTCAGAGAAGATGTATTGTATCTATTAGGGGTTATAGCCCATCTCACTGTAAGCTTCTCCAGAAGGGGGGCGGGGGGGGGGGGGAAATAGTGATTTGTTCCCTGGAGAGAAATATACCTGCCAGTGACGGGTGGAATGAGCCACATGGATTGCGAGCTTTTGTTACAGTGCAACAAATGCTCTAAACAAATAAGCAGACAAATGATTATTTCAATCTGCCCCAGAGGTGCACATTTTAGAGAGAATATTTAAAGCCCTGGATCTTTTCTAGATTTTTTATACTTGAGTCCTAAGCAGGAAGCTATTAACAGTCCTTCCAGATAAATAAGATCCTGATATGATGGTGATACCATCACCACAATATATTTAACTTTCAATTTTCCTAGACCATTTCAGCAATGAGCATATGGAGCAGTCACATTTTTGCTTATGTGCAATAGCTTAGCATACATTCTTTACATGCTTGTCACCAACAAAAAGGCACTGTTTCATTCTTTTCTACCAGAAAATGCTATTTCCCTTAAGTTGGGGAAACGGAAACCAAAAAAGATGAAAAGAGAGCTTGAGTTTGTAGTGGAAAGTTTCCCAAACCAGTATGTTCTTTAGCTTTATAATCCATTTAAATTCTTCTCGATGGGGCATTACAAGTATATAGGTATGTAATATATCTGCATGATATTAGAAATAAAAGTAATTAAAATCTGTGCTACCTTATATTTAAGATAGCCATGGTCTCATAGAGAAGCTAGAGTTCAGCGGAGTCCATGCTTATCCCCAAAGGCAGATATGAGTGTCACAAACTAGATTTGCATGAGTTCAAATTTTGGAGAGGACTTCCATGAATCAGTGCTTGGCATCAATAGTATTCATTTCTTTGACTGATAAACTGAGCCTTGGTGAGCATGAGTACCTTGCTAATGAGCACACAGGAGAGCTGGCAGAGTTGAATCAAAAGCAATAGCTTTTCTATTGCAGAATTTTCCCCTTGCAATCATCCTTTTGGCTCACAAACCCTTAAAGAGATCTTTTCTGGGCCCCAAAATGTTTTGATGATTAAACAGTTCCCCATTTTTCATAGTTATTGTGTACTAACTGGGAGGCAGTGCACCTTAGTCAAAAACCAATTCAATTCAATTATCTGTCAAGGGACAAGCACCACGGTGGTGAATTACAGAGGCAGGGAAATGAGATGTCAAACTGGGAGGAGCTAGAGAGGGTCAATGCAGTAGAATTAGAAGACTCGGTTTTGGGGGTGACAGCCAGCAGAAACTGGCCCTGGCTAACTTAGGTAAATCTATAGCCCCGGGGGACTGCATATCATGGGGTAACTTGCATGCATGCCATAGGTTAAGGATATTAATCGGTGGTTTGGAACCATGAGCAAAACTGAAGGTGCTTAATGGGTATATGGGAGAATATTAGAAGTGGTTTGATACTGGATGAAATAATCAGAAACACTAAGACTTCAACTTCCTCAAGCAAATGGGTCAAATATAACAAGGGAACATGGAGTAGAGTCATCAGTCAAGTTCTGCAGTAAGGTATACCAGTTGACGGTCTTTAAAGAGTCCAAGTTCTATATGTATGAACAGAGTACTGTTGCTTCCATAAAACTTACAGAAACATACATTCAATTAAAGCAAACAAATGTCCACAATTAGGGAAGGGAGAGTCTTGCTTTATTCTGTGCTGTTTATAGCATGCTTACAGGAGTCCTGTTAATTGGCCATGGTTAAGTCCCCTGGAATGTTTGAAACAGTAACACCCTATCAAAGCCACAGCATTTCATCTCTTTAAATCATGATTTCCAAACAAGTTTCTGGAATTGGGTGAGTTCCCCGTTAGGAAGGGCAGTGTAGAAGAACCCACCTTGAGTGTAAATTCAACCCTGAAGAACCAATTCTGCTTTGCTCCATTTTCTCAGGGGTGACAATTGGTCTATAGGCACCTAAGATGATTGGATCCAGGGCTCTCTGTGAAGACTCAGCCCTACTTCCTGGCAAGGTTGAGGGTCAACTCATGTGTATTTAGAGAAGGGAACCAGACAAAGCCTGTCATCAAACCCCACCTTTTTTCAGGGCATAGAGGATCAGGGAGAATCTGCTTCCTGACTGCTGTTTATACAGAGGCCGGGGTTTTGATGTGACTTGAAATCAAGCACTCTTTCCATAAGTTCGTTTTCAGCAACACCCTCTCTCCTTAATGTACATACATCCAACTCCCTGGTTATTACTTTCTCTGAATACAGCCCAACATAGTCATGTGACTGGCTTCACAGATCAACCAAACAGAAGTCAGTACACTAGATTTTTTCTCGGTTCCTCTTGTCCTGTTTAACATATAAAGGTACTTTATTTGATTGGACTATACTAAATGAAGATTTTCTCTAAGAGCCCAGGGCTCTAAATAAATCTGATTCTATCCAGTGGAATATAGGTGGTTCGTCTAATGAAAAGCAGGTAGGGAACTAATGGAAATCAGGGAGCCATTCTAAAAGAAATGAACTGGTTTTGTTTCTTTGCGCTTGGATTTCAGAATGATAGAAGGAAAAGCCACCTTGATCCTTCTGAGGCTCCTTCCTGCGGTAAAGCAGAAGCGCGTCCCCATCTCTCCTTGACAACCCTTCCCACTCACTTGCCTGGATCCCTCTCAATATTCGACACTTCCTCTGAACTGTTGATACTACTGCACGGAAGTCTCACAGCCCTCCTTGAGCAGGGTAGAACTTCATTTCGGACTTTCCCATCTTCCTTCAAAGCATTTACCTCAGTTTGATCTTCATACTATGGTGATTTCTGGTAATTAATATTTCCTATCTGTTTCCCTGAGATTATAGGAGGATAAAGAGAAAAAACTGTTTCTCTCTCTTGCATACAATTATACCCCATCACATAGCCCAGTGTCAGGCAGAAGACTGGTTACCAATAAAATTGTGGGCTGAGTGAATGAATAACTGAAAAAAAATACACACACACACACACACACGTGCATGTTGAATTTAAGCAATAGAAAACTGTCTCAGAGAAAACTCATTGCTGTCATTATTTTATTTTAAAAAGAAATTAGTTCATTTTGTCTATACCATGAAGAAGTAAGTAAACTCATTGTAGATAAATAGATAGATTCAGATGTGAAATTTTTAGAGGGCTGTACATTTTAGAATAATTTTATGCTATATATCAATCTTTGGAGGCTGCATTTGTACCTGGGGGATAGTAAGAGTTATTCAGGAAGACTCGTTTATTCAGTCAGTCATTCATCATTTCTTTTGTTCCTAATAGTGTCAAGCCCAGCACTGGGTGCTAAGAATACCAAAATAAAGACATGTGTACCATCCTTGGGAGCTCACTGTTTGCTCTCGCTATAGAGAAGCAAATCAATATGATGACAGCAGTTGATGAAGATGCTGTAGAGTTATACATAAGGGAGGACAGAAGAGAAATGTGGATGAGGGGCTCTCAATTCAGTGCAGATGGAGAAGTGAAATGTCAGACATTTTCAGGAACAGATGATATGTAAGAGGGGTCTTGAAAGGAGGGTCGTTCAGGAAATTGAGAAGGGTGTTCTAGGCATGCTGAAAGGCATAGTGGATGGGGAAAACCTGCAGAATTCTCAGACCTGTTGGTTGGTATGGACTACTTCCATGGACGTATACAATGTGGACAGAGAAGAGAGTGGAAAGGGAACCAGATCTGGCAGGAATCTGTGTGCTAAGATGATAATGACATTTAAGGTACCCTTTCCTGAGGGCCTGCCACTTGGTCTGTTCCGTTACTTTTTCCTAACATGAAGTACAGAAGACAGCATCACTTTTTGTAGATGTGAGTGTTTCATGGACAAAATAGTCACAGAAAACTACTCATAACGACTAGAACCCCTTTACTGAGCACATACACTGTGGGCATTATCGAATCTAATACTCACAACCACTGCAAAGTGGCTACTACTATTTAACCAAAATAGAAACTAATACTCTGATGAGTTATACTAGACTCTCAAGGTCACACAGTGAGTTAGGGGTAGCACGAGGTCTGCAGTGCCTCCAAAGCTCATGCTCACTGTGCTGTTCCCTAATGGTGATGATTCAGCATTACATTACAGACGGTTCTGATTACTCTGGTCTACATCCGAGTACATATTTGCTTCATTTAATCATCCTACATGGAGGTTTCTTTCCAGCACAAAGGAGAAGTGCCATTTTATACACCCAGAAACAGTTGTTTAGTTGAGAATTAAGTTACTGGATTACCCTAATAAAAGCAAGGGGAAAAAATGTTCACATTTTTCTCCTTGAAAACTGGGATCAAACAGTATAAATAATTCATGGAAGGTGATCCAACTAACCTAATATCTTCCAAGTTGACCAGAATTCTTTCTTTCTAAGCTGGTTCACTTTCTCATATTAATTATATTTGTCCAATATAGACAAAGGCCATGAATAAAATTTGTAGTATTTAGAGCTAGGGAAAGACTTGATGTCTTCTACAAAAGAAGACTCCCTGACAGGGCAAACAAACCCCTTGAACTTTCCTTAGATTGCCTAGTTGCCACACTTGATCCTATGTGACATTGTGTGCAAACTCAGCAAACTGATGTGAAATACAATGTACTTACATAGTTATTCAATCTCGGTGAGCAAGACTTACATTACAATTGGTGAAGTGTGTCAAACCCACTGTCTTAGACTCTCAAAATATTCAACTAGTAAACTTGCTTTGTTTTATTTATCTTATTTTATTTAAAAGTTTATTTTCTCATTCATTACTTCTGAACTCTTCAATTTCATAGAACTTAATGGGAGTTGGATCTAGCAAACCTGAGCAAAGGTTTTGTCTTCTTTCTTATTCATTAAAATATCAAAGACACACCATGGTTGGTCTCTGCTCCAGAACTGACTGCTTAACACACAAAGACAACACTAAATATGGACTTGTGGCCATTTCAGAGTTGGGAAGCATCACAATCGAATCAACTGAACAGGTGTTTGCAGCTGACCTTGTGACATGTATAAGAAAATAATGAAGTAAAAAAAAAAACAAACAGAAAAAGACAAGCCACTTGTCCTCAAGGGGTTTTCAGATATAACTAGCCTTATCCAAGATAGCAAGCATTTATCAAAAGCTTCCCATGTGTCAAACACTATACCCAATTCTTTATATTCAGAGTCAGCAGACTGTAGAGCTTTCTTTGAGTTTGACAAGAGGTCAAAGCATGTTTTTTTCTTTATATTAGGTGAGTGATTTTAGGCAAGATTCTTAACCTCCTTGGATATCTTTCTTAGCAGTTAAGAGGGTATTTGAATTGTACCTACTTCATAGAACTCACTTCATGAGACAGCTTCTAAAGTACTCATCACAGCATCTAGCACAGAGCAAGAGCTTTGTAACTCAGTACTTAAAGCTATTTCAATTTAGCATCTAATCAAGAAGACTGTGTGATGTGTCATTGGTGAAGGCGTCAGAAGACATGAGTCCTATAAGCCCCTTCCTGCACTAAAACAAAATGCTCTATGACCTTAAAAATTCACACAGCAGGGGTCCCAACTGGGTCAGAACCCAAATTCTGATATGACCACTAAGTGAGTCTGGTGGACTGAGCCCACTTTCTGCCTCTCTCAATGTATTTACTGACATCCTCGGCTTGGAATTTGATCTGGTGAGTCTTAAGAGGTTGGGGATGTGGGATAATGATTTGAACTGCATTCAACTTTGTGTATTCAAACCTTTATAAATACATCTACTAACTTCAAAATCATGGCTCAAAGCCCAGTGATGCTTGGGTAACACTCATACTATGAGCATAATAGAGGGTGGGAACTTGGCCCTTCCACTTTGTAAGATGGCTGGGCGGGCAATCAGAGGCATGGAGGCCAAGGTCAGACATCGGCCTCCGCTTGGATGGGAACCTCTGCAGAGCAGCTGATGCCGTCACCAACCAAGTGGGCTTTGTAGAGCAAATGACAGAGAGGCTGCATTAAGGATCTGAGAAATGAAGTGAATGCGGAGTCCCAGAGGCCAGCAGAGGAGGCAGCCCACACCTCACATTTTCGTGCTGGAACTATACACACCTGGTTGGAAGAAGAGTGACACCTTGGTACCACTGTGGAAAACAAGTTATTTAACTAACCATAATAATAGCAACTATGATTTATTGAGGTTGTGTTATGTGACCAATCCTTTGTCAGACACTATTTAAAGCACTTCTAATTCTCACAACTAACTTATAAAGATGAGGAAACTAAAACATAAGAAAAAGATATAACTCTATCCATCATACAGGTAAGACTCCAAACACAGGTTCAATCATCTCCCAAGTCCTCAGCCTTTCCACTATGGCATGGCAGCTGGCAAAAGATGAGAATGGGCTGCTTGGGAAAACTCCCAGGCATCACAGACATGTCATGGCTGCCACAGTTACCCTGTGATCCAATTCTGTGGTCCAAGGGTACCTACAAGGGAGAAATATCATTTGAATCTATGAAACCATTTGATGCTGGAGAGCCTGTGTGCTTTGGCCTGTAACAGTGGAACTGAAACAGTGGGTTGTATAAACAAATGACTGGCATCGCTTATTTAAATAGGAGGCAGGATGTGACTTATAGGCAAGATTCCCCACTAAATCACCAACCAGACAGCAAGCTCTTGATGTTAATCATGACTAAATGGGAGTCCTGTTCATTTAATACAGATTTAGAGATATATGAATTAGAGGCGGGCTGGCTGCATTCAAAAGTAATTAATGAATGAGAAAATGGCCTATTTGTCTCAGTCTAGCACAGCATCCCCGCCATTTTCAAGATGGTATAATGACCAGAAACAGCCCAGAAATATCGATTCTCTGACTCTTGGTTCAGCAAAATCAAGAAGGCAAGGTACAGCTGGAACTGGAGTTCCAAGTTCTGTATGTATCACACTGTTCTGCTATACAGCAGTAACAATAGGTATGTAACAATGACAACAATATCAATAATAATGAGCTAAGAAGAAAGAGGAGGAGGAGGAGAGGAGGACAAAGAGGAGGAAGATGAGGAAAGGAAGCTATTTATGGCAACTATTTAATGAGCACTTTCTACATGTACTGGGGCCGAGCCCTTCACTTATATGACCCTATTTAACCCTCACAAGAGAAGTAGTCAGTTTAATTCTCATTCAGTGGATAGGGAACTTGACTTTGAGAGGTTATGTGATTTCTCCAAAGGCCCCAGAAAGTGAATGGCACAGCCAGGGTTTGATACTGATTTGCTGAATCTGAATTCTAATGCTAACCTTCTAAATATTGATCTGAAAAATTATAGCCCCTGACCTCAATGGTGCTATCCTCTGGTGGGGAAATGCTCTCACTGTATTATATTCCACAAGTGTGTCCCTGGAAATTTTCTTTAGCATCTAAGGACTGTTTTTCATACATAAAATGAAAATGATAATACACGATCTGTCCATCACATGGGATTATTGGTAACATCCATTAAGTTACACAAATGTAAGGTCATTTCGTTATTATTATATTCTTATTAATAGTATTACTCTGGGTATTCTTTTTTCTACAGGTCTCCTACTGAATCAAGATCAGAGCTCTCTGGCAGTGTAAAAATACCCCCCTCTAATTTTCCTCTTCTCAGGGAATTAGAACGCTGCTGTCACTTACCATGTCACAGTGTATGTCACTGAGCGAGGTGCTGCTGTCACAAGATCTGTTTATTCTGGAAACACTGGCCTGCTCCTTGAAGAGACTCATTCACACTGACGCTGGGCAGGCAAGCACACATCTGTCTGGTTGCATCCCCGCCCTCAGTCACATCACACTGCATTTAGTGTTTGGAAAGAGATGTGCCATGAGCCCTGGCCAATAAATGCCTGATCGATGTCCCAGTGTCTTCCTGTTCTTGCCCTCCCCAAACTGGCGGCAGCAGTGGGAATGAGAGGGAGAGAGACAAGCATAAGAGATGTGATGAAGGTGGAATTGTCTAGACTTAGAGGAAGGTTTTGGCTTGTCTGTGTCATTAACCTGCAAAAGGAACTGTCATTACCCAGTGGGCGGGAATTACGACAGTCTTGCTCACCAGTGTATATGTAGTGTCTGGCATAGGACTGAGGGGGCAGAGTCCTTAATAAACACCTGATGAACCCACAGATCAAAATAAGAGTACTTAACCCTTAGGGAGTATGTTTAATGGGCAAGGCACTGTGCTAAGCACTTTACATAGTTTCTTGTATAATCCTTTTGACTATTTTTCTTCTATTTTATAGATCAAGAGATGGAAATTTAGAAGGATCAGAAAACATAGTCAAAGTCATATGTCATGCAGGGATTTAAATCAAGGCTGGGTGACTCTAGTTTTGGGATTATAACTACTAAAAGCCAAACTTCCTCTCTTGTCCAACGGTCTATAACTTTACAGAGGAAAAGGAGGACTGAAAATGTACTGTAACTCCCCCAGGAACTCCTTCAGATGATATCTATTTATAGGTGTGACCTGGATTTGCACAAATATATGCCATGTGGAGGGATAAGGAATGAAAATAGGTAGGAAAAACTTTTCCTTGAAATGAATGGGTGCATTGCTGAATTTTCTAAGTTATCAGAGGCTCTGGCAAATGGAAAGGAAAGTCTGCAAGGAGCCTTGGAGGAGAAGAAGGCAGATCTCAGACGTTTCAGAGATGAATCATTACTTGTACAACTTAATAGGGATGTCAGGAAGTGTCCAGAGGGATTAGGCTGTGGTAGCCCCAACTCCAAGAGCATGGGGCTGACTCTGAGAGAGACATTTTTGCAGCTACACTGGGCTATGGATGAGTGAGTGCAGTGAAAGCTTGAAGAGCAGGGGAATATATGATGTATTCAGGAGGGAGGAAAAGCCAAGAGCAGCAAGTTTCACTCAGTTATAATCCACTCTATGGTCCAGGAAGAATGACTGTTTCTATATTATTTGGAAATGAAGTAGTGCTAGCTGGTAGAGGTTGTAAGATTGTGTCTCATACAGGTCAAAATAAGATGCGAACAACAGGATGTAAAAATGATGCACAACTGTGGTGAGAGAGGTGAAGAGAAGAGGACAGAATTGCCTAAATTATTCAGCTCCCTATTTGTAACCTAGAATATGATTTGCTCAGGACCCAGTTCAAACCTCTGAGCACTTCTTCTGTGAAGTCTTTTCTGATCTACTCATTTTATCAGCACACCAGGCTCTTTTGACTTCAGTTTGTTGTTCCACGTATTGATGTATTCATTGGTTGATTCTTTATGTGCTCTGACCTGGGACTGAACTGGCAACCTTGACATATTGAAACGATGCTCTAACCAGCTGAGCTATCTGGCCTGGGCATCCATTCTGCTCTTGATGGAAATGTGAGTTTTCACATTGGGGTTATTATGAATAAAGTCATGTACAAGAATTCTTTTGGCAGAAATTAATGCATAGGAATAACTTTTTGATATATATTAAAACATCAAAGGCATGACCAATGAAAGATGTCATTGATAAGCTGGACTTAATTCAAATTAAAAAGGTCTGCTCTTTGAAAGACCGTCTCAAGAGAAGGAGAAGATAAGCCATAGAGTAGAAGAAAATATTTGTAAAAGACATATCTGATAAGGACTGTTATCCAACTTACACAAAAAAATTCCTCTTTAAAAGCTCAATAATTTTTTAAAAATCTTGATTAATTTATGGGCCAAAGACCTTGATGCCTTCACCAAATAAAATATACAGATGGCACGTAAGTCTATGAGGAGATGCTGTAGATGATCGACACAATACACAGATCAAAGAAATGCAAAATCAGAATGGTTACAATACAGAACACTGTCAACACCAAATGCCGGTGTGGACACAGAGCAACAGGAACTCTCACTCACTAGAGGTGGAAACTCAAAATGATGTAGCTACTTTGAAAGACGGTTTCCTGGTCTTCTACAAAACAAAATATACTCTGCAAACACACAATCCAGCTATCACACTTCTTGGTATTTAATTAAATGAGTTGAAAACATGTCAATATGGAACTTGCACACAGATGTTTATAGCATTTTATACATAATTGCCAAGACTTGGAAGGTAACAAGATGTCCTTCAGTAGGTGAATAAGTAAATAATAAATTCAGACAGTAAAATATTGTTCAGCACTAAAAGGAAATGACCTATCAAACCATAAAAAACTTAGAAGTCAATCCAAAAAAGGCTACAACTATATGATTCTAATGATATGATATTCTAGAAAAAACTACAGACACATATAAAGATCAGTGGCTGCTAGGGATAGGAGGGGACAGTGGAGGAGGAAGGTGGGATGAATAGGAGTAGTACAGGGGATTGTTAGGGTAGTGAAAATACTCTACATGACACCATAACGATGGATGCATGTCATTACATATTTGTTCAAACCCACAGAGTCTACGACACCAAGAGTGAGTCCTGATGTAAACTATGGCCTTCAGGTGATAATGATGTGTCAAAGAAGGTTCATCAGTTATAGCAAATGTACCCCTCTGGTGGGGGATATTGATAATGGGGAGGCTGTGCATGTGTGGGGGCAGAGGGTGAATGGGAATTCTCCGTACCATCCTCTCAATTTTGCTGAACCTAAAACTGTTCTAAAAAATAAAGAAAAAATGTGTTTTGAATAATGAATATTTAGCATATTTGCCATGTTTCTTATGTATGATGATACATACTGACTTCTTCAAGATTTATTTGATTCATATCTTTTCCTGTTGTGCCTATCTTAGGGATACCTTGAGGATATTTTCAGGACAATTTGTCAAAGAAGACAATACAGTTAAAAATATTTTATGACATTCAAAAGTCATCCAAAAAGTTATCTTTAAACTTTCCTGCAGACTGAAAAATTCTTAGAAGAGGCTTTAGCCTATATGTGTGGATCATTATACATATACTATATATGAATTTTATGTAAAGTAGCATCATGCAAGCTGTTTATTTGCTAGGTCTTCAATGTTCAAACATACAGAAGAACAAGCACAGTGTTTGGCACTTGGTCAGGGCAAGCGGCTCAATAATTGTGTGCTGAATGGATTAGCTTCAGGTACATTGCCTTCAGGCAGGGCAGTGCCCCCCTGAAAGTGAGATGGTTTTAAATGAAATTGAGTGGGAGGGGTTAAATGAAAGCACTCTGTTGAAATGCTGCATTTTCCATTTTGGCCTCCCAAGTGTCTCAGTAGATAAATAGGAGCTGATTAGAAATGAGCAGAGTGGTGCCCTGGATGGAGTTGGGAGGATTGATTAATACGTCTCAGAAAGCCAAGTCAAATAGCATGTAAATGGCTCCTAGAGAAAAAAAAATTCTCCCTGGCCAATTTTCCACAAGTTCCTAAGGCGATGTTGACTCTCTATGGCTTCATCCAGACGTGAGTTTTTCTGTAGGCTAGTGCAATAAGACAACCATACAGTGTCCTAACTCAACCACACTTTCATGAAATAAGCAAACGTTGCTGAACCCTGACTACACACCAGCCACAAGGCTGACTGCTGGAAGCAGATGAGAAAGATGTGGCTCAGATACCCAAGAGCTCATATTCTAGTCTGAAAGACAAGCCGTTGTGATGAGCATGAAGGTGAGCAGCACAGTCTTGGAAGAGCAAAAAATCTTCATCTTTAAAATCAGAGACGGTGATTTGACTCCTGACTTTGCTACGTATAAGTGATGTCCTTAGACAAGTTACTTAGTTCCTTTAAAATTTATCTTTATTTGCTTCACAATGATGGTAATGATGCTTAGAGATACACCTACAAAGCACCTGGCACAGGGGAGGCAGTTGGTGTACAGTGGTTCATATTTTCATGTGCAGTGGGACGATCCAGGGCTGTTGTGCCTTGCATAAGCCCAGTGCCACAGCCTCTTTCACTGTCAGGGAGAGCTTTACAGCTGCTAAATCTTCTGACATTTTTATTTCACCGTGAACTTTCCTAGCTTTCCAGGAAATTAAATGTGGGACTTTGAAGGATGCTGTAAACACTGGACCTTCTTAGGAGGTTTTCAGGGAAGAAGGAAAATACAGGAACCCAGGGGAAAAAAATTAAAAGATGTGAACTTTAAACTGTCATTAATCCCTCCCATCGTCTCAAGCTGGGCTGGGTTTCTGATCTCACGTGACGGTCTCAGAAACAAGGGCTGCTCTGTGGGCTAGGCATATCTGAGGCTTCCCGCTGATAGAACAGAATCATGTGAAAAGAGGACCTGAACCATAGGAGGTGTCAGTTCAAACCCAGAATCAGAATCGAAAGCTGCCTCCCTTCTCAATTTAGACTTAGAGATCTGTATTTCCCGCTCAGTGTTTTTTGGAGCCGTGTAGTAGGGAGAATAATAGTACCCTGAATATGTTCATGTCCTAACCCTTAGAGCCTGTGAATATACTAGGCAATATAGTGAAGAGAAATTAAATGCAGATGGGTTTAGTTGCTAAGAAACTGACCTTAAAATGGGAGATTAATCTGTGTTAACTGCATCTAATTGATGTCACCACAGGCTGTACATCAAGTGGAAGAGGGAGACAGAGAAGAGAATCAGAGGGAGATGTGACCATGGAGGAAAGGCACAGAGAGACACAGCATGAGTGGCTTTGAAGACAGAAGGGGGCCACAAGCCAAGGAACCCAGGCAGCATCTAGGAGCTCAAAAGGCACAAAAATAGCTTCTCCCCTGGAGGTTGCAGAAAGGAACAGAGGCCTGTGTAACCATGATTTTAGTCCAGTGAGACCCATTCCAGGCTTCTGTCCTCCAGAACCGTAAGACACTGTGTTGTTTCAAGCCACTGAGTTTTTGTGATTTGTTGCGGCAGATGTAGGAAAAAAAAATACAAACTGGAACCACAGACTGGAGAACAGGGTCATAAAAAAAATAAGAAATGGGTCTAAAAAATGTGTCTAAAAAACAACATATAGATATATCTATTTTCAGAATTATTAAACCAGAAAATGTACTACATTTGAAGAGTCTCTGATGGGGAGGCAAATATTTTATATATATATATAATTCACATTTAGACCCAGATAAATGAAACTTCAGTAGGCAAACCTTCAAACTTTATGAAAGAAAAACAGATTATTGTAGGAGGCAAGAATTACTGTAAAATTCATTTGAGAACAAAAGTCCCTAAATGAATATAAAGCATATTTTTATTTCCAAAATGTTGATTTAAACTGAAACTCCTGAGAAACTGCCATAATAATCCCTTCCAATAAGTACTGGCATCAGCTAAGATTAAATTAAACACAGGATCCAGAAAATGCTTTGTAAACTGCAAAGTGTTTTATATACATACTTGCATGATATTTTTTGTAGAAAACTACCCGTGACAGCACACATTTCCATAGCCCCTGGAATGTTTAAAGGTCTTCAGTGTATACTCTCTCACATAACATAATCCCTAACGATGAGCTGGACAGGCACTCTTCAGAAATAAAGACTGGAGTCTTTAAGTTAAGTTTCCTTTGAAAAACTCTTACCAAAGGCAGCTATGCGCTATTGCATTGGGAGAGACAGGCCACAAAAGATGGATAAGACATGAGTTCTTCCTTAAGGAGACCACTATCTATTGTGAACAAATAGAGCATAAATAATGCCAACACGATTGAGTAAATGATAGTGTTAAATGACTTTGCCCAAGGCCACGCAGAGAGGATTAACCCCAATTTCCTGGCTTCTAATTCAATCTCAATCTCTCTCTCTCTCTCTCCCTCTCTCACCCTCTCTCTCTCTTTCCTACACACTCACTGCACTAATGGTCACCCTTCAGGCCTTTCTCCCTCCTCCTGATGATCTTGCTCCCGTGCTAGGAGACTGCAAGCATCTCTCCCTGTCTTCTCACAACTATGCAGCCATCTCTGGGCAGAGATGGTTCTTTTCTTCAGAAGCCCTCAAATCCTGATGTCTAAAGCATTCAGAAGGAGTGATAAAGGTGGGTTGAGATGGAGTTGAATCTTACAGTCCTCTCTGCACCTATCAGTATGCTGCACACTTCATCAGTGCTGTGTACATATAGGCTCATTCGTTCATTCATCATTCACTCATTTACAAAACATTCATTTAGCATCTACTATGTTCTAGGTAATACACTGAATGCTGACAGTATAGAAACAATCTCACTAAGTATCATAGCTATTATCTATGGTATATTTATTATGGACCAAGCATTCTGGTAAATATTTTGGATACACTTATTTAAATTTGAGAAACATATTATTATTTTATTATTATTATTAATTTTTCAGATGAGAAAACTAAGAGAAAGGTTAGGTCATTTGCACAAGGCACAGTTAGTAAGTGGGTGAAATGTAATGCAAACTAAGGAGCTTGGCTTGGCCCAACACACTTAACCACTTTACTAATTCTTTTCTATTCCCAGTTTCTGAGAATATATTTTTTTCTTGATGAGTGTCAACTCTTATTAAGTACATGTTTTGTGTGTAGTTATATCATATTTTTTCTCCTCTATATTGATAATATGATTATCTTGATTAATTAGATAATCCTCATTAGACATGCTTGAAATAAATATACATTCTTGATTAAAAGAATCCACATTATAATCCCAGAATAAATTCTACTTGGCCATGGTATAACACATATTTTCACTATATTTCTAAATTTGATCTGCTAATATTTTGTTTAGAATTTTGAATATATAAGAAAAATATATAAGTAAAAAGGCTTATACTTTTTTTAATGTCCTTTTCTGGTTTTGGTGGCAGGATTATGCTGCATTAATGATATGAATTGGGAACTGTTCCTGTTCTCTACTCTCTGAAAGAATTTGTGTAAGACTGGTATTATTTTTTCTTGCAAATGGTTGTAAGAACATGGCAATGAAATAATTTGGTTCTGAAGTTGCTGTCTTCCAATTTTAGTAAGTTGGTTTGCTTCTCTGCTTGTCTGGGGGAAAAGTTTTAACTGAAGATTCAATTTCTTAAACATGGAGCGCTCTTCAGAGATCTGGGAATTTTCTGGTTATATTGTTATGTCTTTTTCTTTCAGGTTAATTAGTTAATTATTTTCTATTACAGTTTACACTCAATATTATTTTGTATCAGTTTTGGGTGTACAGCATAGTGGTTAGACAATCATACTTTACATTAGACTTTACATTAATCCTATTGAGGCCAGATAACATCTCCTGTATAAATTCAATTCTTGAAATTTGTGGAGACTTGCTGTTTTGCTTAGTATAATGTCTGTTTTGTCAAATATTCCAAATACATTTGAAGACACTCTATTGTGTTGTTTATTCCGATATAGTTTTTGGAATAAATGTCAATTAGTTCAAATTAGTTAATAGGGTTTGTTTGTTTGGCGGGGGTTAAATAAATTTTATATTCTATTAGATTTTTGGTGTGCTTTAAAAGTTTATTGATATTTTAGAATTTGTAACTATAATAGATATGTTGTCCTTTTTTCTTATTAATTCTGCCAGTGTGTGTATGTGTGTGTATATATGTACATACACGCACATAGTTTCAAGATTATATATATAATTATATAATTGTATATATATACACATACATATAAATGTGTGTATATATATACTATATATATGTATATATATATAAAATCTTGAAGCTATGTTTATAGGTGTGCATCGATTTGGGTTTATGATGACTTATTGACAATCTTTTACCTTTATGAAGGATTCCTAGTTCTTTCTTTTTTTTGATATATTTATTGATTATGCTATTACAGTTGTCCCTTTTCCGCCCCTTCACTCAACTCCATCCTGCCTACCCCCTCCCTCCCACATTCCCCCCCTATAGTTCATGTCCATGGGTCATACTTATACGTTCTTTGGCTTCTACATTTCCTACACTATTCTTACCCTCCCCCTGTCTATTTTCCACCTATCATTTACGCTATTTATTCTCTGTACCTTTCCCCCCTCTCTCCCCCTCCCAATCCCCTATTGATAACCCTCCATGTGATCTCCATTTCTGTGGTTCTGTTTCTGTTCTAGTTGTTTGCTTAGTTTTCTTTTGTTTTGGTTTTAGGTGTGGTTGTTTGTAACTGTGAGTTTGCTGTCATTTTTACTGTTCCTATTTCTTATCTTCTCTTTCTTAGTTAAGTCCCTTTAACATTTCATATAATAATGGCTTGGTGATGACGAAGTCCTTTAACTTGACCTTATCTGAGAAGCACTTTATCTGCCCTTTCATTCTAAATGATAGCTTTGCTGTATACACTAATCTTGGATGTAGGCCCTTGCCTTTCATGACTTGGAATACTTCTTGCCAGTCCCTTCTTGCCTGTAAGGTCTCTTTTGAGAAATCAGCTGACAGTCTTATGGGAAGCCCTTTGTAGGTCACTGTGTCCTTTTCTCTTGCTGCTTCTAAGATTCTCTCCTTCTGTTTCATCTTGGGTAATGTAATGATGATGTGCCTTGGTGTGTTCCTCCTTGGGTCCAGCTTCTTTGGGACTCTCTGAGCTTCCTGGACTTCCTGGAAGTCTATTTCCTTTGCCAGATGAGGGAAGTTCTCCTTCATTATTTGTTCAAATAAGTTTTCAATTTCTTGTTCTTCCTCTTCTCCTTCTGGCACCCCTATAATTCGGATGTTGGAACGTTTCAAGATGTCCTGGAGGTTCCTAAGCCTCTCCTCATTTTTCCAAGTTCTTGTTTCTTCATTCTTTTCTGGTTGGATGTTTCTTTCTTCCTTCTGGTCCACACCATTGATTTGAGTCCCAGTTTCGTTCGTATCACTATTGGTTCCCTGTACATTCTCCTTTGTTTCTCTTGGCATAGGCTTCATTTTTTCATCTAGTTTTCAAACAAATTCAACCAATTCTGTGAGTGTCTTAATAACCAGTGTTTTGAACTGTGCATCTGATAGGTTGGCTATCTCTTCCTCGCTTAGTTGTATTTTTTCTGGAGCTTTGAAGTGTTCTGTCATTTGGGCCTTTTTTTTTTTTTTTTGTCTCGGCTCGTCTGTTACTTTAAGGGGCGGAGCCTTAGGTGTTCACCAGGGCGGGGTAATGCTGGTCGCTGCGCTGTGATGCTGTACGTGGGGGAGGGGCCGAGAAGGAGCAATGGCGCCCACTCCACTCTCCACCGGATTTCAGCCACTCCCTCGGCTACCCACAATCAAATTGGGCCCCTCTGGTGCTGGTTCCCGAGTGGGTGGGCTTGTGCACACTCTAGGCCCCTGTGGGTCTGTCCAGCGACCTCTCCTGTAAGGCTGGGAGTTTCTCCTGCTGCCGCCCCAACCCCACAGGCGTTTTCAGTCAGGCCTCTAAGGCCTTATTTCCTCGAGCTGGAGCCCTGGGTTACTCAGTCTGCTTCGCTCCCCTCCCTTCGTCCCGGTTTATCTGTGTGCGAATGTGGGACCGCAGGGTCTGCTAGTGGTCAGACTGCCTGCCCCGTTCGTCCCACACTCCGCCAGTCTTGGTCCCGCCACGGCCACGCGAGTCCTCTCTGCCCAGGTGCCTGTCTGCGCCCCTCCTACTGGTCTGGATGTATGTCCATTCCCTATCTCCTTGGTGTCGGACTTCCTTGCTGTTCGACCCTCTGTCAGTTCTGGTTGTGCGAGGAGGCGCAGTGTGTCCACCTACGCCGCCATCTTTGTTCTCCCCCCTAGTTCTTTCTTTAATGTTTCCATCAATGTCTATTTTTCTATTAATATACTCATACCAACTTTCTTTTGGTAGTGTTTGCATGCTATAATGTCATTGTTATTATCATCATCATCATTATTATTATTATACAATTAATCTGTATTCCTAGAAGACAAGTGTGTTTCTCCTAAACAGCATGTACTTGGGTCTTGGTTTGTATATATTTTTTCCTAATCTGACAAATTTGTCTTTCTACTGGATGATTAAACAATTTCCATTGAATGTAATTATTGATAAAGATCAACTCAAGTCTGCCACTTTTATATTTGTTTTTTAGCTGTCCAAGCTGTTGTTTACTTGCTCTCCCATTTCTAACTTTCTTTGGATTAATCAAAAAATATTAGTATTCAGTTTTCTCTCCTTTATTCACTTTTTATTTTTATATTCTATATTATCTATCTGTGGTTTACTTTGATTATAATACGTATTTTCAACTTGTTGCAACCCATCTTAAGTTAGCACTCTTCCGATTCCTGAACCATGCAACAGCCTTACTACAACTCAATTCATTTATACTCCCTTTCACTGTTGTCTTTATTTCCACATAGTTATAACCTCTGTAGTGCATTATTATTGTTGTTGACTTAAAGACTCTGTAATATTTTATACTTACCCATATATTCCCCTCTCCCAATGTTTTTATGTCTTTCTGAAATTTTATGTTTTTGTATGAGGCCATTTCCCTTCAATGTGAGAAACTGTCTTTAGTATTTTTATGGTGTGGACCTGCAGGCAACAAGTTCTCTGAAACTTGTCTGTAAACATTTTTATTTCACCTTCATTTTTGCAGAATATTCAAAAATGGGTATGCAAATCTACATAGTTTTTTTCTTTCATTGCAGTATTTTGAAGATTCTATTTCAGTATCCTCTGGTTTTCATAGTTTCTATTTAAAAGTTTTCTGACAGTTGAAGACAATGTGTCTTTTTATGGTTACTTTTAAGAATCTTTATATTTGGTCTTCAGAAATTAAAATTCGTGTCAATGCATGATTTCTTTGTATGTGTCTTGCTTTGAGTTCAATTATCTTCTTGAATCTGTTATCTTTTATCAATTTTGCACACTTATTCATCAATATCTTTTCAATACTACTTCTCTCTTTTCTCCTTCTGAAATTCCAACTTTATATATGTATGTTAGATTATTTACAGTCTCCCATAATTCTGTTATTATCCATTCCATTTTATTCATTCTTTTCTCATTAGTTTGAATAATTTCTATTGATCTGTCTATATATTCACTAACCCTCTTTTCTGCTGTTAAAAACAATGAGTTTTTAATTCACGGTATTGTACTTTTTAGGTTTAGACTGTCCATTTTAGATACTGTCTTTGCTGGAGTTACCTATTGTTCATATTTTCCTCACTTTTCTTTGGTGCGTGTATATTTATTTCAAGCATGTCTAATGAGGTATTATAAGATAAATGGTCTACCACAACATGTTAAAATTTAAATGGAAATGGAAGTCTATATATTGGTTATATAAGGAAAAAACACAACATTATTAATTTTAAAGACATAGAGAATACAATGATAAATTTTACATGCATTTTAAAACCTATCAATTTCCTTATGCATGTAACTTTATAACATGGTTTTTAAATATGTAGGCAGAAGCAATTTCAGGCCATTTTGGTAAATAAAGTTTGTTTTGCAAAACTGCCAACTGAATCACAGCATCACGGGCTCATGATTCTTCCAATCAATGTTTACTAAACACCTGTTGTGCACTGTGCACAACATCAGGACTGTGGGTGTGCACTGCATCTAAAAGCTACAGATTCTAGGTTTAGCAGGAGGTTGATAGTCTCATAAATGTCACTTTTGCAGAGGTTGTGTTTTGCTGAAGGGATAGCCTGGTGCAAAGGAATGAAATTTATTAATGTCATTGTCTTGGGACAGTGACTCACCTGGGTATGGCATGCCCCAAAGAGACAGACAGATGTCTTTGAGGTTGTTCACAATAAGAAAAATCTCTTTTTAATAAATATAAAATGACATCTTAAAGCGTTAAGATGGCATAACTATTAAACAGAAAACTGTTATAAAGGCAAATTATTCAAGAAGTTGGGCAGAACGTTAGCAAATTTCATTACTGATTTATAGCAGCAGGATACTTACATACAATATATAACAGGCAAACAATCGAATAGTAAAAGAGAAGCTAGAAAAACTTCAGGGCAAAGAAACTAAAATGATCATTTAGATATGGTAAGCTTCTTTAGGTAAACCAATTTTTCATTATTTCAAATGTAGAAAAGACAAAGCCTGGACAGAAATCAACACTGAACACCTTAAACTCAGAATTCTGAGAATATAGAAATATCCTTCTTGAAATATATTAATATTTATTTCTTAAAATAAATATTTCTATATTTCTTGAAATATATTGTTAATATATTTTTGTTACTTTCCAGCTTCCTTAATAGGAAGACATTGATAGTAAATAAAAGTATTTCATTTTGTAGAGGAGTTTATAATAGGTACATTTGAGGATATAATAATAGTAGGAATAACTTACATTTGTAGAGCATTTATTAAATATTAATGTGATTTGTGTTTCAGATTATGTCATTTAATCCTTACAACCATCTTATATGTTTGATCCAATTTGCCCTATAGATGAAGAAAGAGACCCTTGTATTCCTCTATTAATCCTCTTCAGTATTTGCTCTCATCCTCATAGTAATCTTTGTCTTGTAAATGAGACACTTTAGTGACAGAATGTTTAAGTAACTTCCCCAGTGTCACAACAGGGAATTGTGATGCCAGATTCAACTCAGATATTCTAGGTCCAGAGCCTTTGCTTTTACTCCAAACTATGTCCAATTTAAAAAGAGTACCATATAATAGAGTAGAATATTTTTAAATGTTTATCAATCAACTTATACCATGACAGGGTTATTTGTAGAAATAGGGATGCTTTCAGGATTCCCCATACTTTTAAAGATATCTGGCAGAATTTAAACTATTGACCTAAAATGGTTTACTCTTGTTTTTAATGTCTCCCCTAAGCCCACTTATTCACCTCAGCCTTTATGTTCTTTCTTTCTTCACCAGAATATCAGAGGATGAGATACTCTTGTTTTGTTGTTGATTATTTGTTAACCCTTTCCACTTGCTCCAAGACTTTATTCCAACAAACATATCTTTTACTCCCCTGTGTATTTTACCAATGCCACTGTATTAGTTTTCATGGGATGCTATAACAAAGTACCAAAATTGGTACATGATTAAAATAATGAAAATGTATTGTCTCACAGATCTGGAGGCCAGAAATACAAGCTTAAGGGGTTAGCAGGGTTGGTTTCTGCTGAAGGCTGTGAGGGAGAGTCTGTCCCATGCATCTGCCCTAGTCACTGGTGGTTTGCTGCCAATCATTAGCATTCCTTGACTTCTGCCACATTACTGCCATCTCTGCCTCTATCATGATCCCCTTGTGTGTTTTTCTGCATCCAATTTCCCCTTTTTATAAAGACACCAGTCACATTGGAGCAGCAACCACCTAAGGAACTACCTAAGGACTTCATCTTAGCTAATTACATCTACAACAATTTTATTTCCAAATAAGGCCACATGCTGAGATACTTGGGGTTAGGACAACGTAAAAATAATTGGGGTACACAATGCAACCCATAACATCTACTATCATGAATGTCTCATCACAGCCAATAAGACTAGTATTTTTCTCACCCTATAAAGATAATAGCATCTTCTCTAACCCTATTACTGTTCAATTCCTTATATTCCCTTCTCATTTAGCCTTATTAAAAGAGGAATTTATGCTATGTCTTCCTATGTCAGAAAGAATTGTTTGCTTGCGAGAAAAAACTCCAACTCTGGCTAACTTAATTTGAAAGAAATACATCAAGTGGTATATGATAACCAGTAGGACAGAAGCTGAAAGTACACGGTGCCAGACAGAGTGATGCTCTCCAAAATTCCATCTTCAATTCTATGCTGCCATTGGACTGGCTCTGGCCAACAGTCTGTTCATGCTAGAAATACATTTCATTTCCGGTGGAGGCACTGAATCACCAATGCATTACTTTCTTACTGTCTCTATTTTCCTGCTACAGCAACAGTTTTAGCTTGGGCTCTCCAGGAACACATACTGAGATAGAGTTGGGTCAGAGGTATTTATTAAGAATCAATACCTATTAATCCAATTAAGAAACAGGCAAAGGACCTGAACAGACACTTCTCCAAAGAGGACATACAGAGGGCCCAGAGACATATGAAAGGATGCTCAGCATCACTAGCCATCAGAGAGATGCAAATTAAAACCACAATGAGATACCACTTCACACTGGTCAGAATGGCCATCATAACCAAATCAACAAACAACAAGTGCTGGCCAGGGTGTGGAGAAAAGGGAACCCTAGTGCACTGTTGGTGGGAATGCACACTGGTGCAGCCACTGTGGAAAACAGTATGGAATTTCCTCAAAAAACTAAAAATGGAACTGCCTTTTGACCCGGCAATTCCACTGATGGAATTGTACCCTAAGAATCCTGAAGCACCAATTCAAAAGGACCTGTGCACCCCAATGTGCATAGCAGTGCAACTTACAGTAGCAAAGTGCTGGAAACAGCCTAAGTGCCCATCAGTAAATGAGTGGATCACAAAACTGTGGTACATTTACACCATGGAAAACTACACAGCAGAAAGAAAGAAATCCTCCCCTTTGTGACAGCATGGATGGACCTGGAGAGCACTATGCTAAATGAAATAAGCCAGGCAGTGAAAGACAAATACCATATGATCTCACCTAGAAGTGGAACCTAATCAATAAAACAAACAAGCATGCAAAATATAACCAGAGACACTGAAACGAAGAACAAACTGACAGTCACCAGAGGGGAGGAGGGGGGTAGCAGGGGAAAGAAGGGGAAGGGTTGTCAAGGAACATGTATGAAGGGCCCATGGATGAAGACAACAGTGGGAGAGGATTGAATGTGGCAGGTGGGAGTTGGTAGGGCAGAGGGAGAGTGATGGAGGGGGGGAATGGGGACAACTCTAATTGAACAAAAAAAAGGTTTTTTTAAAAAAGAATCAATACCTATTAAGAAAAGGGGGAATTAGACAGAAAAAAACTGATCAGCAATGCAACAAAACCTCCCGAACCCAGAGGGAATTTTGGAGCAAGTACTGCCCATCACCATCTCTCTAGCCGAACAGAAATATCCATGTCTCTGTAACTCCACCTTCTTCAATATATGGGTTGCCCTGGGAAGGGCATAACCTAGGGCATGGAGGCTCCCTGCTGTTGGAGGTAAACCCTGAAGAAGCTGACAACTGGCATCTGTCTGCTGACATCACCCCCCATAGCTGACAAGCAGGTACTTCCTTGGCAGGGGATCGGGGTGGTGCATCTCTGTGCCTACCACAAATGTCCAAGATAACTGACTTTGACTGACTACCATGAGTCCTACACCCTGTCTCTGGCTGGCAGAGAAGGAACATAAGGAGCGTCACTTACACCAGACCTGCAAAAGAGGAAAAGAAAGAGATTTCCAGTGGAAAGTGAGGTTATTTTGTCAGATAAAAGGAGGAGTGAAATTGGGCATGCAAAAACAATAGAATATTTATATTCTTTACCATTTTCTTACATGTTCTTCACTTTCTAATTGAGGGAAGACTGATTCCTCCTTTATCACACCACTTACGTTTTGCTAAGCTCACAAAAATTTTTATTGACTAGATTAATTACATACTGTTCAAAATATTTACTGCCCTTCCTAGTGGAAATATGCTATTTTCTCCCTCTTGGGAAACGGGCTCATACAAGTGACTTACTCGTAGAGGGGTTTAGAGCAGATCTCCCCAAGATGTGGCACTTTGGCGTGTGAACTGTTTTGAACTGAAGGTGATCAAGACCCTGGAGGCTCATGAGAAACGTCCACCTCCCACTTAAAGAATTCAAATTAGAAGCCTTTCCCATAATAAGAACTACTAGAAATAACATTTTATGGCCTATCTATAAGGCACAGTAAACTTCTAATTATTGGACATCTGCTCTTGTCATCCTGCAAAGGACCTCTCTCTCCAGGGTGCTTTACCTCATTCAAGCCAGGTAGACCTCCTTTTCCCTTTCTGTCTCTGAACCTTCTGGGTCTATGGAGTCTTTCTCACACATATGTAGGGTTCCCATATGTACATATGTAATTAAATTTGGTCATTTTCTCTTGTTAACTTGTCTCATGTCTATTTTGTTATTAGACCAGCTGGAAGAACCTTGAAAAATAGAGTAATGTTTTTTCCTCCCCCACACTTTGGCCAATGAAATCTAATTGGCAGTGGCATGTGTTACTTCTGAGCAGAAGTTTGAAGAGCATCTGGTGGTTCTGCCTTGTTATTTTCCTGCTCTGCAATGAACCTGAATGTCTAGATAAGGACTGTTGAGCCTGGACCCCACAGCGAAGACAGAAAGCAGAGTAGTAGGCAGCCTATACTAGAGAAACAGAGACTGAGAGTGATATATGACTGGTCCATGTGTACCTTCATGGCCGTCAGGATTAGGTGGGCTTTGAACAAGAACTCACATCCTACTTAAATATTGTTAGATGCCCTCTTCAGCTCCAGGGTCTCAACCTCAAATGCCTCTGGAAAACAGGCAAGTCCTTTTACATTATAACAAAACCAGTGGTAATTTTATAAGAAAGCTCCTATCTGGGGAGAAAAGGAGAGTGCAGGCCCCGAGTCAAATGCATTCCAATTCAAATGCTTTTCAAATCTCTGCTTAATCAAACCTACCTTCTGGATGAAATCAATCATGGGACCACCAGTCAATCTCTCCAACTATATCAGGCTGGCCTCTTGGTGTGGCCCAGGGTAGCAATTCCTACAAGCTTATGGGGATTAGTTCTTAATAGACTGAAGACTGAATTCCAAGCAAACAGGCAGGTTCTTTCTATAGGGAGATCAATGTTAATGAAGGGCATTGTACCTCCTTACAAAGAATGGAATTTAAGCCATCCCAATACAGTTTCATGAATAAGCTTTTTTTTTTCTTCATTATTTGTTCTAAGAAAAAACAAACAAATAGATTTCCTCAAGGAGAGAACGTGCCCAAATATCTGACTTCCTTTCATCTATTCCATCCTGAAATCCTTGCTTAAAACAACTTACATCACCAGAGAAGCACTAAACTCTGCTTTCGAGCTAATCTGTTCAGCAATGCCACAGAAGAATGCAGACTGAATAGCAAGTCTAAGCAGATTCCCAGGGACTGGAGCTCTTGAAAGGACAGAAGACTGTTTTCTTCAACATAAAAGGCAATGGAATATATTTGCTCTATTTTCTACTTTTCTGTTCTGACATATGAGAAACACTTCCAATGAGTTCTTTAGGAATCCCTAAGAATAAACTATTTCTGGCCCCACACACCCATTTCTCTTTGTGGAAATCAGATTACACCCTCCCAGTGATTTCTCAGAAGTAAATCAAAGCACACTGGCCCGGAAACATTCAGAATAGTCTCTCTTCCTCAGAGAACACTGGTAACTGTGTAGCTCCAACTGTGGGAGTGTGAGTTCATATCCTGGTATTGCTTGGAGGATGACATCACTCTTATTTTCCATAAAGAGTTGTTCCATATGTGCTGCTTACTGAGCAAAACACACATATGTGGCAACTTTAGATGAAATATGCATGCAATGTGAGCCTAATCCTACTTTATCTCTTAAAGGAAACAATGAGAGTATTTAACCAAGACTGATAAAATAACATTTTCTCTTCTGAATTTAAAAACAATTCCCAAGCCTGCATGGAATCAATTTTCCCAAATAGTTCATAAAGCTTTTGTTAAGTCCTCTTAACATAATAGTTTAGATTTGTGTTTGGGAGTCACTAGATAGAACAGAAATAATAGGGACTGTTTTTTAAGTGCTTGTAGCATGCTGGGCACTTAAATTGTGTTTAATTCTCACAATAAGCCTCCTCAGATGGTGGCACGCTTCCCAATTTTGAGGTGATAAAAAAACGAGGCTCAGAGAAGTCAAGTAAATTGTTCGAGCACAGTGTTAATACCGGAGCTGGTTTCCGGTTCCTGGAAAATCTGATAGCAAACCTGGATCTCTTTCCACTCCTGCTCATCAGAAAACAATGAATAAGGTGAAAGGCAAAAGATTGTTTTTGATAACATGGTTTTGAAGTAGGATTACTGCCAAATCTCTTCTCTTTGGAACGCTTCGCAGTCAATCTGTCCCCTTGGTCTCCCCCACCCCCTTCCTGAAGGCAGGCTGCAGTAATAGCAGCAGGCGACTGGAGGCCTTTGGAAGCAAAACAGCTTAAGAAGTGAAGTTACAGTGACTGCGGTTGTGAAAGCACAAAGTGGATTTCCAGCAGGGTTTGATCACGTCTGGGTTCAAACTTGAAGATAACTTGTGTCACTGGCAGTGCCCTGAATTCCTGGAGAGGTTTCCAAATAAATACCTTTCCTGTTCTCTTCTGCTTAAGGCTTTCTCCAAGGTGCTGAGTCACAAAAATAATTTTACTTTAATATTGTCAGGATTTCCAAATGGTCTTCTTACCCTCCTAAATCTTCCCAGGTAGCAAATTGAAAGATTGGTCCCTGAGGCCTTCTTTGGTCCTTAGCAACTGAATAACAATTGTTTCCTGTCTCTTTTTTCTTTGTGACTGTTCTCTTTATCCCCACCCTGGGAAGCTAAGCTTCCTTCAGTGAGGTCTTTCCCCACTAATCCCAGCGCCTCTTCTCAGTCCATCTATAATCATTATCAAGTCGAACATTTCTCTAGAGTGTAACATCAGACTTCAGAATTTGACTCATTGGGGCTGGGAACAGATAGTGCTGATGATAAAAATAAAACAAAACACCATCCTTTCTACCCAAACTTGCCACCCAATTACACTCTTCAGTCCCCAGGGGTATGTGACAGTATTACCATAAGGGATCAAGATGGAGTTACCCCTGGGAGTAGTAACTAGCCATGAAAACATCTTCCCTGGCTGTTTGGTTGCACTGGGGAGAAGGGAGAGGGGAGGCTGGGGGGCCAGAAATGGGGAGGGAAGGTTTGTGCTCCCCTCTTTGAGGAGTCCCTGCATAGGAGTTTATTGTTTACTCTCTGAACCCTGCATAAGAGGTACTTGGTGAGCTCACAGCCTGAAGAAAATAGGCTGAGAAGCCTGCTTTCATTTGAGGTTTCTTAAGGGTGCCCTTGAAATATCCTAAAAGTTTTCAGGAAGTCATCAGGAGACAAATTTCCAGGAGTCAGACATGTATATTTAACAGCAGACTCCTCACTTGTCAGTTATTGAGTTCTGTACCACTCATTCTGGGATAAAAAATGAAAGAATCCTCTGACATCGGGGCTGGGAGAGCAAGACTTGGTTGTCAGTGAAGACAAGGAAGAAGGCAGGGTCGGTGGTTCCCCCCACACAGACACACACATTCATTGATTCCAGCTTTCACCTTGCACAAGGTTATTTTTTAAAATGTGGGTGCTCCATTTCCAGAGAGTCATCTAAAAATATATGCCTGCATGTCTGTGGCTGTATATAAAGATCCAAACCCCCAAGAGAGTGTGATTATACTCAGGACCACAGATATAGCAAAGAGCAGAACTGGAGGATCCCTTTCTACCTTCTGTATCAGGAGGTGACATGTGCACACATTCAGCCTTGGTTTCCTGAATGAGAAGAATCGGTTTTCTAATGCAGAGGAATCTGAAGAACATCAAGGAAGATGCAAATCGCCCTTCCACTCTGCCTACAATGGAATCTTTGGCAAAGCTAAAACTATAAGACTAAAAGCAAACACTAATTAGGGATGTTCTTTCCTTGTACTAGACAGCACAGTTAGCCTTTTACAGGTGTTAATCCCTTTACCACACATAAGGGCCATATAAATCAGGCACAGCCATTACTGTGACTTAATAGGTAGAGAAAGTGAAGGTAATGGAGATTCAGTGGCTTCCTCAAAGGCACACCCAGGGAAGGAAAATGTTATCTGATTCCACTATCCATGTTCCTAACTCCCATATTCTGAGAGGCACTGTGCATAGCCTTAAATCCATGCATGGCTTCTAGAGCCAGACTGCCTGAGTTGCACACTGAGCTGTGCCCATTCCCAGCTTTTTAATCACAAGCAAGCTATTCTCTCTGTGCCTCAGTTTTCTCCTCTGTAAAAATAAGGATAATAATTGCGCCTACCTCCAAGGGGTGCTGAAAGGAAATCAATGTTTAGTTGGTGTGAAGCACTTGAAATAATCTAGGACTTCAGCTCATGTGAGTAACTTAGTTTTGTGTTGTACTGCTATTCAAAGTCTTTGTAATAAATGTATGTTCTTTTATAAATAAGGAGAGAGCTACAGGTTGCATGCTTAACCAACCAGCCATTCACATTAGTATGGATTGTTTCATTTAAGTAGTTTCTAAGATCAGGAACAAGGCAAGATTGCCCATTCTCATCACTTCTGAAAGTCCTATCCAGAGCAATTAGGCAAAAGGAATAAAAGGCATCCTAATCAGAAAGGAAGAAGTAAAGTTTGGGGAAAGATTGGCAGGATATGACTTGGGATTGGGAAAAAATAGTTCTGGTGCTTGGGTTAGTAATAAAGATTGGGAAAACAGGGTTGTATGGGTAACCAAAAGGCAGTACGAAGGCACCGGCTTCTAGAAGAGAGGAAGGAGGGGAACAAGGTTTGGTATGGGGCAGCAGTGGCAAAATTTCTCCATAAAGAGCCAGACAGTATTTTTCACTCAATGGGCCATCTGGTCTTGGTTGTAAGTTTTTGGTTGTCACGAATCAAGAAGAAGGCACTACTGGAATCTAGTAGGTAAGCCAGGGTTGATGCTAAATGTCTTACGATGCTGTGGACAGACACCCACAAAAAATAATTATTTGGCCCAAATTATCAATAATATTACTGTTGAGAAATCCCACTCTAAGGGTCTAGTGTTTCTGCAATTCCTAAAGCTCAGCTCCCATCAAACCGAATTTCCACTTAAACATGGCATCATTAGTGGCCTGTAATATAGAGTCCATAATTTTTAACATGATATCCATTTCCCCTTCCCCACCCTGAAATCCACTCATTACCAAGCTCTATCTCTAGCCATATCTTAACTACTTGAGTTTCCCTGAAGACACGTACTATTTTTCTACCTCTTCATCTTCGTTCATGCTTTCTCTCTGTCTGCAACATTCTCTGACCCTGTTCTCAACTCTCCAAAGTTCTCCTCATTTTCCCAAATCCAGCTCACATTCTACCTCCTCTTTTAAATCATCAATGGGACGTCCCTGTCAGGGCCCCCCACAGTAGTTTCTAGGCATTAATACTACGGCAGCGAATAGAATCTAAATGTGTACATTACTTACTAGCTTTTCCCACTTGACTCCCAACACTAGCCAACTTCATATGTTCCTTGAGTCTGCGAGCATTTCTTATCATATCTGTTTCTCTAAGTTAACACCATGCCTGGCAGAGGGAAGGTGCTGGATAAATCAGAGCTGTTAAGTTGGATATCCTTTGTTTGGAACAATGAAAGGAAAATCTAAGGAAGAAGACAATAGTTTGATTCAAGAAGCAAAATATCATATCTTTAAATGTTCTGATATCTGTCCTTTGAAATAACTGCCAAGCTACCACTGAAAAGGAACTTCCTTTTTCTATCATATGTCTATTAATTTTATTTATTTATTTATTTATTTATTTAATCTTTATTCTATTTTTTCCCATTACCATTTAGTCCCCTTATACCTCCCTGCCCCCAGCTATCACCACACTGTTGTCCATCTTCACAGGTTCATGTTCCCTGGTGGCTGGAAGGGAGAACTAGTGTAGATGAGGAATCACTACACTGAGTAGAAACCACCCCTCTTCACTTTGACAAACCTACACTTGCTGGGGAGTCAAGAAAGCCAACATGGGGATTCTTATTACCTAGAAAGAGATTTGTCCTTCAGCTGCAAGGAGAACCAGGAACTACTTCCCTAGTGGTCATCTCCATTGGTCTGTGGGGTTATTATCTCTGATGCAAAGAAAATACAGTAAATTATTTTTTCCACATATATATTGGTAATCCTGGAGTCGGATAAACCTTGGCTATAATAGCTGCTTATTCACCATCTTTGAGCATCAATTTCTTTAGCTACCAAATGGAGATACAAACAATAACACTGTTGTCAGGGATACATAGCATTAGTAAAAAACCAGCATAATGTGGACAGCAGGGTCTTGAAAACAGCAGTTCTTTTCAGTTTGAATAAGAAGTCTCTGCCCTGACTGAGAAGTTTATGGTTAAGTCACCCGATTGTTAGGGCACTTACTGCCAATATTTGTTAAGCTCCCACAGGGTATAAGAGCAAGGTGGATACTAAGGAAGTAGGATTTCATCTCTGCCTTTAGGGATCTGGTAGTTTGGTGGAACATGGTTCAAGCATAGTTCAAGATATTGTGTGAAGCAGATGTAAAACAGCTACATGAATCTAGTACATTAGAGAGTGAGTCAAACAGAGCAGGTGTCAGCAGAGAGAGCTTCAGGGAAGAAATCTGAGTGTCGAGGCCCTGAAGGCTGTGGGAGATCTGGATGGGTCTTTATCCAGCCATTAAATGCAAAACGGCTCATGGAAGAGCCTCATTTCAAAGGAGGCCAAAGACATATTCATTTTCTCCGAGAGAAAGCTGAGGTTTTCGAAGCATTTCGGAAAGAGAATTGGATGCTACACCTTTTTAAGATCCAACCGTTTCCGAATATGATTCCATTCAGTGCCTTTTAAAGGTTTCTGCTATCGCTCTCAGTTCAGGGAAAGGATTCTGTGTGGTTTGACATCCCTTTCCATTTACTCAGGAGGAAGGCTCACCATGAAAATTTCCATATGTTTATTTTCTCCTATACATATTTATGTCAACAGCTTCCTTTTTAACAACTTTCAAAACATATGCTCTTTCCCAAGTTATTTTCCCTAAAAGTAATGCAGAAATGGCATAATTCATGGATTATGGGGACTGTGCAGAGTTATCAAGGCAGGTGTGACATTTCTACCTGGTAAAAGTCATTGTCCCCGAACATATCAAGTGGCAAAGGTCACCCACTAGTTTGAGATATTAGTTTGAGATAATAGAACATTGTTCTATTGCAGTCTATGATAAATTTATCTCTGCTGAAACAGGCCAGTGGTTTTGGTAAGAGATTGTCACTATACCCATCTGGAATATAAAATTCATCCTAATAAAAAAAAATAACATAGTAGCAGGGATAGCAGGCAGCTACAAATGTAAAGTTACAAGATTAGAAGCTTTTAATTTCCATATACTCCCACTAACTGAGGGGGATTAAACATAAGAAGTAAAAATATTAAATGTGAGAATATTTGAGGTTGCAAACAATGAGACAGGAATTTACCAAAGATCCATTATAAGCTTTTGTAACTAGACTCTTCCCTTCTCCCAAAAACTTAATCTGAGGTTTGGATTTTCCATACATTATATTAACAGTTTTGGATAACTTAAAAATATGTTTAAAATGTACATGCACAATAGGCCAAAAAGGAGATAGCAATCTTCAAAAGTACCGAATTACCCACGTTCCTTCTTCCAAAAGCCACGATAACATATCCCCTCATTTTGTGGGTTTTTTATACGCTCACATACACATTTACCAGGGAGACTGTTCCCAGGCAAGCCCACTGCCTTCATATCTTTAACCCTAAAAAAGTGCATGTTGGAAAGTGTTTGACCAACATCAAGGGATGAAGATCCTAGCTTGTGGTCTGCCTTTAGGATATCATTTGTTCTTCTAGAACCTACTGGAGACATACACAGGGTCGGGATTTACAAGACGGACGCGTGTGTCCAGGCTCACGCACTGCTTGAGCAGTGAGCTACATTCAAAGTTTGTTTCTCATTTTAGTCCGTGTCACTTCCAAAACAGAAATAGGAGAAGTAAAAACTTGGGTTTGCTATGTTTATATTCTTATTAAAACTTCTAATAAAGTTGATTTTACTAGGGCCAAGGTTCTGATCTCACAAAAGACGGGCTTCCTCCCTTACGTTATTTTTTCATCTATTTACCATTCCATTTATTCAAAATCACGTGTATTAAGCAAAGCTCTGTGGGTATTCAAAAGAGGAAGGGGTACATTTTCCTGAACAATTAAGGAGGGCTTTTCAGAAGAAATTCAGGTGGAGTAAGGTGTTGATGAATGCGGAGTTCGGTAGATATCTAAGAAAGGAGGGGGTCAGGGACTGAGCATCTCAGACAAAGCATTTCTCTACAAATTGCAGATGACCAAAGATAGTCTTTTTGAGATGACAAGGAATTCTGAATGCGGTTGCAGGCTCTTAGAGAGGCCATGAGGGCTTCCTGCTGTTTAGGAGTGGGCATTGTTAGATGACAGAAGTAAGTTTTAAGCCATATACCAAAGGTTTGAATTGAGTGGAGGATTTACATTAGAGACCAAATTGAAAGGGGATTGGAAATGAAGGGTGTAGTCATTCCACTGGGTGTAAATAAGATGAGGTCTGACTGGTTTCCTGGTTATAAGAAAAGGGATCCCTTTTATACTCTGAAAACGTATTTTAATGGTAAGTCCTCACACTACCTCATTACACTTTGAACAACAATTTTATGAACTTCACTGCACTGCAATTCAGAAACCATATGGATTTAGGTCACTTATCTTTGGAACTTTCTCTACAGTCATACTGATCACCCAGCCTGCAGCGTCGGCTAGAGCTGTGGCCAGAATCGCTCTTTCACCGTCCATGACTCGATACAGCTCTGGTTTTCTATGTACGTCAAATCCAGAAGAGCACCACGTTCGCCCCTCTGTCAGGCTGGTTTTCTTAATCCTCCCACTCTTGCTCCCTACCTCCTTTCCCTCCTGCTTTTCATTAATTTTTCTTCCTTCCTTCTTTCCTTCCTTCCTTTCTTCTTTTGTTTTAAACAGTTAAGTACTGGCTGTTACAGTTTTTTATAATATCACCATTGTTAGTAAAACATTGCTTTCACTTATTTAATCAGGTTATTTCATTCCTTAAAATTTTAATTTTTGTTTACTAGTTTTCTTTTTAAAAATGATTTCCTTTTATCAAGAATCTCCTTAAAGTGTTTTTCATTGACAAATATTTTTGTCAGTCAAGAAAGAGAAAAAGGAGGAGAAGGAGAATCATTCAAGCCCTACTTTTTCACTCCAGGGAGTTGATTTTAAATGTGTTCCATTCAGGCATGCCATCTTAACTAGACCCAACGGCATAAAACTTAAAAGCGTATCAAGTTCACCTTTTCAAAAGAGATGCTGCGAAATGAAGTTAGGATATTCATGTATATTCAGAACTTTTAAACTTTGCTCCCAGCATCAAATGCCAAAACACTATACAGCACATAAACATCTTTGTTCTGCTGAAAGTGATATCGCTCAGGTCAGAATGTCTCCGCGGCATATATTTTATTCAGGAAACTGTTCAATGAACTAGCATGGACTACAGTTCCAGAGGCTAAAATGAAGTGCCTTTGCTGTGAAAAGGCATAAGGTTTTCCTTTGTTACTGGTATTCTTAATTTTGCACTTTAGTCTAGCTTCTTATAAGGAGTTTTAGGAATGTATGTAGAGGAATCTCTTATATATCAGCCTTGTTACTTATAAGAATAAAACTCCTGTAAAAGGAAGGAAGCCAACATTTATTGAGAATGAGCCTTGTATTAAACATTAGGCACTTTTGTTGTTATTCAATCTTCACAACATTTGAAGTATGTACTGTTGTTGTGCATATTAAATAAATTGCCAAAGTCACATAGTTACTGTATAAAGAGGCTAGAATTCCATCCAGTTCTCTCTGACTCCAAAGACCTAGACTTTTTCACTGGCTGTCATGTGAGACATAGTTGTAGTTTCTGAGGCAAAAATTCTGAAAATTTGCAACAATGACAGATTAAAAACAGTGGACTAGATTCGGCAGTAGGATGAACTCTGCCATTTTTCTTTGTCTGTGCTGTGCAAACTATGGTTCTGCCCAAGGACATCACATGCAGTTCCACCCTCAAGACACACTTCTTTGTTCTGTGTACCCAGGTTTTTTTGTTTTTGTTTTTTTTTGCCAACTATTTCTTTTAACATTCAACAGCATAGGATGTGTAAATTGGAAGAGGTTTTGAGGGTCATCTGTTCCCGCCTATATAGCTTAGGTATTGTGAAATGCAAGTTTCCAAATTTGATCAAAGTCCTCACATTCTTATGATAATTGAATCTCAGGAAGAGTGAGATCCATAGAAAAATATTGCTTGTGAAATATTTTGAACCACATAAAAGAAGCTCATAACTGTTTTTCTAATGAATAAGTGAATACAATAAAAGAGTGTTTATTTTCTTCACATTTTTTTTTTCCAAATGGGATCAAACAATGATTCCAGTAGTATGTAAAAGTATCAGACACTGTCCCACTAAACTATGTAAGAAGAAATACCCCTTTTTATCTTGCCTTTCCCCGTCCTGATGGGGAAGAAACAATGCACGATCTTTCTTCTTTTCATATAGAAGTGTTATTGTAGACCTGGCTCAGGTCCACCTTCATCCCTACGAAGACCTGTCATAGCTATTCTAGGATAGCTGTGATTCTTCTGTGATTTCCTTTTATCTAATAAGAACTATGATTTTCATACTCATCGTATTTGCCTGTGTATGTTGAATGCTAGGAAAATCAGACTCAGAAACACTTTTCTGAAATGTTTGAAATCACATGTCACATTTCTGTATGTGAATTACATGTCTAGTGCTAGAATTTATTTCATTTTTACCTTCTCTTCTCGGTTTTGCTTTGCCCTTCTCTATTTATTCATTTTTTAATGTTATGTTGTTCTACATATTTTATAAGCCTCCTCAAATTCCTTTTGAAATTAAGATTTAAGTAACTAAGTATATAAATCAAGACAAAAATATTCACAGACCAAGGAAAGAGGAGAATATATATACGTGTGAGCTTTCGGAGTTGCATACTTTTTTGAAAAAGTTAAAAATCAAAAGAAATAAATGATTACAATAAAGTAGTTATTTCTATTTCCCTCAAAAGCACACAAAAGTTGGACAGTCTTCAGGTAGCTTGGTAGCTGCTTCTTTGCTCTCCCCGTTGAGGACAGAGGAGTCCCACTCTCCCGACTTAAGTGCAGGTCTGCTGTCCAGACACCAATCTTACTTTATCTTCCATTTAAGTGAAATAATCCCACTTCCAATTAGCACTGCCAATGCCCTAGAATATTTACTTTGAGGAGTGAGCTGGAAAGGCCAAAATTCTGCAGGGACTTTTTTTTTTATTGTCTCGCTAATGATTTGGGAGCTGAATCTGGCACACAGCAGTGTTTCTCTCTTCTTTGCCTGGTGAGGGTCCAATCTGGTCTGCAGGGGGCAAGGGCTCCAACAATGCAATCTTGGGGGGGATGTCTTCCTTCACAGGACATAGAGGTCATGGGCACCCATATACTAACAGTCTGTTTTCTTGTTTCCATCTTGGGTGGGAAGAAGGGAAAGATGGGACTTCACAATGACATGAAAGGCTTCTCCCCAAAGCCCATTCAACTGTGAGGACATCATGAGGGCCTCGCTAAGAACTGTTTCACACTGTGGATCGGTGAGTGCTGGGGGCAGGGAAAATCACTACACACTCTGAGACACAATATTATCCAGCGAGACTTGAGGATTCTTGCAAAAGCCAAATAAGCAGAGCATTGTTCCAAGAACTGCACTTATCCCACTCTTCCTCTGTTCTTTCTGGGCAGAAAGTCAGCTAGTGTGGGCTTTGGACCATGCACTTAAATTAATCTAATAAATTTCTAGTGTATTCAGTGTGTTTCAGAGATGTCTCTGTTTGCAGATGTTTTCTGCCTGCATTTTCATTTCTTTTTTCTATAATTACATAAATACATATATATTTGTGTGATATATGTGACGTATACATATACATGTCACATATATCACATAAATATCTATAACATTAATCACATTATGTATGTATATATTTTGAAAGCATCTTCTTGTGTGCCTAGATGTGTTAGGCCCTGTATCCAGCAGTGGGGAAATAAGGAAAGATAGTCTCTTCCCTCCAGGAGCTCAAAGCTGAGTAGAGGAACAGGAAATAGGAACACAGGGACAAAACACTCACGTGAAGACACAAAGCAAGGAGGCCAACAGTACAGCTCTAAGAGAGGGGACTTGCAGGGAATGAGAGAGAGAGATGAGCTCGGGAAAGGTTTTACAGTCGAGGTTGCATTTCATCAAGCATGTAAGGATAAGTAGAAGTTTGATTGCTTTATCGTCTTCCTGTTTAGGAAAGGGTGGAAGCTCGCCAGCTGTAAAAAGAATGTGAAAGGCTGCCTGGGCTGAGTGAGTAATATATGCAGAGGCAGACAGGCTTGACCAAGTATGACGAGTCTGAGTGACTATAAGAAATTCCCTGTAACTTTCACATCGTTGACTGCTAGGGCCTGAGGTCACAGGAGTAAATAGGACATTGTATTTCATGCTAACACTTTGCTGTGGGTTCAAGTGGGAGACATCCATAATGAGATCCATACTTTCTGAAGTTTACTTGAAAGGCTTAATTGCTATGACAGCAACTCCCAACAGTTATGAACATATTCAACATATACATGTTACATGTGTGTATTAGAGCTATTACCACAGTCATAGAATGTAATACAGGTCCATCTGTATCTTTAGCATGTACAACACAATCCATTTCATAAGATTTCTGTAAAGACCATTGTTATATATGCTAACTACAACTTGAATATTTCCCTGAAATACGTAACAATTTCATTCTATACTCACACAAGTATTGGATGAGTAAATATGTCCATGACTGTTTTTATCCCTTGATATATAGGAAGCACCTTTTAGTAAAACACAAATTAGTCTGCAATCAGCTAGCTAAGTCCCAGGATATGGTGAAATCATCCATTGAAAAGGGATCATCCCAGGAAAGCAGAAATATGGAGGTCTTTTAGCCTACTGCCTCATATTGCCAATGAGTAAGTTGAGTCCTAGGTATGTTAGGAGTATGCCCATTGCTGCACAGTTCTTACTTGAATCTCTCTCTCTTTCTCATCAAAGTCTTCTATCTACCATTTATGTATGTATCATAAAAGTAGTAGAACCATATTTGCACCAAAAAGAAAATGGAGGAAATCAATAACATCCAGATTCTTATACTCTAGCACAGCAATTATTACTATGTTTATACACTAATTTTAAATTCCTTCCTAAACATATTTCTGTGTATTTGAAATTAGTGTATAAAACCCTTTTTACCTTTCTTAAACTTAAATACACACACATACAGCCACATCTCTCCCGCAGTAACGCCCCATACTCCTTTATGCTCCCTAACTGTCTAAATTGCTTCTTCAGCGGCTTCTCACTTAACAGACCAGTTATATGCTCTCATGCAGGTTATAGCTAATATTTAAAACTCACATACATGCTGACACATATATACTTAAAGTAGGTAGGTTTTTATAACAATATTTGTTTGCTTTTATAACAATGTTTGTTGGTTTTTATAACAATATTTACTTGTTTTTATAACGATGGGAGCATGCTAGACAACCTTTCCGAAACTTACTTTTCACCCTGAAGTCATTGAAGAGACCAAAATCCTGCTACCCTGAAGCTGCTCTTTGGGATATTGATTTTAAGCTGCTCATTAAGAAATAGACTCAGAACCTTTGACTCTCCCCTCTTCCTTGCCCAAGAGATTCAGACAGAGGAAAAACCTGCTTCAGGAAGGAGACCTTAGGATATTCCCCTTAGCCTAAACAAGAGGCAGGTGCTTGTTAGCTAGATACCTGCTGTGTCTCACTGTCTCCGAGTCACCAAGCAAGGCTGTCCCTGACCATATTCCACAGAGTAACGAGATCGACTCCGTCCACCCTCACCCCCAGTGTGTGCTCTGCCCACCTCCAAGTTGTGACAAGGCTGCGGCCTTGGAGAGTTGGATCAAAGGTCCTTAAATAATTACAGTAGATAATGAGGCAATAAAGTGATAAGAACAATAATACTAATAGACAAATATACAATAGAAGACTGTGTTGAGCGACTTTCTCTGAGAAATCTGTATAGCTTGTTCATGTCAGCCTGTAGATAATGTCAGCAACTGAGTGAGAAAACACTTCGCTTTTCAAAGCCTTGGTTGGTCAACACTGATTCCAAATTAAGGGCTCCTAGTTAGTTCATCTGAGAAGATGCACCCAGTCACTCAGGTATGTTTCCCCTCCAGGGAGCAAGGAAAAATATGGCCCAAGGGGTTTCTGTCTCTGTCAGGGTCTGCTATGGCTTCCTCTCAAGAGAACAAGCCCTCAGGACCCAGCATTTCCACTTCCCTTCCACCGTGTGTGAAAATGGAGAGTACCAAAGCAACAATAAACCATGAAAAATTTACAGTCACACTGTCTGTAGCCTCAGGAGGCAGTGTTTGGCCAGGCTTTACTGTGCTGGCCAAAGGACAGTTCAGGAAGAGGGGCTGGGCAGTTCTCATTTCTCTTCCTGGCTAATAGCTCAAGTGTCCTTCCTCTGGATGTGACCAGCGACACTCAGCTATTAATTATTAGCTGTTGAAAGTTTGTGGACCTGGGATCATTTGGATAGGACAAAGTCTTATATATTTTATATCCATGTATATTTAAAAATAATTCTGAGTTTCTCTTCTTTTTTGAGATAAAAAAGTAATTAGTAACTTTGACTATTACTCTCTTTCTCTTTCGTAATCTCTTTTCCCTGCCTTTTTTTTGTTCTTCAGCCTGTCCTTGCTGTAGGTGCTAAGGAAGAGTAAAGTGATCTTAAGCTGGGTTATAAAAGAGAGAAATCTAAGAGATGCAAACACTGGGGCAATCAGCTCTTAAATCGCTCCATTTTCAATTCCATCAACTTCAAAGCAATCAACAGCCATAAAGTGCTCATCCCTCACAGGTGCAGCCCAAGGCTCAGACAGGTGGACATGAAACACACTGGAGGAAGAAGCCCACATATACATGGACACCCTTTGGGAGGAAACCACAGTGCCATTTGATTAGTATTATAAACTGGGAACATCCACTGTGCTACAGGAACACACATGCGGAAGCAATTTTTTCTGCCTGGAGGGTTCCCAGGAAGCTCAGTGCCTGCTAGACTGACCCCGGCAGGAGAGAATAATAGGCTGGTAGCTATCAGATGTTTTCTGATTGAGGCTTACAGTACAACGATCTATTTTACATAACTTCCTGAACACACAAACACATGCATATTTAGACAAGCTTTACAACACAATACTTTCTCTTGTGTGATGCACTCTTTGTTTTCCTTCTTATTAAATTTATTGAGGTGATGCTGGTTAACAAAATTATATAGGTTTCAGGTGCACAATTCTACACCACATCATCCAAACACTGTATTGTTATGTTTTTTCTTCTCTTCTGTTTCCATGACTTTATAAGCTGTTTGAAACCGATTGACTTGAGCTTCCTTGATCAACTAATGGGTTGAAAACTCATCACAAGAAATCCTGGAATAGAGCATGAGTTTTGGAGTGACACAAAACTAGTTTTAAATCCTGGTATGGACAAATGGTAGTCCTGCAATTTGGGCAGTTTGTTTAGCCTTTATGAATCTGAATTTCACTGTCTACAGGAAAATTGTAAGTAGCTACAGTCTACTTGACCAGGTGGTTGTTAGGATAAAGGAGGTAATATTTGTAAACAGCTTAATATAGTGAAAGTTCAATAGATGGGTGGGGAAAAGACTCGGAGGGGGCATGCTAGGCACACTGAACAGTCTTACAGAATTGTTTTACCAGCCAAAACAAGGTAAGTCCTGATGACTGACATGCCTAAAACTTTCCATGCAGAGTGCAAGGTAGAGATGAAAAACAAAATAGTTTAGCAAGGATCTGCATCCAGGAAATTGTGTTTGTGTGTTTGCATGTGAATTAGCCCGTGTATATGTGCAAACTTGGGTGTGTTTGTGTGTATGAGTGAGTTTGTACATGGGGGGTTTGTGTATGTGTGCTCCCATATGTGAGTTGGGTAGATAGCAATGAGGCTGGTGTCAGTACAGGGACTGAATTTAATTCCCCTTTATTCAATAACTTCTTAAGCAATCACACTAAGCTTTTCAGGTGAACTGAAAAATCACAAATCACACAAATCAATCAGGTGAACTCTTTCCTGAGACCTTCTTCTTTGCAATAGACCATAGCCTCTCAGTGACCTTGACACAGACACTTCCCCTTTCTGTATTTGATCTTCCTTACATACATACTGAGCATACTTGACTAGGTCAATAAGCTTTAAAAAATCTTTTAGAAAAATGCAGAACTGTTTCAAGCATAAGCTTCAGAGGATACTGCTACTGAATCATGTCATAGAGAATAAAATAGAGATTCATTGATAGATATGTAGTGATAGCTAACAGTCATTAGTACTTAGTGTATTCCCAGCACTGTGCTAAATGCTTTACACTCAGGTAAGACTCTATCCCTAGAATGTGTTACTATTACTTTCCCCATTATACAGATGTCTTGCTCAAGGTCGTGATGTTAGAGAATGCCATGGCTAGGATTCAAATTTAGATGCAAATGTATGTAAATACATGTCTCTCTGTGGCCTCTCTGCAAAAACCCAGAACTTTGGGGGCTGTGTTTGAAAAATTCCTCAACTTAGACCTATCTCTGAGTCTGCTCTCTTGCTCCAGGAAACAATGACTTTATCAGTGACTTTATGAGGCTATAAATAAACAACTAATCTCTACAGTTCTGTCCTACATCCAGGGTATATATCTATACACACACACACGCATATACACATATACCCATTAAATATATAAATATATTCATATAAACATATATTTACATATGTGTTTTATAGGAATATGTATTTATATTTATGAATAATGTGAAAGAATAAATATATCACAATCATATATATAAATAAACTATGGTGACTATATATGATTATAAATATACAACATATCAAATGGACATATCCATATATAATATATGGATATATATTATGTATATACAAAACATATATGATGATGAACTAAATAACTGTTGCCATGACACCACCCTCAAATGGGCAGCAGATCATGACACAGCCGGGAGAGTCACCAATGCCATGTCCTCTGTGCCTTAGAACCCCTGGCCTCTGTCTCAGCCAAACTCAGGAAGTGATCTTCACACCTAATCAACCTTCTGTTTTGCAATCAAAGATGAATGATAAATTCCAGATAACACATCAACCATCAAGCCCTATTTGTTTATCCCCATCCTTGTCATTTCTGTGGTTCAGTGCTGGGGTTGAGAGCACAAGACTTTCTGTCTGTAATTCCAGGGCAGCATTCTGAGACACATTAGGGAACATTTATTTTCAGTGGAACCCAGGCTTAACTCCAGGAAAACATGGTTGTTAAATATAATGCATATTTACTATTGCGCCTTGAAAGAGGATTAGTGAGGAGGACATTAATTTCTTCCATGTGGCTCTGAGAGCTGGTGGTTAATTTCCTCTCTGTACTTTAAGAAGACGCTGTGGTTAAAGAGTTAAAGGCTAATTAGGCTCCCCGTCAAAAGCAACACAACTGTGGCACCCATGGATTTCCTCCGTCAAAAACACCTGCTATTCCAAGACTCCCTCTTGGCCCAGTTTCCAGCCTCTGATTGGAGTTAAACTTGTATGAAACCTCTTTAGAAAGGGCAGGAGGTCTTTCTTGCAAATGCACTGGCTTCAAGGAGCCAAAGATGACACACCTTGAAAAGCAGCTGTGATTGTCTGTCGTGGTTGCAGTAAGGGGGGATGGAGACCTGCAGCTAGGTAGCTGTCATGAGGAGCACACTTAAGAGAGGCAGGTGGGCCAATGATTCATTACATTCCCCTTATATATCTTCCTTACAGGAAGTTCATAAAACAACCTGTCTTTTTCCTCTTTAAGGATTGGAAATGACTGGAATAATGCATTTGAATCTCCAAAATTGCTGTTTATGGCTGTGTCTTTTTCATAATATCGTTAGGAGAATAATACAAGCAAGCGTATGAAGATTTGGCACACAATAGGACTCCCACTATCCATTACTGTCTTCAGTCCTCTCCCTCCCCACCCATACTGGCTTTAGTTTCCAGGGACTCCCATTCAAAAACCAGGTTTTCTATTTACCACCTGAGTGATACTGGACAATAAGAGCAGGCAACACTTGCTGACCCTTACTTCATGCCACAAATGAGTCTAACTACTTTATCTGCACTGATTTATTTACTGCCTTATTTCATCCTCCCAAACACCTAAGAGGCAGCTACATGTTTGCTGAGAAAAATAAGATATAACAACAATTGGATGCTTACTGTAGTAAGTAGCACATCACTGTCTTCACTTACTTTATCCTCACAACACTGTGCAATAATTCCCATTATTCTCGGTTTTAAAAATGAGTAAACCGAGTCACAAATGGATTAGGTAATTCACCTGAGGTCACAGAACAAGTGGTAGAATCCAGACCCAGGCAATGGGGTCCCAGAACTCTTCTTGCCCCTCCTGAAGGTCACAGTGCCTTTCAAGACTTAGTTCCCTCATTTGTAAAATTGGACTAATGCAGTGGTACCTGCATTAAACAACGGTTGTAATGATTGACTGAAATAGCAAACTTGAAAACACTTTACAAATGGTGGCATGCTATGTAAGTGCTAGAAGCTATTGTAATTATTGGAATTATCACAGTAAAACCGTAAGTCAATAAAGACAGTTGTTGGGCACAGAATGAATTTACTGAAAAGGGAAAAACAAGACTAGCATTTGTCAAATGCCTATGAGCCTACTATGGGCTATTTTTTAAACACATGTTACCTCATTTTGATATTTTTATTCCCAATGTATTAAAAATAAACAAACAGAAGCTCAGAGAAAGTTTAGTAATTCGTCCATATGACTCATCTGGGAAATAGCACAGGCGGGATTGAAGCCAAGTTTGACCAAGTCTGAGACCGACTGTCTTTCCACCTTACCGCGATGGTTTATGAGAACAAAGGAGATTTGTCTCCCTGTGGAATTTGGTCATGTGAGTTCATTTTGCTTCTCTTCCTTAAAGTAAATTATGAATGAAGTTATTGATCAGAGTATTGTACTACTGAAAGTAAAATATTTGCCCCTAAGATTTCTTATTGCCCTGAAAGCCAAATTTCCCAACCAGGTTATCGTCATACGTGTGTCTCTTATTTTGGGATTTAAGATTCAGTCTATGTGGATCATTTGTTAAAATATTGCTGGACTCATTTTATACACTTGAGTTTCAGACCTGGTGCTGGCAACTTACCTAGAGACAATTTTCCAGGGCAGGGAAATGAGTCCCACATGCAGTCAAGGCTGGGTAAAGTCACACATAGGAAGTACCTTAAAAACTCCTTTGTCCTAAAGCCAAACATAACCTTCAGAACAAAATATGGGTTCAAGTATTTACCCTTGCTTTTACAATGTGATTACAAACAAATAATATAATTTTCAAACCCTCCTTTTTCTCATCTGAAAATGGAATTATTACATCTGCCTTATAGGATTAAGACTAGTTTTAGACTAGGGTTAGGGTTAGGGTTAGAGTTAGGGTTATAAGATTAAATAAAGTGGTAGCTGTTACATAGCAAGTGCCCAAGAAATGTTAATCTCTTCCTACCAGTTCCCTTCAGAATGGAATTTTGGGTCAACAGAAATGAACGCAAATGCATTACCATTTCCTTGGGAGCCAGGAGTAAGAGGATAAAGGTAAGTCCATATTAGAGGGCTAGGGAAGGATCCATGGAGAACCACGGAGAACCCTTTCTGAGTTTAAGGGGGTAGGTGTATCCATTAGGACACCTGTATATACACACACACACACCATGCATATATGTATATACATCCCATAAAAGAATAATGTTTAAATGTCATTAATTCTGGAGTTAAGGGGAGAGTAACAGTGGGCCAATGTGGTGGCTAAAACAATGGTAACAGATGAGTGGGGAGCTTACCTTTATTTTCATCCTTTTTCCAGTGACCTGATGGGGATTGTCATGTATTTCCTGAGCTTGAAAGTCACCCCTTTTCCTGCTCTTGGATCCACTCTAGGCAAAACAAAACAAAACGCAACAAAACCATTCTTACTCATGAAAGTGACTTCTGATCGGAGTCGCTGTCTTCTTTGTTCTCATTAGATGAGGAATCTATTGGCCAACATTTATTAGCAAAGTTGATATGATTTAGAGCAATCGACAGACACTCCAACCAAATCAAACTTCATCCAGTTCCTTGAACAGCACAAACCTTTATATGTCTTGGGGCCTTTACATGCACTTTCCCTCTCTGCCTAAGGGGGGCGTTTGCTTTCCCCACACTGCTCATTTTCACTTGCTTAACTCATACTCACCCCTCAGGCTTCATTCATTCATCGAATTATTCCGTGACTCCCACCATCCCTCTCAGACTAGTTTGTGTCCTTGCTGGATGTTGACACCCATTTAATATTGCACTGTCTCAGCCCTCAACACAATTCTAATCCACTGTACCTCTCTCCCAAGTATTTTACAACCTCAGTAAGAACTTAGTCTGTCTTGCTCACTGTATCTTAGTGCTCAGCACCATATGTAGCACATAACAGGCACTCAAAAGATGTTTATTAAATGAGTTCCTAACAGAGTGATTGAGTGTGTGAAGTTAAATGAGTCACGTCAGTGTGATGTGGCAGGAAGAATACTGCACTGTAAATCAGAATGCCTGGGGACCATTCGTGACTTCAGTTTTAACTAGCAAAGTGACCCCTAGGCCACTTTAATTTCTTTTGCCTAAAGAGGCTTATACTATTATCTCAAAGGGTTGTGGAATTAAATTAAGTGCCGGGTGTATGGTGGATGTTTGATTAAAACTGAGTTCTTTTCCACTGCAAGAGAAATCAGTGAAGGGGGTTGTGATATCACCAGAGCTCCAAAAACCAGCTGAGCACCTGGAGGGTCTTGGTCAAAACACACTTTCCGGGTCTGCTAACCATGATTCCAAACATGATACATAGAGGGGTTGAATGCTGGACCCTTAGTAAATCACACTTGTATGGGGAATGGGTAGGGCCTGGAGCATATCCCACCCAATGGTCCTTGGCAGGCAGGCCCCTAAGAAATACTCTTTGGCAGGCCCAGCTCATGGGAAAGTGCGATTTCCTGCTTGCTATGCATGCCTGGGAGTCTGTGCATTTTTTTTGCAGTGATTTCCTGTTCTGCCGTGGGATTTGGGGATATCTAGAACTCTCCACATTTCATGTAGCCCTTTTAGTCTGTATGAACCTGTCATAGGGGAGGAGCTTAGACTTTGAGGTGAAACTAAAACCTGAGCTTAACTCTCAGCTTTCCACTTACCAGCTGTGTGACCAAGGACAAATTACTTAACCTCTCTAAGCCTCAATTTGCTCATTCTATAAAAATGTCTTTTTTGGGGGGTGGGGGGTTTGTTTTGGAGTTTAAATGAAGAAACATACAGGAAGTGCCTGTACAGTGCCTGGCAACCAGGAAACACTGCATTTATTTTCTTTTTATGGCTCTTGTTCTTTTTTTTTTCTTTTAATGAATTAGAAAATGTGTTGTTTTACCAGATGTTAGAAGATTCATCAAAGGCCACTATTTTCCCCCAGAGAGTGGAAGAATATTCCTAATTCTATCCTTAAATGTATTTAATATTTACAAATTATAATTTTTTCTCAATTTTGTATTCATATCTGTGATTGTCTCTTCTTCTTGAGGAAAACAACTCTTTACTAGGTGGCCTGCCAACTTAACAATACCAGGAGTGATAGAAGTGAAATCTTCCAAGATTTGGTTATTTACATCTCATTTATAAGAGGTTGCCAGATGGCTTCCAATAAAATCTTATATTCAATGGGATCAAGAAACATAAACAACAAGAGAACAGATGTCACATAAGTTTGAAATTGAGACCCCTTCTCAGTCACCTGCTGGAAGGGCTTCTGTCAGTTGCCCAGCCTACAAAGCCCTCTAAGGAAGGGAGATTAGATTCAGAGTGGGACGGGCTCAAGGGGATGAGCAATGAGGTGTGAAGCTCCGTTGCTGGAGGAAAGAACACCTCACCTGGCCGTCCTAAAGTTTATTCTCCTGGATTTTCAGGAAGTAAAGAGTATTCACCCCAGCCAGGATTATTAGCTCCATTCTCTGAGCCAATTATGTGTCGTAATTGACATTACTATATTGGCACAATTTCCCAAAACTGAAAAACAATGAATGCAGTACTCAATGAAAACACACTTTCTACGAGTAGTGTTCAATCCAGTTTACCCTTTCTAGGCTGCCCTGTTAACCCTTTATAGGGAAATTTCCAGATCTCTCATAGTGATGATGATGTACTAACTCTTGCAGAAATATTTTAAGACAACATCCTCAAAATGTAGCAGGGTACCATAAGTTGATCAAAGGTATAGAAAATAAAAGTCAAATGGGAAACAGATTCTGAATGACCTTCACAGTTTTTAGGAAAGTGCCATAAATTCTTTCAAGCATTCCAACAGTCACTGAGAAACAGAAACAAATACATAAAACAACAAAAGATAGTCACACAATTTAACACCTGTGGAAGAAACTAGTTGGCGTAGACATGCACAAGGCACTTAGCATGCCTTCTCCCAGTCCTATTGAACCATTGCAAAGTAGTTAACCCCTTCTGTAACTACAGTGAGAGTAGAGGAGCGGAAGTCTAGCCCAAGGTCCAATAGCTAAGGTAGGATTTGAAGCCGATGTGTTTTGTTTCCAAGCCTGTGTTCTTGTCACTGACGGATGTTGCCCCTTTTCTCTATCCGTGGAAAACCCTAGTGGACACATAAAGGAGTCCTTCCAAGAACTCACTGATTTCTACTTTCCTTTGCAGAAATTCTAGGGGGGAACTGTGAGGTTTCAAAGTGGTTATAATAGAGAAGAGTAGCCAACATGCCTCCCAATTTAAGTGAGGGTGTAGCACTCGCTTCAGGGTGAAGTTCAAAGACACCCAGGTCTGGCGAGGAGCCAAGGCATTGGTGCCTTGAGAGCTGAACTCTTTACAGGTTCCTATACAAGTTTCTCAGTTCTACCACCTCTACCAGCTACCTCCCTGTGTTCTCTTGAAGGAAAACCCCTTAAATCATAATTTTATGGTACAGATGAGGCCTTTTCTCCAAATACCCTCTCCTATTAGTAGATTAAGGGAAGTTTGAGATGTCATAATTAATACCTGCATACTGCCCTGCTAACTTTGTAGCTCCTCAGTCCCCTAACACCTAAAATACATTCTTTATACTTGTCAGAGGTAGAATTTTCTCTTTGTATAATAAATATTGGAGCTTCACTTTGTTTACTGTTTTTGCATATTTTTTAATACGTTACCAGCATTCTCACTGGGGGAACACTAAATCAATGGCCTGGTTCCAAGGCCTGTTTTAGAAGAAGCAATCTGGTATAAATTTATGATATGGTTGTTGTTGCTTTTAGTGTTTTAGCTGTTCATTATTCAACTCTTTTCTGAAGAACATCCCTGGTGGAGGATGACCCCTATATCATTGTGTGTATTATCTGGCACAAAAGTGGTTCTCAGGGCCCATTTTCCTCCTTTGGCTCCCAAAGCAGTCCTCTAGTACAGTCAGGAAGCAAGTTGTGGCCTAAGTCAGTCAATGGAAGTCTTGCTCCCCAGGACATGGGCCAGCCAAGGTTAAACTGCAGCAGCAGTGTCAACAGTCCCCTTCCGGTGGTAGTGACAGTGGCACTGGCTGGGTCCGTGGGGACAGAGATAGTACTGATGCTAGACACAGCGGCCTCACCTGAACGTCCCGCCAATAAGCATGTGCTGTGTGCCCTGCTGCTGGGTCTGGAGCTGCTCGATTCCTGTTACCTTTCAAGCCAAGGTCTCTGCATTTCCCATCAGTTCTGGGAGATATCTTCTACCCTTCCAACAATTTGTCTCCTGCTTAATCTGGCCATAATCTTTTTCTACTGTTTGCAACCCAAACCCACAATGAGCAGAGGAACAAACAATGACTGAACACTTATCCTGGCAGGTCCTATGTTAGATGCTTTAACCCCAGCTGTGATGGGCTTCCCACCGAACCTTATGAGATTGGAATTATTATTTGCATTTTAGAGATGAAAAGCTTAATAGTGAAAAAATGATATTAAGAAGTTAAGCTTATAGTTTACAGAGTATTTAGGTAAGCTAACATTTTTAAGTACCATCTCAATTAATCTGTACAGCCATCTATATGAAGTAAAACTATATTTCTGTGTCTCTAAGACAACGTTGATTACAAAGGGTTACCACTCTTATGTATCATTCAGAAAGTAAAACACGGTCAATTAAACAATGACATGTTTATAAGATGCATTCTGATACCAGTGATATTGATTTTGAAAATATATTTTAGGAAAGATCAATTATAGCATGTTAATATTCCCATTGAAAGATGGGATAACCAGTGACTGAGGCCCAGAAAGGTTTAGGAACTTTCCTGAGGTCACATAGTTTGCACAGGGTACTAAAGGATTTAAACCCAAATCTATCTGGCCCCAACGCTTGCTTTTGAGCTATTAATCGCTGTGCCTTTTTGATCTAGAGTCATCTAGCCATTTAGTGGTGGGACGGAAATTCACACTCATGCTTATTGGACTCCAAATTAATAACAGGTACAATTTAATTAGTATCTGTTATATGTCAGGTATAGTGCCTGGAGGCCTATGGTTGCTATTTTATGTAATACTCATAATAAACCTGTAGAGTGCAGGCTATTCTTCCCATTTTGCAGATAAATAAATGAAGACAATGATCTGCTGAAAGTCACAGAGCTAGTGGAGAGCAGCACCAAGATTTGACTCTAGGTCTTTCTGTTTTCAAAGGTAAGTGTTCCACTACCCTACACTGCTACTTGTTTTGCCTGTAGCTGAACTTCATATAAAGCACTCACTGAGGTGGGGAAATGCTTATCTAAAGAGATGGATTCCTATTGAAGAAACTTTAGACATTGATATATAGGAACCTCATATCATACCACAAAGGCTATTACTCACACTACTCCTCAGACAAAGGAGGTTTTTGTGTCTTTTTCCTCCAGCTCCCACCTCTGCTCAATCCTGTAAAAATACGTAACTCCAGGAACAACTCAGGCTGTGGCTTAACCTATCTGGGTGTGTAAAGCTCACTGGTGAATAGTAGGCTTCCAGAGTCTAAACAAAGAAATATGAAGGATTCACTACCCTTAAGAATTTATCTACTTTTGCACACTGAGCTTCACAGTCATCCCGGCTATTTAACATTATTGCCTCCCATCCTAGTTAAGGCTCTCCCAAAAAATAGTGCCTGTGATAAGAATATGGGGCAGGTAGTTTAAATGGGAGATGATTCTATGATGCCCAAGAAGTGATTGGAGGAAACAAGATGGAAGAAGTAGAGAAATAGAGGGGCATTCATGAGTGACTGATAGATGGGGCTACCGCTGGGCTTTCTCTCTGAGGAACACTGCAGACACAGCTCTGAATTATCACAAATTAATACAATGAGGGATGGGAAGCGGGAGTATTGTCCACTGACTTCTGTTTCATTGGCTGAGGATTTTCTCTTGGGACATAGATTCCTATTGCTTCTGGACTTCACCTATGTGCATTGGCACAAACTCCCATGGATGTGGGAGAAAGCCCTCAGGTAGAGAAGCAGAGAGCTGTAGGTACTTGAGGTGGGAAGCTGTCCAGTGCAAAGAATTATCCACCACGGCTGCAGGTAAAAATGTGTTAGAGGAATGAATGGAATGCACCTCAGCACAATCTTCCCTACCTTCTCGCCATGGACCAAGCATTAGTTAGCATTTATTTGCATTACCTTACTCAGCCCTTATGTACGTGTCAATCTCCCTGATAAACTGCATTTTATTCTTTCTAAGGTCAGAGACTGCATTGTCCCAGGCCTGTACCTGCAGGGACTGGCGCAGTGCTGCATCAGGCATGGTGTTAAAGGGAAAAGTGAGGCAAACAGTTACTAGTGCAATGGCGTGGAGAAGACAGTATAAACTTTTCCAGAAATGTAAGTGGAATAGAAGGAAGATCTTCTCAGACACCACTCTGGAATCCAGTGCTTCTATGGGGAGGACTGATTACAAACATGACCCCAGTTCTCTTCTCCTTCCATATCCTTACCCTTGCAGCGTCTCTCACCTACACTGTGGGAATGACCACATGACTCGGTTTGGCTGGTGGGGTGTTAGCACGCCTGATGCCAATGCAGGTTCCCATGTGCTCTTGTGGTTGGTCTAGGAGAACACACTTGGATTGGCCTGCAGGAGGATGAAGGACAAGTGGAGCAGAACCACATTGACCTGGTTGAGGCCATGGACTAGCTGAGAGCCTGGAGATCCCAGATTTGTAAATGAGCCTACATAAAAGCCACAGTGCTGCCAGGAAGCCCGCGGCTGAACACAGATTTCTGGGCAAACCCAGGTGAAATCCAGCAATGCTCATTCCCAAGTCTCCGAACCCTGCAGATACAGGAGCAAAATAAACATTGATGGTAGTGGGCCACTGAGGTTTGCGGCTGTTTGCAGAACAGCATTGTTTGGCAATAAGTAATGGATATAGCCCATCCAGAGTACGTACAGGAATTAAACAGAAAGACGGCAATGGGCTATAGAAAGGCAGATGCTGGGCAGCCAACAGCCCAACAACTCCCTTGGGATCACCAGCCTAAAGCATATGTGATTGAAAGCAGTGCATCAATAAATTTACCTATTATTACGTGTCATCAGCTGCTCGGGGTCACTTGTCACTGGCAGAAGCTGCGCACATTTGAAGTGGCTGGAGGTTAGGGTTTGCAGGGCTGAGGAGCAGTGTGAGATGGGGCTGGAGACACAAGCAGGAGCCAGACACTGATGAGTTTGGACGCTTTCCTGGAGTTATCAGGATGCTCGGGGGATTAATGAATGTCAGTTGAATGAATGTGATATTCTGGGAATGACAGACATTTCCTGGCATTATTCAAGAGTGGGCGGATCCCCCTTTTACCTTTTGAAATACTGGCTCTGTTAGTTGGTGAAAATGCCATCTGCTACTGTAAATTTTACAGGCCTCATGGGCTTTTTTATTATTTTTTTAGTAATATTTGCCAGGTTATGTAGCATATAATCAGAGACATAGGGCACCTTTAAATGGTGTAATTTTTCAAGGCAGGAAAGCTTCTGTTAAAGAGGAGACGGGAAGAAGACCAAATCAAATAACAATTATGAATAATACCCTACTCAGCCCATAACAAAAGGCTCTGGGTTTTATAATATGTTCTTGCCAAAGGCCATGTGTGATATTTCCTTGTTAGTAGTTCCCAACCACTATGAAATCCACAAAACCTCTCCCAGCTGTTGAAGACTTACTTATTCTCTGTCCTTTTCCATTCTGGGGTATATCCATATGGTTTAGAAAATATGACTAAATTTCTCAACTTGAATGACACTAATAGTAATTTTCTAAGGCTTTGCAGAGAGATGTAAGGAAACCACAGTGCATATCTGTTTAAACGCTGCTCTAGTTAATGGTTCATAGTGTTCCAAAGGTGAGAGGTGAGTCAAAACTCTGTAACAGGCTGACTTTCACTGACCTGGTGATGTTGGGATTACACTAATTATCAGCATGAATTAAATTACATTAAAACTTGAAGATTGAAAATAAAGCATTAAGAAGGAATCAAGCAGGTAGGCATTTACTTCTATTACAAAAAAGGTTTTCACAGCACTTTAAATGGATGCAGGAAAGTTATGAATTCTCTTCCTGACATACATGAGGTTGTAGTACATCTTTCTGCTCAAGTCCAATTTTTCTTGAGCAGAGAACAGAAATGTAAGACTATTTAGAAATATAAGAACAGAAATATAAGAATGTTCTACTGAGAACAAAACACCGAATGAGAAGAAAGTACCTTGAAAGTAATTGAGAAAATATATGGTATATTTACTCTTCATTTCCTTGGTGTTTCTAGCAGGCTGGTTGTGATCTCTACTGAAAGCCAACATTTACAGGGCCAGTGATGTAGCCAGACAATGTGTTAAGCACATGTATTAAGTTATTAATTCTTACAACAATTCTTTTGAGTGGGTGCTATTTTTATTCTTACTCTACAGATAAGGACTTTGACATTGAGAAAGGTTATGTTGCCCAAACCACACAGCTAGGCAACCTGCTGTCCAGGTGACTCTGAAGCTCATGATTTGATCACCGCACTCGGACGTTAACACCTTCGTTCAGTCATAAATTATACAAATGTCTAACCAGCATGCTGTACACCCGATACTAAGATAAAATAATATTAAATGACAACAGTAATTGACAAATTAAAAATAAATAAACAAATACAAGCCAAGTCCTGGTGACCCTTTAATTCCAACAAAAAGTCAGGGCTGTTTCCTACTGACTCTTGGAAACCTTCCAGTTAGGCAAAGCAGTTATTGACAAGAATAACTTGACACAGCAGTCAAGAAGTTTTTTAATGTGTAACTTGGAAGATAAATCTTAATGAAAGTTCTATGACAACAAAACCACACACATTCATTTAGTAAGTCAAGCTCCCATTAGACTTCAAATATAGTCTGAGCCTTGAGAAACATACTGCTTTCCATCACTGTTACGGAGTTTGTCCAGATTATCTCCAGAAAGAGGACGACGAACCATGGAGATGGGGAAGGCTATCCACATTTTGGGGCAACAAGAACAAGGGCTCCATAGTCACACATATCTAATTTCAAATTCCATCTCTGGGTCCTAGCAGTCCTGGGGCCTCGGGCAAGGTACCTAAGACAGTTCTCTCATCTGCTTAATAATAATTATTCAAAAACCAAAGAGGAGGAAAGAGTGGATGAAGTTAAGCTTGTTGTCAGGATAACTGAGACGATTTGTGTAAAACACTTGTTACTGTGCCCAGTGCATGTTCAGTGCTCACAAATTAACACCCTTGTGGGCAGGGATGTGTCTAAGCAGAAAGCCCATGAGCATCGGCATCAGGGAAGTCTGAGTTTCAATGCTGATTCTGCCACTTGCTGGGCATGCAATCCTGTGTGTGTTAATATTTCTCAGTCAGAAATAATCAATCCTACCTTTCATAGGTTTCCTGAAGCTGAAACACCATAAACGTGGAGTGCCAATAACATTATTTCCTGGTTCCCACAATAAGTGGTACCTCTATGAGTATAAGTTATCTAGTGGAATATCAGCCATGCCTTTCTGAGGGAGAAGAAGATAGGGCAGGGAAGTCAAAGGATCCTTTTGCTCTTTAAGATGCTCTGTTTTTCTTGGTATAGGCTGAGCAGAGGTCACTGGTTGGCATCTGCACAGGATGCCTGTGGTTCCACCCACTCGACCCACCCTGCCTTTGGTCCAGTCTCCAGGACCTGCATTTTTGCCTGTCTCTGTGGCTACCTCTGACCACAGTTGGAAAAAGTCCAGCCGGCTGGGGGAGCCTCATGTGTGACTCTGTGTTCCTGGGTGTCTGCCAGTAGACTCGTTTTGCTGGAGGAATGTGTACTATGTACTGAGATTCTGTGGGGCCTCAGGGTAAGAAGACACTCAGGGCCAAGGGGGCCTGGTGCTGGGGGAAGGAGGGTAGGTAGCAGGCTCTGCAGCCAAGTCTTCACATGGAAAGAAACACAGACATCAGTCCAACCTGAAAGAATTTTCTCTTTTCTGAGTCAGAGGGGCTGAGAAGCGTCTATGAATAGAACCAGTGATCAAAGAAGACAGCTGAAAACAGGAGGATGGGGAATCTAGAATGAGATCATTGGAGTTTGAAGGAGGGTTCAGTTCCTAGTTGTGTGACCTTGTGTAAAAATCTTTCTCCTCCTCGGTGAACCAGGTATCATAGAACTGGAAGTATCATAGACCCATTTTGAAGATCAAATAAAATATTGCAACAGACTTGTCAGCAAAAATCACAATCCAGGGATGTTGTTATTTGTCAGTGAGGGTTTCAGAAAAAGATACACTCAGTTATTACTGGTGGAAATATAAGTCAGTGTAAATTTCAATACAAATTGTGTAAGTGCTATTAATAAATATGTATTAGATATTTATGGGTTAAATGTAAAATACTCAAGTACATATGCAATTCTATTCAGAAATCTCACTCCTGTGAATCTGCCCACAGAACAACAAAGCATTACTATCTATAAGTACCTGTGTGTAAATATTGGGGTGACTGGCAGGTGGGGGAACAACCTACATTCTCTAAATAGATATGCATAAGTATTTCAATTGCAGCATTGCTGGTAGTGGTAAAAAACCTATGAACAGAGCAAATTGACAAGGATGGGAATGGTCAATACACTGTGGTAGAGTTAGAACTGTAAGAATTAACTGCATAAGTTTTTGCAACTTTTTCTTGATGTCGTTTTCCTTTGCTGCTACCACTCCAGTTCTTTAGTTTCTTCTGCACTAGCACTCCTTAAAAGAGCATTGTTTCTGCTCCCTGACTTCCACTCGGCTCCCTGTGCTTCCTGAATCTGCCACTGTTGTCCCCACCCCTCCGTCAAGGCTGCTCTTGCACAGGTCATGAGTGCTGAGCCCAGACATCAGTTCTGAGAATTCTTCCAGAATCCTCTGCAGCGTTAGACTTATTTGACCACTTCTTCTGGAAACATTTCCTTCACCTGGCTCCTAGGAAATTGAAGACTCTTGGTTCTCTTGCTACAGGACAAGTTAATCCTCCTCAGCTTCTCCTGATTTTTTTTCTTTGTCCCCATCTGGGTATGCTGAGTGTCCCAGAACTCAGTCCTTGGTGTTCCCTGCCCTAGCTAGACTTGCTTTCTGGGTGATCTTATCCAGACTTAGGGTTTAAATAACAACTGTGTGCTCACAACTAATAATTTATATCTGGTACATAGTAGGGGTTTAAATAATTGTAAAAAGATAGAGGAAGGCAAGAGGGAAGGAAGGGAAGGTGGGAGGGAAGGAAGGGTTGTTTACTTGAAAAGGTGTGCTCCACGGGAATAAAAAAAACAACTAAATATAGGAGCATGGATTGTGAAGTACAGGTAATGTGGGTTCAAATCTAGAATCTTTTACTTCCAGGCTGTGTAATTTAGGGTAAGTTATGTAATTTCCTAATACTTGAATTTCTTCCTGTAAAATAGAGATCAAAACAGCTATCTCATTAATTGGAGGATAGTTTAGAGAACTAAATATGGTAGTACATGTGAAATAATCTAAAAAATTATAAATGTTTCTAAGTATTGGCTATTATTATACAAAGGTAAAACTATGTATCTAATAGAAGACCTTTTAAAAGGATTTCCTAATGAATTAAAGATGGTGAAAATAGAATTAAACAAGACGGTAATACACAAACCATAGAGTGGAATGATTACCCACACTTTTGGATACAAATTTGGGTAGGATACCTTGGACAATGTTAACAGTGAGTGACATGTTGGGAGAAGATATATTTAATGTTTGAAATTAAGATATTATTTCCAAAATATACTTCAAATTAACAGGCTGAGCAGGAAACAAGCAGGAAAATGTACAAGGTGACTAGATAACTTACAGAAACTTAAGTACGAATGTCTGAAGGGCACATAAAAATGTGCACAAGCTCATTGGAAATAGCAGGACTAGACATTACAACAATCAGATACCGCTTACACTTAATAGAATGGCCAAAAATGGACATGTTAGAAAAATTAATTGCTGTCAAGACTTGGCATGAATTTTTGCGCCCAATTGAAGAAGAGTAAACTGAAACATTCTGAGAAGCATTTAGGCAATATGTAACAAAAATTGTATTTCTTTTCCCTATGATCCAGCCAACCCAATATATATATTACAGGATGATTCTTGCCAATATTCTTAAGGAACCATGTACAAGCTTGTTTTGGTAGAGTGTTATTTTTGGTGGCAGGGGACTGGAGGCAACCAAGGTTAACCCCCAAGGAAATAAGCAAAAGACAGCAACTAAGAAACTATGAGCTTCAACAAGAACTCCCTCCAAATAGATGTCCACAACCACATGGGTAGAGTCCCCCCAAAGGGGTGCCGGGTTTGATAAGGAAGATGAGTTTATATTACAATATAACATGTAAATTAACACATTAATGTACTAAACAAAATTAGGTATGTCATGAGAACACGTTAATATTTAAGGGCATATGGGAAGTATCTTATATTGGGGATCTGTGGACTAGAGAATGGGACTCAGCACCACAGGACTGGGGAAACAGGTGAATTAAACTCCACTGTCACCTGCAGTGAGAGATAATGTCGTTGTGCTGAGGATGATAAGCTCAACTCTTTCCATATAAAAGCTAATTTAAAAATAAACAGCAGAAAAGATGTAGTTTTGTTACATAAATATATGATATAAAAACATTTCAAAATATGTATGAAATGATCTTTATCCATACATTACAGCATACTAAAAATAGTGAAAGAAATTAAACACCTTTGATATTAAAAAGAAACATTATTAGTATTCTTGCACCATCTTCTCTTGGAGTTATATTTAAAAATCCATCAGTGTTCGAAAGGAATTTCAACTTTTTACTGCCCCAGAATTGTATGTCTCTTTGTAGCTGCATAGTTTGCAGATGTTTCTGTGCGTTTTGTAAATGGGCCAGGCCTGAGAAACCATACGTGAAACTCAAGTCAGCAGACCAAATGCCTGGAAGAGACAGCTGATGGTTCAAATATGCATATTCCACCACTATGAGAGAGATTCGGTGGGTTATTGCACAATTGTCCCATCATCTGTGACTTGGTTGTATCACTCCTTCTAAACCAAACACGTTGCCACTTAAATTGTTCTCAACTTCACCAGGATGCCTCTCATCAGACACTTAGATTCACGTCCTTCGGTTTCTGCAACTCTTCTTTGCCTTGGTGCATTGGCCAAGTTCTACCTAGTTCCTCTAGAAGTAATCTGCTGTAATACTTTCCAAGGTGTTCCCTCCATTAAAAGTGGTGTGTTCAATAAAATCTTGGCTTTCTTCTCCACCTGGAGTCATCTGGATACCCAACCATTTGGCTGAGGAGACAGAAGTTACTCTATCCAACTGGAGGAAATATCACCTGTAAATGGGAAGAGGTGATTTTAAAAATCTTTTATGAGGCTTCTGGGGAAACAATCACACTCGAAGAGCTCAGGATCCTATGTGTGCGAAGCCTGGTGTTTAATCACCTATGCATTCCTTTTGTGGGATTCACTGAAAGACTATTGGCCTGTGGGCGAGACCAGTAGACTGGCCAATGTTCACATTCATTCTTCCCTCTGTTGACAGCCAAATAAATGTTCAGAGTTCTTCCCAGCAGAGGCTACACACCTCATACACACATTGCTAAGAGTAATTCTTAGATTTATGGGTTTTGCAATGCCAAGTTTAGTGTGTCTGTATGACAAAATATCCTAGAAGTGATAATGAGATTGTTGAAGTAAAGTAGAATTTTTTTGTTGAGCAATCCTGTACAGTTTTCAGGCTACTTATAAAGGATAATCTTATAGAATATGCATTACAGGTAAGGTTTTGGACAAAGAAAAAGTATATTCCCTCAAAGCAGCCATGACTTATGAGTTCCACAAAAGAAATTGGAGCATTTTAAAACTTCACTAAGGCAAAAAGGAAGACTAGTTCCTTCTGTTCATTTTGCTTACAGGTAATGTAAAGAGGAAAGGGAAGAGAGTTGATATTCACAAAAACTCTAGCTTTGGAATAATCCCTGTAAATGCATGGCGTGGCTTAATTCTCACAGCCATCATGCAAGATGGGAAATTTTATTTCAGTTACGTAGATGAAGAGACCCTGTTTCAGACAGGGGAAGTGACTTTCCAGTGAACACACCGCTTGAATTGTGTCAGATTATAAGCTTCTGGAGAACAGGCACTTTCTGTCTTTATCATTGAACTTACAGGATTTAAACCAATGCGTAACTATAGACCTCCATCAATATTTGTTTATGAAGTAATGAGTGAATAAACGGTTAATTAAATAATTAAATGAAATGACTTAAGTTAAACTCTTTCCACTGCCCTTATTATATGAAACTTCAATGGGCACAGCTCATGGAGTTCAGTGCATTGTTGGAAATAAAGAAGACTCAGTGGAAGTCATCAAACCACCCCACAATTTATTGCATAACTTGAAACCAAGCAGAGCATTTTGTTGTTGTTGTTGTTGCTTTGTTTTATTGTCTTTGCATCGCTGTGATGGGCAGAGAGATACTGCTTGTTCCTGGTTCCAATGGTTCTACCAAGATCTTCCTATTGAGATTTTAATAGCTCTATCTCATGAGCAGGGAGACTTATTTATAAAAGGGAACAATTTTATAATATATTTCCCAACAAAGCTTACTCCGAACTTTGCTTAAAATGTAGTTTATTAATGATGGTCTTTAATAAGATAACTCTGCACCTCTACAATATGGGAAAATATGCTCTAGAAAGTTACAATTAGTCAAATAAGTATACAATACTATCTCTTCTTGTTTTAATGTGCACATCCTGTTTATGAATTATTTTCACCATCTCATCATGTACTTGGTTGCTTTTATTGTTTTCTGTAACTTGTCTATTTGTATTTTCCGCCTAGTTTTTTTTTGGGGGGGTGTTCTTTTTAATTAGCAGATTAATTTATGTTCTAGCTAGCAAGTCCTTTTTTATTTTAAATACAGCAAAAACTCCCATTAAATTAACAGTTTTATTTTTCACATTTGTGTCTCTAACCATTCTAGAGTTCACAGTTTTATTTTTGTGGTGTTAGATGGAGATCTGGACTCATTTTTCATGCTAAAATAAACCAGTATTTGGTCATACCATTTACTAAAAAAATTGTCCTTTTTCCATTAATTAGTTGTGCCAACTTTATCAAATATTTAGATCTCATGTATTAATAAGTATCTCTCAGAAATATTTATTATCTTCCACGAGTCAATGTACCTATTATTACATCAATAAAACTGCTTTTATTACTATGGTCTTCCTGCATGTCTTAATATCTAGTAAGGTTTAGCTTGCCCTCTTTACTATTTTTAAGGTTACTTTAGCTGTTTTTAGTGCATATAAACTTTAGGTTTACAAATGAATAAAAATCATCCAAGTGAAATTTTTATTTGGCTTGCATTAAGTTTATAGATTTGCTTGGAGGAGAATTGATATGTTTAAATTGATGTTACTTTATCTAGAAGCATGGAAGTTTATTTATTCAAACAATCTTCTATGTCCTTCATTAGTTTTTTAACAGTTTGTTCACAGAGATCTTGTTACTCTGATTAATTCCTAGATATTATTAAGCATTACAGAAGATTTTATTTTCAAACATTTCTGTTAGTTATTCCTTGTATAAAGAAATAACATTGACGTTTGTAGGGTGATACTGTTCAGACATACTTGTTGAACTCTTATTAAACCGACTGGTTGTCTGTTGATTCCATTACTTCTTACTGTCATTCATTCCATTTATACACACACACAGATACACACATAAGAATACATAATTGAGTATATTCTTGGCACTATTACTTTGAACAACCTGTTATATGTTTTATAAGAATATAAAAGCTTTTATTTTATCTCCACCTATTTCTTCTTCAATGCTCTACTTAATGCAGAGCAAAATTTCTGTCCTATATTATTTGCCTTCTCTCTAATGAACTTCTTTTAAAATTTCCTGCAAGGCAAGTCTACTGGCAACAAATTCTCTTAATACTTGTTTGTCTTAAAAATTCTTTATTTCTCCTTTACTCTTGCAAGATAATTTTGCAAGGCACCACGCTCTAGGTTGGTGGGGGTTTTCTGTCAATACTTTAAATATTTCATTCACTCTCTTCCTGTTGCATGATTTATGAGAATAAATCAGATATAATTCCTCCATACGTAAGATGTTTTTTCCTCTCTGGCTTCTTTCCGCATTTTTTTCTTTACCTTTGATTTTCTGTACTGTGTAAGTGATATGCCCAGGTACAATTTTCGCCATTTATTCTGTAGGTGTTAAATAGGAGTGACAGAACGGTTTCCCTACCCTAGAAATCCCTGTGCTCCACCTGTTTGTCCTTCCCCCTTCCCCTGAACCCCTAGCAATCACTGAATTTCTTGCTGTCTCCATAGTTTTGCCTTTTCCAGAATGACATACAGTTGGAGTGATGTTACATATCCTTTTCAGATGGGCTTCTTTCACTTGTAAGTATGTATACTCCTAAGGATCTCCCATGTCCTTTTGTGGCTTGATAACTCATTTCTTTTACCAGTGAACAGTATTCACTTGCATGGATGTAGCACAGTTCATTTATCCATTCACCTATTGAACAACATCTTAGACAAAGCTGCTATAAACATTCTTGTGCAGGTTTTTGTGCGGAAATGAAATTTCAGCTCACATGGGTATATACTAAGGATCAGGGTTGTTGGATTATATGGTAAGAGTATGTTTATCTTTGCAAGAAACTGCCAAGCTGCTTTCCAAATTGGCTGTGACATTTTCATTCCCACCAGCAATGAATTAGAGTTTCTGTTGTTCCACATTTACACCAGCATTTAATGTTGTCATTGTTTTGAATTTTAGACATTTTAACAGGTGTGCAGTTATATCTCATTGTTTTAATTCCCTAATAGACATATGCTTTTGAGTATCTTTTAATATGTTTATTTGCCATCTGTATATCTTCTTTAATGAGGTGTCTGTTCAGTATTTTTGTTCTTTTTTTAAAAAATCGAATTGTCTGTTTTTTATTGTTGACTTTTCAGAGATGTTTTGTATGTTTTGGCTACCCATCATTTATCAGACACAGGTTTTTAAAAGATTCTTCTCCCAATCTGTGACTTACCTTTTAATTCTCTTAACTTCATTTATTGTTTATAGAATTTTTTATTGACATTTACCTCATATAACATGAAATTCACCATTTAAGAATATGTACTTCAATGGCTTCTGAAATACTTACTGTTTTGTTTTGTTTTGTTTTTTAATTTTCTAACAAGATAAAATTTCATGTGATACCCAACCTCAAAACAAGTTCTCAATGTTGGTGAAAAAAAACTCACTGGGTTGGGCTGAGTGAAAAATGGCACATATGTATTTATTTATAAGGCAGCTTCCTAAGGAATTTCCAACAGTATTGATAATGCAGGTTTCTATCCTTTGCACACTGATGACAGTGTATCTCTACCAATATTTTCTCTCTGTCTTCCTCTTTCTTCCTCCTTCTCAACACACATGTGCACGTGCATACTCAGACACTATTTAATTGTTAAAATGACCAAGTGACTGACAAGTTTCTATTACTTTATATTTACAAAGATGAGAGAACAAAGTGAGATTGAAAGTAGATTTATCTGTTGCTTAATACTAAGATTTCTAAGGTAACTATTGTTATATTTTTATATGTGTGCAGAAATATGTGTGTACCTGTATTTGAGGTTTGTCCAGAAGGTATCCAGCTATGTAGTATGAAAAATAGAGACACTTATTGAAGATATATGATACAAGAAACATTGTACATAGGACAGTGATGCCTCAGTCCCCTTTAAAGTAGGCACCTTGGGAGCTCACACATTGTCCCAATCGCTATCAGCTGCCCCACTGTATTTTTCTGAATCTCATCAACAGTCTGAAATCTCTTCCCTTTCAAAGGTGATTCTAGTTTTGGGAAAAGCCAGAAGTCACAGGGTACCAAAGCTAGGATGTAGGGCTGAGTCACCTGGGTGATTTGATGTTTTGCCAAAAAGTTCTGCATGAGACATGATGCATGGGCAAGTGTGTTGTGATGAAGCTGCCATTCACCAGTGGCCTGTAGCCACAGCCTTCTGAATCATCCAAGTAGTTTCCGCAGAGGAATGTTCAAGCTTAATGCAAAATGTGATGCGGATTTGTTGTTCTACTGGCTCAGTCATTTTGAATGCAATCGCCACACAGTACACATGCTCACTCAATGGCATCTACAGACCCCACTGACTAGTGCAGTGAAGTCATCATTGTTCACGCATGTGCATTCCAGTCTGCTCTCCTTGGCTGCTAGGTTACATCAATCTCATGCCATCCACTCTCATTATATTAACAATGGCTGGACTTTTTCCAGACATATCTCATATATGTTTTAAAGTATAGGTTTTATCATTTAAGTCTGGCAAAGTCAAGAGAATAGGAGGTGACTACCATTGCAAAGATAGTGTGTTATACTCACATACCTTAAGAGGAGGGGTCACGCCACTTCACGGTAGGGGGTGGGGGCCCACCTGAAGAAGTACTGCCGTCAATCAGTAGGCAGAGAATGGGGAAAACTGTGGTGAGAATATTTATTGTGTTTCTTCAGGAAGGAATGGGTGAGACCCAGTAAGTGGGTTTAAAATTGCCTATTCTAATAATTTCAACAAGCTCTAGGGTGTGGAGCCTGTCCCAGCTGATCAATACCTGGTCCTGGGGTTATCAGGGCAGGCAGAATGTGGCTTGGAGCATAAAAGCAAGATAAAGGAGATGGTTGGGGGGATGGAGTCTGGATTGGTTAGGTTGCGTATGAAAGACACTCTCATAGCCCAGTTATCTGCAATTTCTAGAAATTAGCTAACCCTGCATGGGGCAGCCCCTTGAGAGTCAGCAAGGCCTCAAGATGTCAAAGTATAAAAAACACAGATTTAAAAATACATGATTAATACAATGTATATAGACATAAATATGCATCTGTGTTTGTGCGTAAGCACACATACATATGTATTAGCCATAGTCATATAATTATATAGTCGTGGTTAGGCTGAGCAATTGAGGATGACTTTCCCAGTAGTGACAGCTGTCCAAACATGGGATCTGACCTGGCAGTTCCCTATGTAACATCAGCACAGGATGCTATCTACCATGTGAGCCACTTTGCTTGCGCTGTGAGCTTGGCTTTGTGGGGTGATAACTATCTGGAAGAGAATCAGTGCCCGGTGTTCAAACTGAGTCCTGCAGTTTCAATGAGAGCAGAGGCCTCCGGAATGTTCTGTTTCAATAGTTAGAAAGCTTGGCAAGTATCTTACAGAATGGGAAAAAGGAGAGAAGGAAGGAACTAAACTTCTTGAAATTATGATTTACTTTTAAATCATTGTGCTCTTATTTAACTTGTTTTATAAGTAAAAGGGCATTTTTATTGTGGTTATCATTGTAGCTAATGGTGTACCTCTACTAAACACAATGTTCTATTTTAAAGGTGTGTGCCAGAGGCTTGTTTGAGAATGTGCAGAATTCCAAAACATAAAGCTAAAAATATGCTGTAAAAAGTTAAAGTACTCATTCTACAGATATAAAGAAATTGACGTAAAATACCCTTCAAGACTCATGTTTGATGAAGACATTCTGATATTAGAGGCAAAGTATATGTATTCTCTTCCTGCACCTTGCTGTGAATATTTAAGGAAGTATTTCACTGTTTTGGCCTCATATTCTGCCCTTGGCTTTCCTCTCCTTCAGAGGCTTTTATACCCCCAGACACACTGCCTAAGACAGCCAAATCAACCTAGAAGCAGTTCCGCAACAGGCCTAGCACCACCCATCGAAAAGACGATTCTTTACCCACCAGACAGTCTGGAAACGCTCACTGAAAATCAACTGACCACAGGCACATACATTTATTTATGGATTCTTAGTTCTATTCCATTGATCGATATATATTTTCTTGTGATTTGTAGTAAGTTTTAAAATCAGGAAGTGTGAGTTCTATTAGTTTGTTCTTTTCCTGGCTCATTTTGGCTATTCTGGGCCCCCCGCAATTCCATATAAATTTTAGAATTGGCTCATCAATTGAAACAAAGAAATTAGCTGGGATTCTAATAGTTACTGCATTGAATCTATAGATCGGTTTGGAGAGCATTGCTATCTTAACCATATTAAGTTTTTTAATCCATGAACATAGGATGCCTTTCCAATTATTTAAGGCTTCTACAATTTCTGTCAACAATATTTTGTAGATTTTAGAGTACAAAGTTTGGACTCATGTTGTTAGATTCACTTCTGTGTTTTTGATTCTTTTTAATGTTATTTTAAAGGAATTTATTTTGCCAATTATATTTTTGGATCATTTATTATAAATGTATACAAACACAATTGACAGCTGTATATTGATCTTGTATCATGAAATCTTACTCAACTGATTGATTAGGTCTAATCATTTTTGAGTGTATTCCTTGGGATTTTTTTATATACAAGATTTTCATCTGCAAATACAGATAGTTTTACTTCTTTTCTAGCTTGGTTTGCCTTTATTTTGTGCTCTTGACTATTACTGTGATGAGGACTGACAGCGCGGCGCTGAATAGACGTGATAGGAGATATCTTGTCTTCTTCCCGAACTCAGAAGGAAAGAATGCCTATGTAGTTAGGTGTGAGGGTTTCATCAATGCCCATTTTCAGGTTGAGAAAGTACCCTTCCATTCCTGTTTGTTGGCTGCTTTAATCATGAAGAAGTGTTAAATTTTGTCTTCTTATGTATTTCTGCAATTATTATATAGTAGCATTTGCATACACTAATCACTCATTAAGTAATAAATGAAAATTATGTATGCACAAAGGAATAAATAAAATCAAAAATGAGGAAGTTATTTCATGAATTGCTAAAAGGTAAAAAAATAGATGATTACATTTAACTGATTACACTTCTTTAAATCTTCACTTATTATATAGTGTAGAGAAATAGATTTAAATTGTAGAATGTTATATATTTTCAGTTTAAATCGAACCTGTAGTAAATATAAATCATCGACATTTGAGAAAGGATGCTATTTTTCAATAGAAGGTGCTTAAACTGAGACCATCATAGAAGCAACACTTTTTATCCAATAAGCATTCATCCTATTTGCAAATCAAACTTATAAAGAGATAGAAAATCCTTTGATTTCTGTTATACCAGTTAAGAGAAGGCTCAGACTCAGGAATAAGGCTGTTGGTTTATAAAAGAACCTCTGTGTTGTAGTTTGTGAAGAAACTTAGTGCTCTTCAAGAAAGCAACCCTGGTGAAAGCACTCCTTATTTTTAAACAAATTGCCTTTTATCCTTTATTTACGTGGCGGGGGGCGGGGGGGGGGGACTTCTAAGATTGTCCAAATAGAAAGGCACATTGCTTCTCTTAAGTAGCTAATATGAAATGAACCCAATTACAATCCAGCCTGCCTGTAACTCTTCAGTATAGAAATGCATGTTGCTCACAGTAGCAAAGGGACTGGCCAAGGGAAGAACGCATCTGTTTGCACTGAACGGAGACAAGTCATTGTTGTAAGGGACCAGCTGGTTTTCCTTTAGTGTTCTTGGTATTGCAGGAAATATACATTGAACTTGCATTTCCTTCCCCCTCTTTCCCTTCCTCCCCTCCCTTTTCCCTCCTTCCTTTTTTCCCTATTCCCATATCCCATTCATCTCTCTCTCTCTTTTTCCTGTATTTTATCTGTTCTATCAGATAATGTTTATCTGATAGATGTTTATAATATCTCTAGGTTATGTATAGTCTCACATTGGACACCACGAACAATAAAAAGCAGAAAACCATATTAAGAACCATAGCTCTTAAGAAAGCTATGGATTAGCTTAAAAGCTAATCTTGTTAGCTCTTAATCTTGTTTCTCTACATGGATGGAAACAATAAATATATGCACAAAAGGGGGAGTTGTATAAAATAAACTTGTAAAACCGAGTCCATGTTATCAACGTTATGGCAAAGGCAATAACTGATTTGAGATGAGAATAACTTGTTGGGGGTGGGGTGAGCGGAGAGATTTTGGAGCTGGGAAGGTTTTCTAATCACTTCAGGATGGGGCCAACTAGACTTTGAAAAGCATTAGCTTAGGTACAAATAAGTGTATTCTTCTTTTCCCTGCTAACTGTCCAGAAAACATTGCAACTAAGTGGAACATTCTACCTTGGAAACTGATCCTGGTGACAGAAATTCCCATTATAAAGAGAGTGGCTATATAACTCATTTTCTAACCTGAGGCCTGCTTGAGAGTGAAAAAAAAAAAAAGGTGGTCTTAGTAATTAAAACAGAGAAACAGGCATAAACTTGAAAGGTCCTGGGCAAACCAGAATGAAAGGATGACCTAAAGGGTGTTGATAGATGATTTCTATTTTTCTTTGGGAGACAGGGGTGGTGGTCAGAACTGGAAATTTATTCCAGTTTAGGCACAAGCACATTGTACTTTTTTCCACCAACAGTTTTGCTTTTGTTATATTTTAAAAGTTTGGATTCTAGGAAAAATGATACACTCTTGGAGTCACTCTCTTCTCCAAGGGATCCCTGGGTCATTCTAGGCTAAAGAAAACAGGGAAAGCTGCTCTGATGGTGGTGTCCCAAAAGGTGACGAGACACCAACGTGGATGGAGAGATGTGAGTCGAGAAGAGAGAGGTGAGCAGGAGCAGCTCACGGAGGCCTGCTTCTTCACCTCCCTCGGAGAGCAATAAATCAGGGGGAAGTGCTACATTTATATCACTCCTAGCTGAGTGCAGAGCCTGGCTTTCCTCTTTATAGGCTTTGTACTCTTGGACAGGTTCAACTTTCTACCTCAATCTCCTTAACTTTATCATGTGGACGGAAACAGAACCTACTACCCCAAGAAACTGTGAGGTTTACAAGTACTACATGCAGGTTTACATGCAGGTGTTTAGAACGTCAGCAGGACATAAAGTAAATGTCTAAGTGTTCAAAAAATGTTGGTGATTAATATTGTTATTCATCTGGGGGGGGGGTTCCAAGGGAAAAAATAGGTCAGATCCAGGGGTTGATTATTGAGATTCTAGCACCTCACCCTGAGTGTTTCCCCCACTTCTGGGTCTTCTTAGTACAGAGATGATTACTTTTTTAAAGATCTTTTGGATTCTGGATGGGTGTTCATACACATAGGTCAAGTAGCCTACTCTGAAGTTGTCCACAAACACACTTCCCGCTTTACTTTTCAATCACTGAAGTACTGGGTTAGATGCCTGAACTCTGTAAACCACATACATGGACCTCAAGTTCATGAAAATATCTGGGAATCTCTCCAGAGTTTTGTCCTTCAAGTGATTAAAAAAACTCAAGACCTACTCTGAACAATAATAACATAACCAACACTGGTAATAATGAATTCCAGCCAATGTTTATTAAGTCTTCCTTTTGTGCCTGCTGACCGCTGTGCTGGGTGCTTTCAAGAGATTACCTTATTTAATTCTCAAAATTAGTGCAGGAGTTTAGAGAGTGTAGGTAGCACAGCTGAGGTGTGGGGGATGGAGACTGGAATCCAAGTCGCCAGCACCTCTGTCTATGCTATGCTGCCTCCCCATGGGCAGAAGCGGTTCCAGGCCAACAGCAGATATTTTAGGCAGAGAGTCATCAAAGCCTCCTTAAGCCTTTTAACCTACAAATCCCCAGAGGAATAGCCCAGCTGATACCTCTGCCTCTGCCAAAAGGGAAATGTCTCTGCCTTACAGTGATCTGGATTTTCCTAGTGCCTCTGTCGCTCATGGGAGGTCACATGAAGCAACACAGGAAAGAGCATCCCCATCGAGCCAAGGAACTGCTACAGAGAACATTAATCCGGGGCTGCAGGAATGATACTCTGGTGACCCGACATGTGTGATGCATGGCTGAAAAGATCTAACCTATTTCCAGAGCATGACTTTCCATCCAGGGAATCTGAGCCTTGCTCAGCAGTAGCAGGAACAGTACTCTTCATTCCGGTGCCAGCCTTGCTGAGTGGCATTGAGCATTCACCTCATTAGACCTCTAGTGGACCCAGCAAATTCATGGAAAGCCATCACAGGAAAAGAACTGACTGGGCTTGCCGCTGCATAATTCTACTCTGTCTTCTATTTCAAGGTGACCTGCCCATCTCAGTTATCACATTTCAGGGAGGGAGTGACATTACAACGGATCTAAGGAGGCAGCCTTGTGTAGTAGTGACAGCCATGGAAGCACGGAATCATGGTTTCTGAGGTCAGTGTAGGTGAACTCACCTCTCAGCTTTGGAAATTAATGCCTAAATGACTAGTTACTCAAAACTCTGTTCTTCAGTTTCCTTTGGAATCTAGCGTATAGGGCTGTTGAAAGGGATCAATTGACATTACGGTTATAACCTATGTGGAAGAACCTGTTCATTATTCGATTCAGCCTTCACTCATAATCCCATTTGCCTTGGCCACCTTCCAGCTCAGGATGGTCATGTGACACACTATTGTCCAATGGAATTAAGCAGACTACTTTTGGGTGGGCTTCTGGAAATATTTATAGCGTATTACAGTGATAGGAAAGAGCCTGTCATTTGCCTCTTTAGTTTCTCTCCCTCTGGCATCCCACTGTTTTTGTTTGCTTGTTTGTCTGTTTGTTTACCAGAACACAGATGTGAGGTCTGTCTACTACGACTGTTGTGTAACCATAAATAAATAAAGCAATTAGAACAGTTCTCGGCACATGATCAGTACTACAAAGTGTCAGTATCATCATCATCATCATCATTACTGTCAACTTTATCTTATTGTAAGTGTGAGGATAAGTTTCAGTGGGGTGGGGGTAGGCAGTGCCACCTCACAAGGGACGAGAGGCAGAAGAACACCTGGAGGAATCAGAACAGTGTGTGTACATTCGGTGAGACACTGAGGGACCTTTTTGGTAAGGAGTCTGCTGATCAGACTCCCACTTTATAATGGAAGAAGGTGAAGAACAAATAAAGAAACAACTTCCCCTCTTGGGTTCTCAATTCCCGTGTCAGCTAATCCCTTGGAAACATCTTTTCCTTAGTCATCTCCAGAGCCCTAGACTCTTGGCCCTAGCGAGATAAAGGGGCTCATATCCGGAACAATCAAGACCGGCAGCCCGGACAGGATTGTGTTTCTTTCCATCCTCAATATCATAGTGTCAGGGGTTAGACGGACAGTTGCTGGTGGTTCCTTTTTGGTGCGAGCTGCCTGCGGCTTTCTGTCCAGAGCCAGCCCTCCCACATGCTGAGGAGGTGGTATCACCCTCATAATAGCGTGGCTTGTGGCAAATATCGCTTTCATCTGCAAACTGCTTCAAAATTCTGGTTTCTCAAATCTTTCATGGTGGGGACCTCATTAAATATATTCTACAATAACATTGAGAAACTTTGAAAAAGATTTACTGAAGCTGTTTGGCTTCAAAAAGGAAAGGCCAAAGGAATGAATTTTGTTCAGAACATCAAGGTTTTAGTCCCATCTCCAATAACTAGCTATATGACCTTGTACAGATATGTAACCTTCAGATATCTCTGCTCTTTAAGAACTGGGAACCAGATGATGTCTAAGCTCCTTTTTCCCTTTACATTCCCTGATTTCATCCTGCAGTTTTAGAGATAAGGAAACAGAGGTCTCAAGATACAGAGAGATTTTCACACCATCTCCCAGTTAATGAATTAATTAGCCCAGGCACAGCTAGGAGGAGTTTTGTTTCCTTATGAGTTAGGAAAATTACTTCATTGTACCAAACATTGAATGTCTTACCTTGAATATTAAAGAATAAAGCATAGCATGGGCTGACTTCATGGGCCTGGTTAGTTTTAAAATAAAGATTCCAAGTCTCTTCTCAATTCCCTTTCCCCTTTTTTGTTTGAGTCAATCAGGGTAATGAAATAGTTTGCTCTAAAATTAGCCAGTAGGGTTCTTTCATCTTGGATTCTTTTGAAATGAGAATTTAAACCCAAGCCTCAAGAAACTGAAAATCTAGTTTTTCCTCCACAAACTTCTGGAATGTCTGGACTTTTGCCCTTACCAGACCGACACAACGATTTCTCAAGTGGGATACCATTTTTATCTCAAACCCGCTCCTTTCAGGGAGGTTACAGAAAAAGCCCTGGTCATTTTTTTTTTTAAACTTCAAACCATGTCACGTTTCTCTCTGGGGCTTCGTGTGTCAAGTACTCGCACCCCAGATGTCCAGTGAGCCCTCCATGGACCTGGCCGAGCTGCCATCCTTCAGCGGGAGGAACATGAGTACAGAGCAGACAGAGCTAAGTGATCTCGGCCAGCGCATGTGGGACTCTAATGTGCACTTTTTAGTTGAAACGCTGAGGCAGTCTGTTCTTCAGCCACCACAGAGGAGCTGACAGTCATGGCAGTGGAAAGGAGGCCAGCTCGTGGGTCTGCTACACATCCACCCAAGAGCTGTGGTTACTTGAACACCATGGAATAAGCAAAACACATGGTTTAGGGGCCCAGTGGTGCAGTTCAGAGTGAGCTACTTTGGAATCATCAGGCAAGTATAAAATTGTCCTCTAGGGAGGCATTCCCCATTTAGTTACCCTGTCATAAATTCTATAGCCCTGCCACCTGGCTGCTAGCCACGGAGGGCCCAGCTGTCCAAAGCACAAGGACCTCGGAAACTCTCTGAGTATAAGCAAAGCATTTCATTTGTAATCACTGGATTCAGAAAGATGTGGGTTCAAATACAGAGGAGTGACTTTGGATAAATTACCAAAATTTCAAATCACAGTTCTGTCCTACATAACCACACACACACTGCATTTAACACAGTATCTGGCATGCAGTAGGTGCTCACTAGTTATAAACGATAATGATAATAATCATCATAATAAAAGTATTCTTAGGAAGGATCTATTACCCATGGTAATCACCAAGAGTTTTGGCTTAGATACGTGAGGAGCTGAATCCTATATCTGCTATTATTCTCCTTGCACCTCTGGGCATATATTTTGTTAGTTGGTTTGTTTGTTATAAAGTAAGCGTCTTAATCTCTATTTAGAGGGAGGATTGTTTTGAGGATTAGAAATATTTCATGAAAAGCACGGAGCTGTTGCCTAGCGTTTCAGTGGACACCTAGGCATGGAATCACCATTGTCACATCTCAGTTTGTTCTTGGGTCACACAAGGAAGGTGGCCCAGAAGACCTCTGAATTCTAGTCTTCAGTGAGTCTGTGACACACAATCCAGAAGCGGAGAGCACTCCGAAACACGCTGCCTGTCCTCAGATGCTTGTTGTCAGGCACCACTGCAGGAGAAAAGTCCACACATGCTCCTTTCCTTGGCCCTCTTCCAGTCCCCTCCTAGGAACAACTCTGCGGCCTCACCTGACCTCTGTGGAGCAACGATCGCTGACATTTACACAAATGCAACACTTCAGGAACTTACCAGGACAGAACTGAACAGACTCCAAGCACTGAGTCCATTTCTGCTGCTATGGATGCGTTCAGCCCCACAACCCCCAGGGAGTGGACAAAGCCTCCACCACACAGGAAGTGAGACCCCTCTTCCCCTGGGTTGAGACGCTGAATGTGTAGCATAGGACTCACTCATTAATATTCACACCCCACCCAAACTTGGAATTCTGTGGGATGTTTCAAATTATGGGGGAATCCGAGATCCAGCTAAACACATTTATGTTATGTAACATTTTTTCCCCAAAAGGATTAGCTGTACTGGGGACACACAGCTGTTCTCTCCACAAGTCCCTTCAGAGCAGGCTGCAGACAATGAGAAGAACAGAAAGCTCAAGACCCAATTCCGCATTCCTCTCTTCCTGGCAGAAAATTGCTCTTCAAATTCCTGCACTGAGCAGGAAATGTGTTCAAATGGGCAGAGGGAAGCTTTGTCCATCTTCCTTCTTCATGTCTCTAATCAAGGCCTCCTTCCCTGTGCCCCACTGTGGCTAGTCCGCATTTTCTCTTCCCTCTCAGTCCCCTGTGAGGACATCTGTTTTTGTCTCTTTTAACTTTTTATGTCCCTGGGAACAGACCTGCCATGATACTTTAATTTTAACTTTCAGGGCCTATTACATGCTCAGTGTCCTATAATCAATATTTTATTTGCAGTTTTATAATCATTTTCTTAATGATGCCCCCTCCAAAATTGTTTAAGTTTTAGACCTCATAAAACCTGTGTTTTCTCTTGCTGACAGTATCTCAATTTTTTTTGGGGGGGTGGGGTGGGAGGAGGCACAGGCTCCCATTCTTAGTCTATGTGGCTTAGGAATTGACCAACCGAACTCCATTGGTGGAAGCTGAACTGGTCTAGCCAATCAATTTATTGCATCTTTTGACCACAAAGATTGTTTTAGAACCAGGCCAGTGACCCAAGCAACCCAATGGTATTCAAACATCAGACTTGAGTTTGAACAAATGGGTGGAAAAGCTATTGAGGTTCCTGAAAAAGAAGCATATCCACATGTAACTACTGGAAACATCCTCATTCTCGCCATCAAGAGAGAAAAATTCACCTAAGATTGAAGGTGAGCAGTCAAGAATTGCACACTCTACCTAGAAGTAGTATTCATTCACCAAGCAATTGCCCTGTGCTCATAATTGCCAAGCATGTCCTTGTCAATGGTGCTTCACCAGTAGATACAGATATGGATATAGATGTAGATATAGATATAGATATATAGATATATAGTTACCAAATGTGTACATGCAGGTAATGATGAATGCTATGAAGAAAAGTGAAGCAAAATGAGCATGACCTGCAGAAGACTCGGATGTCAAAAATCTGGTGCTAAGAGAAGGTTTCTATAATGACATGATCAATGAATAAGATCTAAACAAAGTGTAGGAGTATTTACCTCTAACCTAAAAGTTGGGGAGTTGTTACCTCTCCTCCTAAAGACATGATGGCCTATCCAGTCGGAGTTGCCTGGCTTGAAACTTGGGCTCATCCTAGACTGCCCCTTCTGACTTGCCACATCCCCACATTCAAACAATCATGAAATCCTGCAGATTCTACTCCCTTAGTATATTTAAAATATGCCTGATGTCTTTCTTTCTGCTCTTTCTACCTGACTAAGTTCCTCAATGATATTGTGTCCAGTGTTACCCATGTCACACAGACTTTCTGCACTGTTGCCAAACGACGATTTTAAGACAGATCTAAGCATCTTATTTCTCTACTCAAGACTATTCATCAACCCCTCACAGCTTTGGGGACCAAGTTAAAACTCAGTGATCTTCATAATCTCTTATATATGAGCAAAAGCTTGTCAGTGTAATTTCTACCTGGGATCAAAGGGATTGTGTCCTGGGCTTTGTATTCAAACACTTTCTTCCCCCTAAAGAATTTTCCTGTTTGTGAGTTTGTTAAAATTGAAAAGATATTCTCTTATCAACCACTTGAATAGCAAGATATTGGGTTGGCCAAAAAGTTCACTTGTTTTTCTCCATAAGATGGCTCTAGTAGTGCTTAGCTGTCTCTTAACTTCATTCAAAACAATTTTGTGGGATTGTATTGTTACAGTTGTCATTTAAAAAATATCAAAATTGGTGAATTTTTGTATAGCCATTTTACTATTGAAGATGAAAGAAAATATGCAACATTTTTGACATATTATGCTTTATTATTTCAAGAAAGGTAAAAATGCAACTGAAATGCAAAAAAGATTTGTGAAGTATATGGAGAAAGTGCTGTGACTGATCAAATGTGTCAAAATGGTTTGGAAACTTTTGTGCTGGAGATTTCTCACTGGATGATGCTCCATGGTCAGTCAGGTAGACCAGTTGAAGTTGACTGTGATCAAATGGAGACATTAATTGAGACAAATCAATGTTATACCATGTGGGAGCTAGCCTACATATTCAAAATATCCAAATCAATAGTTATTTGTGAAATGAAAAATATGTCTTATTTTAGAGAAAAAAACTTACAGACATTTTAGCCAATGCAATATTTTTAACTGAATTAACATAATGTCACAAAACAAATACTACCTATGCCAGCTGAAGTCGAGGTCTCAGTGTGGCTCTGTTGCCTACTGGAGTCTCCCAGGCCTCACCTCTCCTTTGTTCCTGCTGCGTAGTGCTGCTTCCGAAAGGGAGCCAAGAACGGGATAGCAAATGCTGGCGCTCTTGTGGGCCAAGGAAATGTGGCTGTCTGAGTCCTGACCTAATTACTAATTCTAATCAATTTCTTTCTGTGGCCAACATTATACTTTCTGTAGAACTGAAAGACTACCATTCAAGATACCCATACCACTCAGCCAAAACTTTTGTTATAATTGCTCTTTCCATCATTGCTATCAGGAAAGAAATAGTTTCACTAATATGTGGGATATAAAACTGAAAGGAACAAATGAACAAACAAGAAAAACAAATAAACACTCATAGACACAGACGACAATATGATGGGCATGCAATACAACATACAAGTTATGTGTTACAGAAATTGCACACTTGAAACCTACATACTCTTATTAACCAATGTCACCGTAATAAATGTAATGATTTGGACAAGGGTTTGATCTCCAAAATATATAAAGAACTCACACGACTCCACTCAAGAAAGACAAAAAACCCAATTAAAAAATGGGCAAAAGACTTGAACAGACACTTCTCCAAGGAAGACATACAGAGGGCCCAGAGACATATGAAAAGATGCTGAGTACACTAGCTATCGGAGAGATGCAAATTAAAACCACAATGAGATACTACTTCATATTGGTCAGAATGGCCATCATACACAAATCAACAAACAAGTGTTGGAGAGGATGCAGAGAAAAGGGAAACCTAGTGCACTGTTGGTGGGAAGAAAGGGAGAAAGGAAGAAAGAAAGAAAGGGAAAGGAAGGAAGGAAGAGAGAGAAGGAAGGAGGGAAGGAGGAAGGGAAGAAGGAAGAAAGAAAGAAAAAGCAATCAGCTATTTGTATCAGGGCAGTTTGATATTGTCTTCTACTATTTACAAAATGGCAAAAAATAATAGCACATTAAGATTGTAGCTATCAATTAAATACCCCATAAATATCACAGAATACATCATTTTTTAAAGTTTACTAATAAGAATCCCTCCTCCAACCCATTTCTTTTAATACGAAATTTCTCTTTTTCTAAGAATTATTCTTGTAAGGTCAAAATTCCATCCTTGTGTTCCAAGGGCAAAGGCCAGATTTTGTGTGTGCTTACACCTGTGCACTAAGTATTTGGAAAGCTCTTGCATATACTGTGTTATATACTCTTGCATATAACATATAGTTATAGACATAGATAACTATATGTCTATTTGTACATGCATGTGCATGTGAGCTTGCACATGTGTGTGAGTGTGTGTGTGTTTGTGCAGGGGTAACGGGGGAGTGGTGCTTCAGGCATTGTTCACCAGGGATAAAATCAGATGAACTTTAAGTTTCTTTGTGATCCTGAGATTTTATTATCTAATGAACCTGAATTCCATCTTATCTCTCAACTAGTAATGACCGCCTGGGGGCAAACCTATCTTGCTGAACACTGTTTATCTCCAGTGGCAGAGGGTCAGGATATGGCACCATTTTAAATGGATATTAAAAGGATGAACAACAATGCCTGTGGCAGAGAAATTACAATGGCCTTTGCCGATGCCAAATGTCACTGTGTTCTCTAGGCTCTGCCTAACATCTGTGGGAGAAAGTGACCACGTCATTTGAAGGAGTGGAGCCAGATCAAGGCCACTGCTTTGTCAAATGGCATGCCTGAAGAACAACCTTTCCTTGGGGTCCCAAAAAGTCAAGATGTCACATATTGTCTAACCTTAATGCATAGTGGAAACAGACAACAATGGCCAGACCAATAAACTATTCTGAGTTAAGAATATTCAAAGGATTTGTTCAATAGAACAAAGACTCTGGAGCCAAATAGTTCAGGGTTTATGCCAGCTTTACTACCATCATCTGTTTCCTTCAACAAGTTGCTCTCTCAGTTGATTTTCTCGTCTACATAAAAGCAGATGTTCATTCATTTATTCAACAGTATTTATTCAGTGCCCACTGTGTATCAGAAACTAGGTTCTAGTACTCAACGACAAGTAAAAACAGAGAGCAGAGGCATTATCTACATATATATCATATGTGTCACGATCCATGAGAGCACTGATCAACCTGTAGTATAGTTATTTTGGCACAGGAAGGTGTTACATGCTACATAAAATGTCTCTAATTCAAACATGTGGTCTTATTCATCTTGACACCCCAATACAGGACTCCTAGTACAGGACTCATTTGTTTATTGTAATTCAAGTGTGGCATTACTGCTTTCCACTCATCCACCGCATTGTCTGTGTTCGTGACAATTTACTCATTGCCCCTCTGAATACATCTTGTGCCTCCCTCCTCTTAATTCCTTTCACATAATGTTGTGAATTAAACTGAGTCCCTTCCAAAAATATATATTTAAATGCTAACTCTCGATGCTGGTGAATGTGACCTTATGTGGAAATAGGGCCTTTGCATAGGAAATCAAGTTTGGTCGAGGCCACCCTGGATTAGGGTGGGCCCTAATCCAATGACTGGCATCTTTGTAAGATGATGAGGTAAATTTGGATACAGACACACAGGGAAAACACCATGTCATCATGGCTGCAGAGACTGGATGATGGATGGGACTATAAGCTGAGGATCACTAAGGACGGCCAGCAACCACCAAAAGCTAGAAAAAGTCAAGGAAGGCTCTATCTACTTCTAGAGACTTCAGGGAGAGCACAAATTGGCTGAAACCTGTTATTTTGATTTTGTAACCTTCTGAACTATGAGCCAATAAATAACTATTATTTTAAGCCACTGATTTTGAGGACATTTTTAAAGATAGCATTAGGAAACTAATATACATACTGTACTTTCTCATTTAAACTACATTTATCTCTTTACCTGCTGAAAGCCTGCTTTCAAGGACCTTCTCATATATCACCCCAGCATCTTGTTTCATAGTAAACTACCTGATGAAGAACTAAGTATCACTGAGAATATATGTCTCCTTGTATTTTTTGGCATGATAGTAATGAAAGGAAAACTAACATTCATGTGATGCTTTCTAAATTATCTAATGTGATATATACATAGCAACCTTGTAAGGATGGAAACACAGGTATCATTATCTTAATTCTGTAAGTGAGGAAACAGATGATCAGAGAAGTTAAGCCACCCAACTAAACACCCACAGCCAGTTTACGTTCGCAGGCAGATTGCAGAGAGAGGAAGGGCCGACACCTTGGATCTATAAGTTTGGGTTTGGTATTCTTCCTGTGACATTTGCCAATCTTTCTTAACAAAAAGGCCTAATCTTTTCCTCAGGTAGTGGTGGGCTCAGTGTAAACAGTCAAAATACTTTTTAACTATATGGATTTTAATGGATGTTTCCTTCCCAAATTTCAGAAAATGCTCAGAAGCTCAGACTCATCGAGAAGCAACATGCCTGGCCAATTATGTGCACTCAGGAAATGCCTATTGAGTGGATATGGTCCAGTACTCCAGTTCAGCAATTTCCCAAACTTCTCACCAGGCTGGAATACTAGGCTTCTTTCAGTGGAGAGCCTGAGCACAACTCCATGTAAGCAAGGAAAGCGGGGAGCGGGGCGGGGAGCAGAGGGACTTTGCATCATTTCCCTTTTGAGAGAAATGCTTAACACCTCCCTGGTTCCTTTCAAGTCTGAGCGGTCTCGCAGCATACATCACAGACGATGAGCAGGCATGATCTGGGTGGTAACCTGCCTTCCCAGAAAGCCCCACCAAGCCAGGGAGGGGGAAGTGTGACTTCCACATTCCAGGGTGAAAAAGATCTTGAAGGCCTAGAATTATTCAGGACCTCTCCTGTTTCCTCTCCCCGTTATGAAACAGATGGAGAAGGATTAGGGTCCAAACAACTTTGTTTGTTGGCACAAATCACATCAGACACCTGCTATTAGCAATCTCACAGATGAATCGATGCCTTTTCTCCAGTTGGAAGCATTGAAGATGCAAGTTAATCTCTCTCCCTCTTGCTCTCATTTTTAAAGTGTCATAACTTTATCCATAGAATAACTGAGGTTTTAAAAAGATGTCCTCACTCTGATTCCCACCTTTGGAATCATCGAATGCTTTCAGTCCATCCATTTGTCTGAGAGGCCCCTAAATAAAATCAAATGGCAACAGCCTATGAAAACAGTATGTTTGTTCTCTCTCCCAGGGTCAGGCCAATCTGTATCTTTCGCTTTGTGCTTCATGTACATCTTTACAAACTGCTGAAAGCTTAGCTTGGAGTTGTTCCCAGCACATGCCGGTATCAGTCTATGCATTTGCAGTATGCTTTTCGTGGGGCCTGCTGGACGGTTATTAATATGAGCAGAGGGTTGAATCCTGGGGAACAAGTGAATTTCACCCTAGATTCCCCACATCAAATCTCAGATTGGCATGTTGCACCCAAACACTCAGAAGGCAAGATCTTGATTTTTCCCAACAGAAACCACCATCTATCTTCCTGTCAGGTAGGATATGAAATGAGGGAGTCTATTTTGGATGATGATCTTGGTCAAATCCTTTAAGGACCATTCAGGTACACGTCATTGTTTGAGAAGTAGTCTAAGGTAACGATTCCCAACCTTTTTCAGTATGCGTAAACATATTCATAAACATAACAATTCAGATGAAACAGGCCATTGGCTGCGGGGATCTCAGCCCACTTGTAACCCATTAAGGAATGTGTCGTTACCACTTTTCCTCTGCTGGGTCTATCAATTACTGGGAGAGCTGTGAAAACATCTGTATATATGAGTGAAGAACTGTTGAATCAATTTTGCCAGGATTTCGCTGTTCCCATTTTGTACTTATATATCAGATTTATTGATAGTTAGAATGGTGAATTGCTCCCTTTATCATGAGGCTGTGATCCACTTTGTCATTGGGGGTTTTGTAGGCAGGGAGAGAGATGGTCCGTATCTGGGCTCTGTGGAGGGTGGGATGCAGGAACAAAAGAAGGGAATTCAGTGATCAATTTGGAGGCTACCAAAGCCATCCGGGAGGGAGATGATGGTTGGCCTAAAGAAGCAGACCTCAGATTTGTGATGTTTTGAGTTGACAGGATTTTCTGAATACCTGAATGTGGATATGAAAAAAAGACAGGTCCAGAATAATATTTTGAGTTTTGGCTTGAAGAACTGACAGGGACAGTGTCCTCGTCTTCTGACATGTAAAGATACAGCACACAGTATTTTCCAAAATGGCTGCAACCATGTTTTCATGCTCTCCTAGAACCTTCCCACTCTCCCAGGTAGAGTCTACAGTTTCCTACCTTGATGCTGGTCAGGTCTCTATGTCTTCCTTAGCTAATAGAGTATGGAACAGCATTATAGAAATGACACCATTTAACTCCTGAGATTAGGTCATAAAGAGTGATAGAGCTTCTACCTCATTCTCTTCTGGGGCGATCCCCCTTGGAACTCAGCCGCCATGCTGTAAAGAAGCACAGACCACATGGGGAAAGCCACTCGGAGAGGAACCAAGGTCTCTGGCCTCAGCACCCATTGGACTTAATAGCCAGCACCAACTTGCCAGCCGTGTGTACATGAGTAACCTTGTAAGTGGGCCATTCAATCTTTACCAGAGTGGCCCATCTGATGATGGATGATGATAGATAAAGCCGAGATAGGTCTTTCTTGCCAATCTCCTCCCAAATTGCAAATTTATGAAAAACAAAATTGTTGCCCATAGTCACCAACTCTTATAGTTGTTTTTTTGCTTGGGGTTATTTCAGACCATATATAGACAGAGAGGTCTATATTTTATTTTATGCAGCAATCGACAGCAGACATGTGGAAGACTGTCTTGAAGAACGAGTGTAGGGCACAGAAAGATAGCTCTCTTTCAGCTATGTGAACTTTGAGTCCCACATTAGACATCCCTTTGGAGATTCCAAATGAAAACTCAGATACAAAAGTCTGCAGTTCTACAGAGGGGTCAGAAGTTCTAATGAAAATGTTGGAATTATTGACATGTAAACAACAGTTTAATCAACAGAGCCAAATAAGTTTACAAAACAGAGCCCGTTGATAAGGAACAAAATTAAGTCATTGTGGTTCTGAGCTGCCGTCCAGAGGAACTGCCTGGCATGCCTATTCCTCACACCTTTGGAATGTTAGGACAGGCAAAATAACCTTCGGACTGGGCCTGAAGCAGCACTGTGTCCCAAACAACTGTTTGAAAACAACAAGAAAACAGACATTCTGATTAAGGGGCTGAAAACTGAAAACATTCTTTCACATTAGCGTCACTGTTATGTTATCGGCACCTATAGAAATGCCTTCCTTCTACTGATGTAATTGTTCCCCTTCCCTTTCTCATAAATGCCCTTTGCCTTTGTCTCCTAACCGGAACACTATTTGGGTTTCTGCCTGAATCAATACTTCCTGAATGGCTATTCTTTTGGATCTCTAATAGGTGCCTATAACCTCTCACTTTGGCCTTTATTTTTAGGAAACACTATTTTAACACTATTTTATCCTTTTTTTTTTTTTTTTTTTAGTATTTCCCATAATATATAATCTTTCTCCTTTGGATTTCTGGATTTCTGGATCGAATTCCAACATATGTATATTGTAGAGGTAGGGTGTTTACCACACCAATAAGCAATCCTTGTATACCAGTAGGGTGGCTGAAAATTCAACTCAATTCTGAAACTATCCACCCAGAGATAGCATCAGATTCCACAGCTGAAAAGGCTCAGTCCCACAAGACTGACTGCCACTTCAGACAATTACTACAAGCCCAGTTGTTACCTGTGCTTCTGAGCAACTGGCTACAAAATGGAGGTTCCAACAACCCCTATGCAACACAGGATGCCAACCAAAAAAGTCCAGGTTGTCACCTGTACTTCTGACCAGCTGGTTATAAATGAGAGATTCCTTGACCACCTCCCTGTGTTTGATTAATTGGCTAGAGCAGCCCACAAAACACAGAGAAACATTTTACTTATTAGATCACCAGTTCATTATATAAGGATATAACTCAGGAGCAGCCAGAAAAAAACAGCTAAATAAGGGCAAGGTGTGGGGAAAGGGCATGGACCTTCCATGCTTTTTCCAGGAATGCCACTCTCCCACATCTTCACCTGTTTGTCCACCAACCCAGAAGGTCTCTGAACCCCATCCTTTTGGGTTTCTATGGAGGCATCATTCACGGCATGGCATGACCGATTAAAGCACTGGTCACTGGAAAGTGATTCAACCTCTAGCCACTCCACCCTCTCAGGAGGTCAGGGGATGGGACTGAAAGTTTCAACCCTCTAATCACATGATTGGTTTTTCTGGCGACCAACCCCTATACTTAGGTGATCTAGAGACATTACAAAACGAGGTGTCATTGACATGACAAAAGACGTCTTTATCATTCTTACCACTTAAGAAATTCCAAGGGTTTTTTAGGAGCTCTGTGCCAGAAATGGGGATAAAGACCACATATTTCTTAGTACAAATCACAGTATCATACCCTCTAAACTCCAGAATTTGGCAATGATTTAATAAAATCGAAAAGCAATTCTTTGGGGTTTTAAGTGGTAATTATTTATTTAGCATTTATCATGCATTAAATTCCTCATGCATATTCTCCCCTTGTCCTAAGTAACCCTGCAAGGTAGAAGGTGTTTCCCTTATTTTGCAAATGTACAATTTGGTGTCAGAAAATATTGGAGCCAAGATTAAACAAAGAATTAAACAAAGAGCTCTAGAGCCAGATGCTCACCCACTCAGTCACTCACTCTATAGTTGAGAAGGAAATGAGTGTGCTTGTCATCTCGGCACCCTCATTCTGTCAGGAAGAAGCCAGGGGACACAACGACAATGAGATTGCTCCACAGCTTGTAAATATCAGATCTAGCATTTGGATTTCGTTCCTTCTGGCTTCCAACCCGGAGCTTTGCCCACTGCCACATGCCACGCCAGTCACCGTTTCGTCTAAGCCTGGTCACTGTAATAAGGACACACACACACACACACACATATTTTCTTCTCAGCGACACCACTGGCCTATAAATTAGGAGCTTCTGTCTTTCTCTCTACCTTTGATGTATTTGCCTCCATGAAAGGAATTAGAGATTATGAAGAGTCACTTTGTGAATTCTTTTGGATCTTTTATGGGACCTGCCTTCCTGTATGTAGGTCAGAGTCTCCTCTCTGAAGTACATGCACAGACTATGGCACATGTGACTGGGTTGGTGAGTTTAATTCAGCAGGAAAGGAGAAGAAAGGTTTCTTTTGTCCAGGGTTCCAAGCTGTACTGCATACTCTAACCTTGCTTTGTCAGTAACGAGGCTGTTTGTTTTTTTTGAAATCACTGTTTTATTTCTATTTCTGTGTTTCAGTAAATTCAGCATCCAGAGAGAGAAAGGCAAACTCAGTGGTAAATTGAGGACCTGGCTGGTCATCAGCCATTCACCATTCTTAGAAATGCCTCTCTCAATATTACATAAAACCCATAGGAAATTAATTTTCAAGATTCCCACTCTCCTCCTTCCAGGTGTGTTCTTAACTCCCTTACAAATAGAAATTCTGGAGCTGCACCTGGGGGAAGGGATTAACTATTTAGACAGTCCTAGAAACGCCAATAATGAGGACCAATCAGTTCCTATTAAAAACTCCAATACTCCTGGATTAGTTTAACAAATACAAAAGTGCCAGCTAAGATCAAGAGTGTATTGATTATGGAGCCAATTTTTATCTACAAATCCTGCTGGTTCTGGAACTGACATAATGGCCTGGACTTAAGTAGCTGTTCTAGCAGAGCAGGGTATGCAGGAAGAAAGTATCAGGCACCCAGGGAGGCCCCATATCAATGCCATCACCACTCATTTTAATTTCCATGAAACAGTTGATTTCCTTCAAGCCCCACATAATTCCTTGTAAGGCTGCTGAGCCTGAACGAATGTGCATGACCATCCCACTGTGAACATCCATCTGTCAAAAGAGAAGATGAGGAGCAAGTGAAATTAGACCATGGCTCTCTGGTTTCCCCTAAAAGCTGCCAATGAATGAGAGCATCAGCTGCACCAATTGGGCCAGCCAGGGCTCTCATCCTCAACTGAACACTCTACACCCAGGCAGTGAGGCATATCCTGTGAATAGGGATGACTCAGCCTCAACAGGTGTCTGGCTTTGCCAACCAACCGCCTGTTCCAGCAGACCAGGGCAGTAGCACATTCTTGATGGCATGCAAAGACTGTGATAAATAGCAGGCTTGTGTCTCCTCACAGAGGAAAGGGGTTGGGTTGGGGCAGGTGTGAAGGGCAGACCCAACTGCATAAATGCACATTCTCAACCCCAGTAGTACGTACTGTCAATTGGCCCATCAATAGACCTTTAGTTTTTGAAACATTCCTTTATGGTTCTCTTTTATGGAGCCTGGTAGTCAACATCAACCATCAATGGAAGCAGTTATAATAATTCCTTAGAAAGGTTTTGGGTTTTAAGTTTTCAAAGTACTTTCATATTTATTATCCTATAAACAACTTTTCATGCTGTGTAAGTGTTGATGTTATGTTGTGCGTAATACAGAGAAATAAGCAAAAAGTGAAGCAAATAAGTGAATATAAGCAAATAGTGAAGCAAATAAATGAATATAAACAAAAAGTGAATTCTCGAAGTCACAAAGTTTGTTCAAGAAGACCAGGGAAGAATCCAGGCCCTCTGACTCTCAGCTCTGTGTGTTTTCTAGCCCTCTATACTTGTGAAACATGCATGGTTTAACATTTAATTCCAAGATACTGCTGGGAGAAGAGCTGAATTATATTATTCTGAAATAGGCTGAGCTGGGGGACAGTGTATGTTCACTCACAATGTTTAAAAATATTTCTTCACTCACTCACTCAGTGGAGTTAAAGAAAGAGGGATCAAGATAGACTTGCACCCATGCAAATAGATTATTGTCCTGGGTATTTTTTCCACAGGCATATTCTCAGCCAGCTCTGTAGAATTCACTTCATTCCATGTTGCCAAGGTGATACCTATCAGTATGATCACATAACTTTTCCTTAACCTCAATTAGGAGTGACTTCAATAAAACATGACTGTATTTCTCCTTCTCAGCTACAAATCCTGATAGAAGGTTCCAGACTGCTCTGGTGACTCTATACTCACCAGAGTCTCAGGTTCCTTCTGTCTTTCTGCTCTGCCATCCTCCAACTTATAAATCAAGTTTTCAACTTCATCTTCAAGTTCATGGTTCAGTTCCAGTCAAAATATTTACATGAATATTCACAAAATATTATGAAGGATACAGGGAGTAGAAAAGAACACACTTCCTAGGACTTATCCATACCATTTCTTACATCCATTTGGGTAGCACTTACATCATCACATATAACTACAGGGGAGCCTTAGAAATTCAGTTTATAATTTGGAAACCAAATGCCCAACCAACATTGGGAAGTTTTCCAACTGAGGGACTCTTGGGGTTTGGATTTCAGTGGACAACTAGCAGTGTGGCTGCTCAGCACATGTGAAATTAAATGAAAAAGATAACACTGGAAAACATAGGAAAGAAATAGATAATGAAAGACATTTCAAAATGCAGACATAACAAAGCCAATTTTTACTGACTGCTTTCAAAGTATGATGCTCCAAAATAAGCGTTTTATGGGTTATTATGCTGTCTCTTACAAAAACCTATGAGGTAGTTACTATTTTCATAACAATTTTACAGGTAAGGGACTAAAGACATAAGCAAGGTAAGTCAATTTCCCAAGATTTCTCAGCAGCGACATTGCGGAGCTGGGATCCATATCATTGCCATCTGATTCCCAAGCCTTTGCTGTTAACTACTGCCTTCCACTGGCTCCCACACGATCACATCTGAGCCTCTCCATGGAGAGAAGAGGTACATTCATACTCGCAAAGACAGTGAGTGGCCAAAAGGAGATTTTGATCCAGTTCTTTCCATTACTCCATGGTGCCTACAGATTCATATGTTAACAGCCTTGAAGTCAATTTATTTAAAAAACCACTATAATTAAGGACGAGAAAGGGGAAAATGTCTGTACAGGGTCCTTCATTTGTTCATTCCTCAATGCAGCGATGGCTTTCATCACCTTCATTGTATTTGAGCAGAGTTCAATGGGTGGATCAATATGTTGCTGACATGCTTGATGCAGATCAATTGTTTTGGGCTTGATTGATTATTCAATGATGGAACCATGAAGGGTCTGTTTGACTAACCTTATGTTACCAGGCAGAAAAAGAGATTCATTGGAACCACCTAAGTATTGTGGCATTATTCAAAGTATGATTCTCAATGATGCATGAGGAGAAACACATAAAAAATTGTTCTGGAGTAAGGGTGGAAGGGGATGCAAGGAGTTTGAAAAGGTAATTTATAAGAGCTTCACTTTCACACCAAGTTAGCTCTTACATTTAATTTTTTTCAAATTTCAACTAACATTAAATGTGACTTGAATAGTATTTTCTGATTTTAAAGGGAATGTCATATCCATTTTTGTCTTAAGAAAGAATGATTGATAACTAATAAAATATGGCTTTTGCTACTTGGTGACTGGAAGCCCATAAAACACAGTGTCCTTCAGTGAATTGTGCATTCACAGTTACTTCCCAGTGCATGGCCAAAGGAGAACTTGATTCTCAATGAAACAGCAGTATGTTAGCAAAATGATCATCTTTTAGAAAGACAAAAGGTAAAAACTACTACATGTCATTGAGAGCCAACCTTGTGTGTATGGTACTTTATGTAACACTTGCACAACATTGTTTCATTTCATTGTAAGAGCAGCCCTACAGCATAAACATTCTCATCCCCACTTCACAGATAAGGATGTGAAGCTTCAGAGTTGTTTTCAATCTCACCTAGCTTTTCACACATGAACACTGTTTCTCAAGAAACCTCCGGGATAAGCACAAAGACTCTTGTTTGATAATCTGAGACAGATAATTCAGCAAGAAAATGGAACATTATTGAACCAGGGATGGTAATACAAACTATATAATAAAAAGATAAAAATAGAAAGGCAACACTCTATACCTTCAAGATATTTATTATAGGAAGACATTTTAACTTTCACAGACACACCTCGAAGACATGTGGGTTCGGTATTAAAACCAGTGCTACAAAGCAAATACCACATGTATAAAGCAAGTCGCATGAATATTTTGGTTTCCCCAGTATATATAAAAGTTATGTTTACACTAAAGAAACAATGTACATACCTTAGTTAAAAAATACTTCACTGTCCCTGGCTGGTGTGGCTCAGTGGTTGAGTGCCAGCCTGTGAATCAAAGGGTTGCTGGTTCCATTCCCAATTTAGGGCACATGCCTGGGTTGGGGGCCAGGTCCCCAGGAGGGGGTACGCAAGAGGCAACCACACATTGATGCTTCTTTCCCTTTCTTTCTCCCTCCCTTCTCCCCTCTGAAAAGTAAATACATTAATTAATTAAAAAGATATTTGCAAAAAAATGCTAATTATCACCTGAGCCTCCATCTTTTTGCTAATGAAGGGTCTTCCCTTCAATTGCACAAAACGTAGTAACTGCTAAACACAATAAAAGGAAGCACAATAAAACGAGGCATTCCTGTACAGTCATTGAAAATTACGTGTATGCTCGTTTGGTAGGTATGTGGGTGTGACAGTTGGTGAAAGCATGACAGAGAAGACAAACGTTTAGCTGACAAACTATTTCCAGATAGGCTGTTTGCAATATAATTTACATGTTTATAATGCACTGGTTACAGATTAGTCTCTCCATTTTGTTAAAGCACTAGCAAAAATGTGTCTAGTCATACGAGCTAGCTTCCTCTCCTACTCTGAGAACTATTGTGTGGCGTATTTTAATTCAATTCAGCAGGGACTATCAAACCCCTATTATATCTCAGGCCCTGTCTTATGTAGATAAGATTTGATCTCTGATTTCAAGGGGCTTCCAGTTGTATTATCTGTGGTTGTTGCTGTTTTAAATATTGACGTTGAAAATTGTTGAAATGTTACTTTTATTTCTTTTTTTATTATTCAAGTAGCCCACATTTAACATAGAGAATAATACAAAATAAAGTTCTATGAAAATACACACACACACACCCCACCCTGAATTCTACCATAAAAGGATCATCACTGTAAGCATTACTAAAATTATTAGCATTCATATACATTTACTGTGTGCTACTTATGCCTAAATTAGTTTTTAAACCTTGGCACTAATAATATTTGAGACCAAGAAAATTCTTTGTTGTGGGGTGCTCCTGTACATCACAGGATGTTCAACAGCACCCCAACTTCTCCCCAATAGATGCTAACAGCATACCTCCCTCCACCACCAGCTGTCACAAACAAAAATGTCACTAGACATGGTTAATGTCACCTTGGGAGTCAAAACTGCCCCTGGTTATGCATTTAATACACCATTTCATCAGAACAGCACCAAGAGTAACTATTTTTTTCCTTCCTTTTACAACCAAGGAAACTGATGGTCAGAAAAGCTAAATGACTTGGGCTAGTCTCTTCAGCTATGAAATGAAAGAGCAGAGATTTAAATGTAACTGTGCCTGCCTTCAACTCTCTCCGTCCCTCCTTCCCTCCACCCCTCCCTCCTTCTCTCATTTTGAGGAATGAATGAAATAATAAAACATACTGCCACGAACCTGCCCTTCTCAATGTTTAACAATAGGTAGTGTGCATCTTTCCGCGTAGGTCAATATTCATTTAAACCATTATTTTTAATAATGATGCCATAGTCACATGCGGAAGTGCCCATTATTAATTTAGCCAGTTCTTCATTGTTGAACATGCATGTCACTCCTCTCTCAAATACTACAAACAATATCCTTCTATATTGATCTGTGCATATGGCACTTCTTTTAAATGTCCCATTAATTGGAATTTCAGCCAGAAATTTATTATTGCAAACGTGGCTTTTCAGACTGGGAAAGATGGTGCTACTAATACTTATACCAGGAAAGATAAGAGACATAAACCAGGATCATTCCAGGAAAGCTGATATGGATTCTTATCTAAGTTTCAGTCACTTTTCCAAAATCAACACATATTTAGCAAGACGTTTTTCCTGTTATTTGGATTTCTCCCCCCAAAGAAATAGCAACATTTTCCTTAAATTCATCGAGACCTTCCCAGGAAATAAGACAATTTCTACCCAAATAAGGAATGTGGGGATCTAAACTATAATTCTCAGGCTCCAGGGCCACAATTGATCCCATAACTGAACAGTGCCTCCTTTCAGAAGTATCCAGATTTCTTTTGTCTGCGGTTGGCAGAAGTTACATGTTTTATTTACCTGTTTTTAAAATTGCCCTGGTTTGCTGGGACACAGAACTATATCTCTATTTTTCAGTTATTTATTTTATGCAAGTATTGAATACTTTATTCCAGACAGCATACCAGATGCTGAAGATATAAATATGCCTGGAGTTCACCAGGTCTTAGTAGTGTGGGTATAAAATAAGGATTTTTAAAACACAAAATATGAAGTGTTCCTATTGTCACACCAGTCTATTCACACAGGACCTCAGTTGACTGAGCTTCCATGCCTCTGTTGTCCCAGTATCCATCCGTCCCCCCACAAGTGAAGTGCTGCTCTCCATGCTGTCCCCTCTGTCATCCACCCAAAGGACCATGTCTCTTAATTCAAAATTCAGATCAAGCATCTCCTATGTTTTAAGTGAAACTGCAAATAAGGGGATATTACCATATACAGTAGGGCCCTATTTAATAGTCCTTGAGTTTCAGAACAGTCTTTACTCCCCACAGGAATTTTCAGTAACCGCCTAAGGACTAAAGCAAAAGGTCCTTAGCATACTCCAGGTGCTTTCAAGAGAGAAAGGCCTTACTTGCAATCACCTTAGACATTTTAACCAGCTCAGTGGTGGTCTGGAGCGAGCTTATCTCAGCTTGCTAGAGCCAATTGTTCAATATCGAGGAATTTTGTGTGCTAGTTGTTAACATCTTGGTAGCCTGAAATTGGCCATAGGGGAAGCATTTACAGCCCAGAAATTGGCAAACACTAAAAGCCATGCTTCACCCCCCCCCCACCCCACAGTTCCCCCATCATACCACTAACTCCTGTAGTTCTAAGCCCCAGGCTCCAGCTTTCATTGCTAAATAATCCTCTACTGGTTGTAAATGTTTAGTTTCTCCTGCTCAAGAAGCCTCTTACAGGTAATGACCAATAGTTTAGGGAAAGAGAAAGAAAGGAAAGTCATTTCTGAAGCTGGGTTAATAGTATCTGTGCAAGTTAGGAGATGAAGGTAAAGCACATATATTTGTACTAAGAACCTCCTTGTAGGATAACTTACTTATCAGCTCTGAGCTCCAGCTTCTACATATGCAAGTGGGACCAAAACTAGTTCAAACATCGGCCTGTCAGTATAAAACAAGACAATGTACAATAAGAAAATAACAATCATTTCTTCAACCTATACTGTATCAGCATAAATGGAAGATGCTGTTTCAGGACCCCCAATTCCTCATCTGAAGCTCATAGGGCCAGATTTGTTTTCACTTAAGAGATTCTGAATTCTTAGGAAGATAATATAATTCAAATATTGTGTGTGTGTGTGTGTGTGTGTGTGTGTTAACTAGACCAGAGAGGTCTGGGACAGCTCTCTGTAACCAAATACATTAATGTCTCTGCAGGGAAGTACACAAAGATTCACTTTAAATGAGAATAAGAATTTATTCTAAATAGCCTCAAGTTAATTCAGGTCAGACAGATATGGTCATCAAATGATACTGCATTGAACTGCAAAAATATTTTGTTTTCCGAGCCATTTAGATTTTGAATTGTGATTGGTGATTTGGACCTGAACAACCAATGTTGTTAGTTGGCCATGCCCAGAGGGATGATTTTTTAGTCAATATTTTCTGGGGGATTTTGACTTCAAAGAGCCAAAAATATTTTTTCCCAAACCTTCAACATGGTCAACACACTTTGTCTCCCATACAGACTTTCACATTCTGAAGTGATATAAATATTCTTTGTGGAATTCAAAAATGGAGGTAGTCACTCTCAGTGGAAATCATCTTGATCTTTGACAGAACTTTGGCTGTAAAATGTTTTGCCAGCCTTTGGGGTATTTGGAAAAGCTATCATCAGCTTACACTCTCTCATAGGAAATGCCTTTTCCCTTTTAGATATTTTCTCTTTAAGGAACAAGTCGTTACATTATGACCTTTCATCCCCCCCAAAAGTATAAAAATATGGGACTGCATTTGTATTTTAATTCCACCAAAAGTTGAAGTGACTTTTTTGTGGCTTTTTTTTTTATGAGAGACCATTTCATTGCTAGTCATGAACTCCGCTGAAGACACAGCAGCCTGAACTTCTACATTCTGACTCGATGAGGCATGACATTCTCTTTATGGCTTCTTAACAGGATGATGGCTTGGACATTTCTAGAGTGGATATGATTATATTTGTTGATTGGGTTTGTTAAAAATGCACTCACATTTGGCCTCTGTTAATATGAGCATAAACTACATCACAGACATTAATGACCCCAGATAGTCTGCCCATTAGGACATTAAGCAGCAGATCTGATTTAAGGGATGTGTACCCTATACCTTACAGGCAAAATCACTCATACTTCTTTGGATTACTGAATGTTAAGGACTACAGACATGAAGCTCTCCTGGGTAGAAGCTTTTCCATTTGGTTCTCTAGACTAAGAAGAAAAACAAGAGCAACAACAATGAAACCTAAGTATCTAGCCACTATTATTAGTCTGGTCAAAAAGTCCGTGTGGTTTTCTTTCCATAAAATAGAAGACACATTTTTCATTTTCACCAATAATTTCATTGATTTGGATATTTTGAGTATGTCAGTTATCTCCCACATGGTATAATGTTCATTGTTCTCAATTAATGTCTCAATTTGACAGCTACCAACTTCAACTGGTCTACCCGACTGTGGAGCATCATCCAGTAAGAAATCTCCATCACAAAACTTTGCAAACCACACTTGACATGTTTGATCAGTCACACCACCTTTCCCATACCCTGCACAACTCTTCTTTTTTTGCATGTTTACCTTTCTTGAAATAATAAAGCATAATACGCAGAAAATGTTGCTTATTTTCTTCCATCTTCAATATTAAAATAGCTACATAAAAATTCACCTACTTTGATAAGATTTTTTAAATGCACACTGATATGACAGCTGTCACAATACAATCTAACAAAATTTTACCGAATAAAGTTAAGACAACTAAGTGCTACTAGAAAAAAACCAAATGAACCTTTTGGCCAACCCATCCTACAGAGACTTTCCCTGTTGATGTACCAAGTGCTTTGTGAAGCAATTTACACATTCCTTTTTACAACTGGCTTGACAACTTAGGACTATTGCTAGCTTTTTGCATAGATGAGGAAACTGAGGCTTAGCTAAATAAAAGCAGGAGACCTCTAAATAAGCAAGTGTTTACTGAAATGAAAGAGAAACAGCAAAAGGGAACTAACGTTAAATTGGCACTTAGTATGTTCTAGACATATTAAGAGTTGGTGTCAAATGTATGCAAAGCAGCTCAGAAAATAGATAACCTTATTCCCAGATGCCAAAAAGGAAAAAAAAAAAAAAGGAGTTTAGAAACATTAGGTAGATCAAAACCACATACTCAGTAAATGAGAAAAATTAGATTTAAATCCTTGAGTCTGACTCCAGGGTCTAGTATTTTCCATTATATAATACTGTCTCTCACTTGGGTACCATGCTGGGTATATTGGGGGCAATTAATAATCTCTGCTTCTAGTAGTTCACAGTTTATGCTGGGAAGCAATTTCTACAGACATAACTAACACTAAAGTGAAGACAAAATTACTTAAAGCAAGTTCAAGATGTGTATTTGAGACTTTTGGGGAAAGAGGCTTTTCCCCGTTTCCTTCCATTTGTGGGAAGATCAGTTGACATAGTACTCCTAGCCTCTCTCTACATTTTTTACATCTGTTTGGTGAGCTTAGAAGTAAAAAGGGAAGGCAATTGTAGAGCAGACCACTAGTCTTTCTCACTTGGGAAATAAGCCTGTTCATAGAGCGCCAGCATTATATTCTACACCTCCATTTATCAACTTCTGGAATTCAGGGTTTGGGTGTACACTTGGCCATGGATAACAGCCCTACTCCCCAGTATCAACTTTATGAATCACAATGGTGATATTCTGGACTTAATATCTAATTCACAGCTTCATCTTACTACCCTTGATTTGGCAGTATCAGGACATGCACTAGTTATTGGGTTCCTCTGAATCCAACTGAGACCATAAAACTCTCAGCAGCCACAGAAAATAAAGTTCAGTTTTAAATAAAATAATTGGATATTGAGAACTCTGAATAGGCCTTGAGAAATGGGCTGCTGGAGGGAAACACCCGGCCTCTCCATTTTATAGAACATAGCAAAGCATGAACCCTCATCAGAGACAAAAGAACATGACTTTGGAGGGTGCAGACGTATTTTTAATGTTGGCTCAGACACGGCGATTAAGTTATGTACGCGAGAACTGTGTTTCAATTTGCTAACCTGTAAAATGAAATCATGCAATGTTTCAAAAAGTACATGCATATATATGCTTCAGATACAATATTTATGCTTAAAAGAATACATGTAAATATAAACAAATATATAGATGAAAAAAATCCCTGGCACAGTACCTCACCAACTATTCTTATATTCCAACATGATGTCTTTTTTAAAAATGTAAACCTTACATTTTAGAATAATTTTAGATTTACAGAAAACTAACAAAGATATTAGAGAAGGTTCCCATAATCCCTTATCCAGTTTCTTTCATTATAAACAGCTGACTTCATCATGATACGTTTGGCAAAACTCATAAAATGGCATTGGTACATTACTCTTGGCTAAACTCGTCTAGACCTTCTTGGGTTTTCACCCGTTTTTCATGACCTCGTCAGCTTTGAAAAGTATGTCTCTTCTTTTACCAGGCACAATTTCACAGTTATCACAAAGAGAGAACTTGGAGTTAGACTAAGGCATTCATTATGATTCCATCAGTTATTTATTAGTCATGTGACTAACAAAAAGCCATCTTGACCTTTATTTCCTCAACTGTGAAATGGGAATAAGAATGCCTACTTCATAGGGTTGTTATAAGGATTATACGTATTAGTCGTGATCCTCCAGAGAAATAGAACCAATAGCATGTGTACCCACACATGTTAGGAGAATTGGCCAATGCGATCATGGACTCTGACAAGTCCCATGATATGCAGGGTGAGTTGGCAAACTGAAGACCCAGGAGAGCTGATGGTGTAGTTCCTGTCCAAAGGCAGCAGGTTCAAGACCCAAGAACAGTCAGTGTTTCAGTTTGAGTCCAAAGGCAGGAAAAATGCCAATGTCCCAGTTCATAGAAAGACAGGCAGGAACAATCTCCCCTTCTCAGGGGAAGGCCAGCCTTTTGTTCTGTTCAGGCCTTCTGTTGATTGGGTGATGCCCACCCTCATTAAAGTTAATTTCATCCCAAAACACCCTCACAGAAATACCCAGAATAAGATTTAACCAAATACCTGGACACCCCATAGCCTAGTCAGGTTGACGCATAAAACTGACCATTATACTAAGTAAAATGCCGCATATCCACAGAGCATTCCAGAAACAGTAACTATTATGATTAATATGCTAAGATGACTGCCCAAAACCCCTCAAGGCTTTTCTTCCCCTTTTATGAAACTCCAGTCACATATTGAAACAGGGCCTTGGACACTGCTGACGGGCTGCCATTTTCAAAAACAGTTTGAATCATCACAATAGGAAAAAGATATAAAAAAGAAAAACCCCTAAATAAGCAAAATGTGAGAGACACCATGGTTATAAGCTGGCACCAATGCCCTGAGATGAGGGTTGGTAGAATCTGCTTTCTCCTGGCTCCTCCCAGAGGAGGATATGCAGTACTGGACTGATGGACCTTTGGCTGGTGAAAGGCTGACAATGTCCCCTCCCTTCTCCACATCCTCACTCAAACAGAGAGAAGGTCTCTGGAATAGGTCACTCCGCGCATCGCTCATTCAGTCTAAGGTACCTACTGTTTAAATGCCAAGAGAAATCTAGTAACAGTATTAATAATAATAATAATAATAATAATAATACTTTAGCATCATGATCTCATTTAATCTTGCTAGGTACCATTTTAAGAACTATGATGTCATTTAATCTTCAGAAAAACAACTGTGTATAGGTACTACTATTCTTTCCATTTACACATGGGAAAACCAAGACTTAGAAAAGTACATTTTACCATTTCAACTGTAAATGAAAGACCATTAACATTTATTGAGTATTTTCTATAGATGAAACAATGTCTGAAATAATTTATATGAATTAACTCATAGAATCTTTACAACAGGTTTGTTGGATATACAGGCTTACTAATAAACTGCAGTGTACAGATGAGAAACTTGAGTCTTAAGAGACATCTTGTCTAACATTGTAGCTTGAGTTTGTCTGACTTTGGGACTTTTGCCTTGGTCTGCATATCAGTGACCCAGCCTCCTCCATCTTTGCTTAGAGGATAGATGGGAGAAAGAACAAAGAGACGAGGGCCAGGAGACCTGGACTCTCAGGTTATATCTGGTGTTAATATGTTGGTACACCTTGACTAAGTCACTTCTGGTCTGGGTCTCAGTTTCGTCTTAGTAATGTGAGAAGGATTGGAACCAGATATTCCATTAGGTCTCTTTCTGCTTCTAATATGAGACAATGAAGTACAATGAAAAAACTGTGAAGTTTGAAGTCACTGGAAAGTTCTACAGTCTTGAGAAGTTTATTTAATTGATCTATTCTCATTCTTTTTTTTCAAAACTTTCATAACACATAAGTTGAGCACCTATTTTGTGCTAGAGATACCGTTACTCTAGGGTAAACACACGGATCACACCCATGCTATCATAGATTTCATTATCTAATGGGAGGAAGAAATGTTCACTTTCTCCCTCAGTGGGGCAGGGGAGCTGCGGCCAATAATACCTACACCACAGAGAAATTTACTAAGATTCCATGATAATGAATGTCCAAAGCACATTGCCTGGTGCCCGGCAGTTATGGGGCCTTTTAAGCAACAGTTGAAATAGATCTTGGTGCATATTGTCCAGAGACATGCTTGAAATTTGTTCCTCAGCTCTTGCTTTCTATAGTGTGATCTGAGAGGGGTTTTTTTTCCAATAAACCCTCAGTCTTCGTAAGTAGATCCCATGACTGAGTTGATTTTCTTTATTTTCTCAGAGTGGTACCTAAGGCCCAGATGGACCTAGGGGTTGAAACAAAGGTGTTTTAGACTCCAGGGCCTTGAGAAAATGTGGATTTTTTTTTTCCCTTCGGTCAAAGGCAGCAGGAAATACTTCACGCAAGGGCTGGAGTGAGAAGGGCAGCAAACGGCACAGTTGTGGTTGAATTTCACAGAAGGATGGAAGGCAGGTGAATAGGATGATCAGAGCAAAAGATGATCTGTTGGCTGAGGAATCTTAGGCAGATCACTGTTCCATGAGCTTTGCCATCCTCATCTGTACCCCCATGCCTTGGGGTACTCTGAGAACTTGGGGCTCACCTATATGGTAGCACTTACCATTTTATGGTGTTTATTCTTTTCAGTTGGGGCTCTTCTGTCCATATCTGCGGTGTCTACCTTAAACCAATCATTGTCACTTCTGACCAGAACCACATTAATTCTCTCCTACACTAGACAATGTATTTCTACCTTTGCCCTCTTTGATCTGTACTCCATACTACAGACAGAATTCTCATCTCAAATGGCAAATATGATCTCAATCCCCCTTCAGTACCACCCTTCAGTACCATCCCACTGCTCTTGAGATAATGACCAAAATGCTTACTAAGGCTTCTAAGACTTTTTCTAGCCTTACCTTGCTCTCGTCTCCTTCCTCCCTAAACTGCAGGCCCACTGGCTTTCTCTCATTTCCTCCTGACTCCAAAGCCCTTACCTCGTCCATTCCCTCCTGGGAACACCTTTCCTGATCCTCAATCTTTTGGCTAGTTTCCTTTCACTCATTTTCATATTTTAGCCCAAATGTCATTTCCTAAACACCTTTTCTGATCTTTATGACTATATGAGGGTCCCTCCTTCCTCTAAATATTTACCATAGTTTGTCATTTTTATGTTAATATTTAAAAAGTCTATCCCTCTTATTTGACTATTAGCTCCATGAGCACAAGGGATCCATATTTTATTATTTTATCTTTATTATCTAGCACAATGCCTATTACATAGGCAATTGTCAAAGGAATACTTACTGAATAAATAAATGAAGGAAGAAGTGAGTGAACTTATCTATGCCCCCACTTGGAGACTGGGTATCAGGACTTCATTATCATAGGCCTGCACTTAGTAAAGTACTTAGAACGAACAGGAAGTTTCTCCATGGGTGTATTGAAAGAAGGCACCTCTGGAACTGTCGCAATGGATGATCGCAAATGGAAATGAAAATAATATCCATATAGGAAGGGTTCCATCTGAGGAATTCGTGGTTGTCCAATTTCACTTCTGCAGAGCAACGCTGATCAGGGGCCTCTTGCCCAAACAATAGATTTGCATGACACTGTGTCTCAGGTGCTCCCTCTCTCCAATGACAGTGAGTTGGCTGTGCCATGCCATGCCTCTGCCCCATCTACTCAAGATTAAACCAAAACCAAAACTATGGACAAAGCCCTTCTATTTTCAATAGACCTTAAGATGTGTGATGGATCTCAACTGTGTCTAGTACCCTCACCACCATTTGTCTTGCTCATCAATCAAGGACATATGTCTGCTGACTTCATGGGGCCGCTAGTACTCCCTGAGCTACTGGCATGAGAGAAAACCGGTGCTTGGCAAGGCAAAAAAAAAAAAATGACGGAGGTTGTGAAATGTTAATTGAAATAAAGTATGTGCAAAGGGATGTTGAGTCCCACACAAGAGGAGCAGTAAACAGAGAGGGGATGGTCTAGGGTATTTAATAGGCTACATGCCTGGGAAAGAAGTCCAGGAATTCTAAGCATGAAGGTTTAAAAAGAAGGTCTCGCCATTAGTTAATAATCTGAAATCAAGACAGCCTCTTGTTTTTCACTTGGAAACTGGTGAAGTCAATCCCTGCCCAGAGTCTCTGCATAATTAATACCTGGTGGTTGCACAGCCGGTCCAAGATTTTAAAGAGCGTAGTGCATGCATTTCCCTCATCAAATCCCCACATCGCCATGATGCTGATGTTACTTTTCCCATTTTATACAACAGGAAACTTTGATAAGGGACAGGACCAATGCCAGGCTGCTACTAAGTGGAAGATCTGGGAACTGGGGATAGAACCAGATATGCTGCAGTACAAGCTAGTGTTTTATTTTATTTTTCTCCCCTATGACTGTATACCACCTGCCCCAGGGCACCCCATTAGTGTGAAGTGTGAATAAATCAAATGTGCTCAGAGTGGCTAATGATTCTTTCAAAGATTTTGATTTGTGCTCTTAAGTTGGAGGAAATGAAAATAATATCCATATAGGAAGGGTTCCATCTGAGGAATTCGTGGTTGTCCAATTTCACTTCTGCAGAGCAACGCTGATCAGGGGCCTCTTCTCCATGGTTCCTGCCACTGTCCCCATTCAGTCTCCAGCATGTGGCATCAGCATGACTTAAGACATCTCCTAACTCGTGTTGCTGCCCCAGGTTTTGCCTCCCCCTTCTCCGCCCACTTAGTTATGCCCTACAGAGGTCAAACTGACATTTCCAAAATACAAATTTGGATATCATTTTCCTCAAAATTCTTTGTCAGTTTCCCTTTATCTCCAGGATAAAGTGCACGCTCATTGGTTGGGCAGTCATAGCTCTTCATAACTTGTCCATTCCAGTGTCATTCCTCCATTTAGTAAACTGACATCTGCCGAGAGCACTGGGGAAACACACATGAGTAGGTCCCACATTCAAGGAGTCTCTGGTCTGGAAAGGGATTTCAGATACCCTGGGTTTTATATGTATCTTGGCCACTGTGAGCTTCCTTCTTTCCAAATCTCTGTATAGGTTCATATTATTCCCACTCTAGAATACCTACTACGGAACCTCCCCGATGTCTCCCCCAACCCTCAACCCCCAATTTCCTGCCTAGTGAACCCACCCATAAGGCTCATTCAGTTGTTATGTTCATTACTCTGACAAGCCTTGACCAACTCTCAAGAGGTTAGTTTGTTCTGCTTTCTTTACCTTAATTATAGTATGCATTACCTTGTATTATTATTATTGCGTGAACCTCTCTGCTTCTAAAGCCACCTGGGAGGTAAGGACCCCACTTTCTCCATTCTCAGTGCCCAGCAGAGAACAGGGCACCAGCTGCAAGGTACTGAGCTTCTCAGTAACACAGTTTGCCTGGCTTCTTGCCCCATGAATGAAGCATTGTTCTGGCTGCACCGGCTGTACCCACTCAACCCCCCTTGTCCTGATTTCTCTTCAGCCTTCCTCTACATATCTGACACTTGGGTTTACGTTCCAGAACAATCTGTGGCCATCTGTCCTTCCTCATTTTTCCAAGGCAATCTTTCCAAGGAAGTATTGCTTTGCTCTGTGTAGTATTCACTGGCACCCTGCCCACAGCCAGCCCACAGCAAGATCTCAAGGGACAGCTGTTGCTTCGGGAAGATGACACAACTTGTTAAAATTGCGGGGAGTGGGCAATGAGCACCCATTTGTAATATATATAATATATAGTCTATGTATGATATGTGTATTATTATATATACCATAATATATAAAGTATATGTAATACAATGTATATATACTATATACTAATCATATAATATATGTATCTTACAAATCTATGTTACAAAAATATATATTATTAAGTGTAGTCCTTAATTTTTCAGTGCATCACTGTTAGAAAAGGAAAGTTGTTGCTACTAATTTTTACCAGTAAAATTCATTAAACTGAAGATTTGGTACAGCAGGGACTGTGTTGATGCATATTTATATTTTTAGCCTCTGGCAGACACCTTATCTGTAGTCACTGCAAAATAAATATACTGTACGAATGAGTGAATAACGATGATGTGTGCCCCGTACTGAATTTGTACCACATGCACAGTAATTTAAGTTGCATCTATGGGTTTTCATCTAATCCATAGAGTAACCCTGTGAGGTGGTTATTATATTCACTTTACAGATGAAGTGTCGAAGGCTTGGCAAGCCCAGGTAAATTAGCCCTGGTGACATGCCATGGAAGGGCCCCGTGCAATTCCAAAACAGATCAAAGCAGCCACAAGTGTCCAGGCTCTTGGGTTCTGTGCTATGCTTAAGAGGCAGGAAACCTCACTCATGAAAATAAGGTTTTCTGGCAGGATTTGGGCATGTTTTCCCTCTGTGAAGAGAAACAAAATAATAGCTCTGTGCCACTCCTCTGACGATGGCCCAGACTCAGTTTCCCTATTCTGTAGTTTGCCCCCAACTCAGGCAGGTAAGGGGACCAACTAACCCAGTTGGTATAAAACTAGGGACTTCCTGGTATATGGGACTTTCAGTGTGAAAACCGGGCTGAGGTCACCCTAAATTCAGGGCTGATAACAGCATTAAAATGCTCAAGATAAAACTTCATCTGGCCACCTGCTTTATACCAGGGTGTGGTGGTGGTGGTGTGTAAGTATGCAGTAATATGTTAATACCTTGCAGTCCAACAGGAACTTGAGTGTGCATATGTATGATTTGTCTCATGCATGAGTATGTATGCCATGTTTTCAAAATATGAAACTGCATGGACTCATGAGGCAGCACTGACTTTTTACCCACTGTGCCACCTGACTTCCAGAAGCATTTTCACTGATGTTAACATAGCTTCCCAAAATCAGATATCCAGTTACAGTCAGAGGTGTAAGGTACATGCAGATTCACATATATAAATGTGCATGTTTGTTTATTACACACTTTTCTCTTATACTCACGTACACCCATACATACTCATGCGTGTGGGCATACACACACACACACAATATACAGAGTCAGGGCAATTGCTTAAATCCTTCTCTGTGAGAAGGCAAGGTAGAAGGACAGACTTTAAGAAATATAAATAAGTGAATAAATCAATAGATAGAGAGGTAGACAGGTAAATAAATAACTGTAGCAGACACACAGGCATAAAGAGGTATACATGTATTTTAACACTATCTTACATATATCCACATCTAGGCCACATATGTATTTTCCACCCATGTGCCCTCAGTTGGATATATATTTACAAGACCCATATGCACAAAAAATCAAAGAGCCCCTGGTCAGATGATTCTTCTTTCCCCCCACTTTATCCTAAATACCAAACAGAGCCAG